>NW_020838024.1:7171344-7443141 GCF_003676395.1 Aethalodelphis obliquidens | reverse complement strand
GGAAGGGTAAGCTGGGATGAAGTGAGAGAATGGCATTTACATATATATACACTACCAAATGTAAAATAGATAGCTAGTGGGAAGCAGCCACATAGCACAGGGAGATCAGCTTGGTGCTCTGTGACCACCTAGAGGGGTGGGATAGGGAGGGTGGGAGGGAGACACAAGAGGGAGGGGACATGGGAATATATGTATACATATAGCTGACTCACTTTGTTATGCAGCAGAAACTAACACACCATTGTAAAGCAATTATACTCCAATAAAGATGTTTAAAATAAATAAATAAATAAATAAATAAAATAAAATACAATAAAAATGCCCAGATCCTGGGTGAGTACATTCATTCCTTGGCTCACGTGGCGCATGGTATTGGTATCCAGTAAAAACTGAATGAATGTGAGTTTTTTAATGAAAAAAATAGTAAGCCACAGGATAGGATTAATATTGAGGTGTTATCTGATAGCCAGGTATTATTATCTTGAAAAATGAAAGTTTTGAAAGCATCACTGGATATCATCACTAATTTGTCATGTCTAGGAAGCCAGCTAGGGCAGGTCTTGGTTTATGGAGCTAGAATCTCAATCCTGAATGGTGAGAAAGTATGAAATTTGAATTTTGTGCTGGTGATGCTAGGTTTATATGTGAAATTATAGTTCACTCTCCTTGCTCGCTAATCTGCTTTATTCTTGCTGAATCTGAGGTATTCCTGTTCTCAGGCATTATTTGTTGGCAGAAGGAGGCCAGGTAGCTATAGTTAAGTATTGATCCTAGTCCAAAGAAGAACAGAGAAAATGCTGAATATCATGCGGCAGGCGGCACTCAAGTGGAAATATCAAGAATTCCAAGGGTCTTGTACTGGACACAGTCAGCCATCTAAGGTGATGGATAGTTTAAGAGTTTTTAAGATTTTGTATAAGAGTGGATAAGACCCTCACTGTTTTATTAAAAATAATAATAATTAAAGGTAAATTGAATACTCTATCTCTTCAACCAAAACCAGGCTAATGCAATAATAGTTACATTTATTAATTATACAGTTGTGTCAATAACCTATTCAATTCTCTCAGCAGCCTTATGAGGTAGAGTTGATTACTTAACTCACTTAACTGAAATGAAAAATGAGAGGTTAAATGACGTTTCCCAGATTACTCAAAAGGTAACTGGCGGAAGCAGGGATCCAAATTCATGTCTGCCTGTCCCTAAACCCAGTGATTTTATTTTTGAGCTATTTTGCCTTCCCACCTGGAGAAGAAACTGCAGAGAATACAATTTCTGAGACGCAGAAAAAGGATTTGCTCACAGAAAATGTACCCCAGCCTGCCAAGTGATGCTTAAAATCCCCTTAACAGAGTGTTAAATTCTTTGCTTCTACAGTCTGAGATAAGGTTTAAAATGCAAATAAACTTTACAGAGATAACATTTGGGTGTAAATTCATGAAAAAAAATAATAAAATCTTTTTGTGAGAGATTTGTTGAGGGAATAATGATTATGTGCCACACGGCATATGAAGGAAGGGGCAAGCTGGGTCAAGGGAAAGAGAAGGGGAAGGTGGCAGATGAGGAAGATAAACATCCTGCATCACTACTATCCTTGTGTGAGAGTCTGTCCTGAATTTTGTCCTGGCATAACATTAGGATGTTCAGGGAAACAATAATAACAACAGAAGAAAAAAAACAACATTGTTTTCGATAAACCTATATATTCTTTTTTTGTTTGTTTTTTTGTTTTGTTTTGCAGTACACGGGCCTCTCACTGTTGTGGCCTCTCCCGTTGCGGAGCACAGGCTCCGGACGCACAGGTTCAGCGGCCATCGCTCAGGGGCCCAGCCGCTCCGCGGCATGTGGGATCTTCCCTGACCGGGGCACGAACCCCTGTCCCCTGCATCGGCAGGCGGACTCTCAACCACTGCGCCACCAGGGAAGCCCAAACCTATATATTGTTAAACTCTGAGAAGGCAATAAATACAATAATACCTAAAAGAATGTAAATATACTTAACTCCCTGCCTTTGATTTCCTGAAAACTGCTGCTAAGCCATAATGTTACCCTCTGCTTCCTCTCCTCTCCCGCGCCTCCATATTCTTCATTTTAAAAGCCGTTCATTCAGTTGTGCTCAGAAAGCCATTTCTACCTGCCAATGTTGTCTCTGGGAAAAGAAGCAAGTTAAAAGAAGGACATTTTGCTGCTCCCGTAATATTAGAAAATGTGCACAGCTGCTACAAATATGCTCCAAGGTTAACATCTGGCAAGAAAGTGTCCCACTTGATTAAAACATTGCCACTTAGCTGCAAATATGCATCTTTTTAAATGCTTTTCCCAATCTCTTCTTCAATCTCCAGTTCATAACTCAAAAAAAAATCATGCTTTAAATAAGCTGCATTTCTCCTAAATTTGGAATTCTCCTGAAGTGTTTGATTTGAAACTTACATGAACTCAAAATTGTTTAATATTAAAACTGAAGTAGCTTTGATAAATTCTCAGAGTGCTTTAGTATAACATTAAATAATTAACTGACTTTGTGTTAAATAATGGGGTATATTTAATAACCAAAGAAAGTACTGAGCACTTCCCAATATAAAAACTTCAAAATTTGGTATACACATGAGAAATATCTATGGGAATTTGAATGATCAAATAGAGAAATCTAATTTACACTAACAGTACTTGAAGTGTTTCCAGAAGAAGCTGGTAAAGAAATTTCTAGGACTCAATTTTTTTCTTTCCAAACAAATATGTCTCATCAACCAGAATGAAAAAACATCACACCTCTACTATGAAGCAAAAAGTAAAAACTTTCTGACTGTGGAATTTCAAGAACCATTTAATCAACAGAAAATGCTTTCCCATGCAATGTTAACTTTGCCAATTCAAATTACATTTTATCGTTACAGGCTTAATATAACAGAAAGATCCTTATTTATGATGATAGAAAGATAAGGTAGAAATAGAGTAATAGAGCATTTTATTCCAGAATGAAAGTAAAATGAAACATTAATCTCTCCCTCACACACACACATACAGGCTCCCCATCATATAATTCACATAATATTAGGCTTAAATAAATATATGAACAAAGATCATAAGTGTCCCCAAAGCATTTCATTAGCCACTGTGCATTGTGAGTTGCCAAAAGATAGATAAAGTATGGGATTTTGCCCACAGTCACTGGATTATGGAACTGTTATTCAAGGAACTAAACGTACTACCATTTACTGAATATTTATAATATCCCAGGTACTACAGTAAACACTTCATATATCTCATATGATCCTCTAACAACTGTATCACTTTATAAGTAATGTCTTTTTATTACTTCAGTTTACAGAAGTTGAATCAAGTCCAAAGTGATGGGCAGTTTGCCTAAGACAGACAACATAGAAAAAATCTGAACCCTGTCTCCCTGACTCCATTTCTTCTCTTTCCTACTGTGCTCTATTACCTCCAACAATATAACCTGAAACCTACATAAAAATAGTATATCAATCCCTGAAAGGAATGTTCACTGATATCTGTGATCATTTTCAAGCACAGAGAGAAATCTCATGAAGAACTTATGGACATGAGACCCTGCTCAGCACATATTGCAAGGTACTTACTAGGAATGCCTCTATGATCAGGTGGAAAAACTTGTTACCTATATAAGGAATCCTAAAGTAAAATGAAGGATTATATTAATAGCATTCAAATGTACATAGTTTTCCATGCAGCATAAGACTACTACTACTTACTTAGCTACTACTAAGTAAGCTACTACTTACCTTTGGATTTTTCATCCAACATCATCCAACAACTATTTTACTAAGAATGAAACAACAGAGGGTAATACAGTGCTTGAAATACAATGCAGGTGCCTTTATTCCCAGATCTATATTTGGCAAACCAAATTGAAAAGGGAGGCAGGCAGAAAGAAAGGAAGGAAGAAAGAAAGGAGTGAGGGATCTAAGGAAGGAAGAAAAGAAATTCAAAGGGAAAATTTTATTTACCTATATTTAAAAATGGTAACAGTTTGTAAGTAAATAAACAAGCTAATCTTACACCTAAAGCAACTAGAAAAAGAAGAACAACAAAACTCAAAGTTAGTAGAAAGAAATCATAAAGATCAGAGCAGAAATACATGAAATTGAGACAAACAGTAGAAACAATCACTGAAACTGAAAGCTGATTCTTTGAAAAGATAAACAAAATTGATAAACCTTTAGCCAGACTCATCAAGAAAAAATGGGAGAGGACTCAAATCAATAAAATTAGAAATGAAAAAGGAGAAGTTACAATTGACACCACAGAAATACAAAGGATCATAAGAGAATACTACAAGCAACTATATGCCAACAAAATAGACAACCATGAAGAAATGGACAAATTCTTAGAAAGGTACAATCTCCCAAGTCTGAAACAGGAAGAAATAGAAAGTATGAACAGACCAACCACAAGTACTGGAATTGAAACTGTGATTTAAAAACTTCCAACAAACAAAAGTCCAAGACTGATGGCTTCACAGGCAAATTCTATCAAACATTTAGGGAAGAGTTAACACCTATCCTTCTGAAACTATTCCAAAAAATTGCAGAGCAAGGAACACTCCCAAACTCATTCTATGAGGCCACCATCACCCTGATACCAAAACTAGACAAAGGTACCACAAAAAAAGGAAATTACAGGCCAATATCATTGATGAACATAGATGCAAAAATCCTCAACACAGTACTAGCAAACAGAATCTAACAGCACATTAAAAGGATCATGCACCATGAGCAAGTGGGATTTATCCCAGTGATGCAAGGATTTTTTTAATATTCACAAATCAATCAGTGTGATACACCACATTAACAATTTGAAGAATAAAAACCATATGATCATCTCAATAGATGCAGAAAAAACTTTTGACAAAATTCAACACCAATTTATGATAAAAGCTCTCCAGAAAGTGGGCATACAGGGAACCTACCTCCAGATAATAAAGGCCATATGTGACAAACCCATAGCTAACATCACACTCAATGGTGAAAAGCTGAAAGCATTTCCTCCAAGATCAGGAAGACAAGGATGTCCACTCTCGTCACTATTATTTAACATAGTTTTGGAAGTCCTAGCCACGGCAATCAGAGAAGAAAAAGAAAGAAAAGGAATCCAGATTGGAAAAGAAGAGGTAAAACTGTCACTGTTTGCAGATGACATGATAGTATACATAGAAAATCCTAAAGATGCTACCAGAAAACTACCAGAGCTCATCAATGAATTCAGTAAAGTTGTAGGATACAAAATTAATACAGAGAAATCTGTTACATTACTATACACTAACAATGAAAGATCAGAAATAGAAATTAAGGAAACAATCCCATTTACCATCACATTAAAAAGAATAAAATACCTAGAAACAAACCTACCTAAGGAGACAAAAGACCTGTACTCCGAAAACTATAAGATGCTGATGAAAGAAGTAGAAGATGACACAAACAGATGGAAAGATATCACATGTTCTTGGATTGGAAGAATCAGTATTGTCAAAATGATTATAGTACATAAGGCAATCTACAGATTCAATGCAATGCCTCTCAAATTACTGAACGCATTTTTCACAGAATTAGAACAAAAAAATTTACAACTTGTATGAAAACACAGAAGACCTCAAATAGCCAAAGCAATCCGGAAAAAGAAAAATGGAGCTGGAGAAATCAGGCTCCCTAACTTCAGACTATACTACAAAGCTACAGTAATCAAAACATTATGGTACTGGTACAAAAATAGACATATAGATCAGTGGGAGAGGATAGAAAGCCCAGAAATAAACCCACACACCTATGGTCAATTAATCTAAAACAAAGGACGTAAGAATATACAATGGAGAAAAGACAGTCTCTTCAGTAAGTGGTGCTGGGAAAATTGGACTGCTACGTGTAAAAGAATGAAATTAGAACATTCTCTAACACCACACAAAAATAAACTAAAAATGGATTAAAGACCTAAATGTAAGACTGGATACTATAAAATTCTTAGAGGAAAACACGGGCAAAACACTCTTTGATATAAATCACAGCAATATCTTTTTGGATCAACCTCCTAGAGCACTAAAAATAAAATAAATAAATAAACAAATGGGACTTAATTAAACTTAAAAGCTTTGGCACAGCAAAGGAAACCATGAACAAAATGAAAAGACAACCTGGAGGATAGGATAAGATATTTGCAAACAATGTGACTGACAAGGGATTAATCTCCAAAATATACAAACAGCTCACGCAGCTTAATATCAAAAAAACAATCTGATCAAAAAATGGATAAAAGATCTAAATAGACATTTCTCCAAAGAAGACATACAGATGGCCAAAAAGCAACATGAAAAGATGTTCAACATCGTTAATTATTAGAGAAATGCAAATCAAAAACTACAGTAAGTTATCACCTCACAATGGTCAGCATGGCTATCATCAAAATGTCTACAAACAGTAAATGCTGGAGAGGATGTGAAGAAAAGCAGACCCTCCTACACTATTGGAGGATCCTTTAAAAACTAAAAATAGAGCTACTATGATCCAACAATCCTAATCCTGGGCATGTATCTGGAGAAAATTATAATTTGAAAAGATACTTGCACCCCAATGTTCATTGTAGCACTATTTACAATAGCCAAGACATGGAAGCAACCTAAATGTCCATTGACAGAGCAATGGATAAAGATGTGGTACATATATACAATGGAATATTACTCAGCCAAAAGAATGAAATAATGCCATTTGCAGCAACATGGCTGGACCTAGAGATTATCATACTAAGTGAAGTAAGTCAGATAAAGACAAATATCATATGATATCACATATATGTGGAATCTTAAAGAAAGTGATACAAATTAACTTATTTACAAAACAGAAACAGACTCACAGACTTCAAAAACAAATTTATGGTTACCAAAGGGGAAACGTCGGGGGGGGTGGTGCGGGGGTAGGGATAAATTAGGAGTTTGGGATTAACATATACACACTACTATATATAAAATAGATAACCAACAAGGACCTCCAGTATAGCACAGGGAACTCTACTCAGTATTCTGTAATAACCTATATGGGAAAAGAATCTGAAAAAGGATGGATATATGTATATGTATAATATAACTGAATCACTTAGCTGCACACCTGTAACAAACACAACATTGTAAATCAACTATACCCCAATATAAAATAATATGACTGATGTCCTTATAAGAAGAGAAAATTAGGACCCAGACATGCACAGAGGAAGACTATGTGAAGACAAAGTGAGAAGATAAGCCAAGAAGTGAGGCCTCAGAAGAAACCAACCCAGCCGTACCTTGATCTCAGACTTCTAGCCTCCAAAATTGTGAGAAAAATAAGCATCAGTTGTTTAAGACAAAGTCTGTGGGTACCTTATTATGGCAGTCTTAACAAACCAACCTAGGAAGCAAAAGGGAAACAACCCCTAATATACCCATAAGCTATTTGCAGATACAGTTTTCAAGACTCTGCCTTGCCAGTGACAACCCAGTTATTCTTCCATAGAATATTGATAAAAACAGTTCAAATAGAGAGATCAAGGCTGCTAAAGGACCTCTGTGTATCTTCATATCCTGACTTTTTGTACTACTTTTGCCCCTCATATTTTAGAAGGAGGGCTTGAAAAACAAGCATAGCATTCCCTGGGGCAAAAGGGGTGGGAGAGAAAAAAGAATTTAAATTACCTGCTAATGAGTAAAACTCCTTGGTGTATAAAGCTAAACTTTAAGTTACTAATTCAAAGATTTTCTGTTTAATGTATGATTTCAGAATACACTCCAATTTAGTGTTTAGGGCATTAGAAAAACTCAGAAGCACAGCTTGAATGCATTCGAATTATAAAATTAAAAGATGGGATACTGAACTACTTAGTATGCCACTTACATACTTTTAAACAATAATGAGTGTTTCAAAATAAGCAGCAGTCATATAAAATCCAAATGTTTGATAGTTGGGTTATAGTAAATATGAGCAAAATGAGATTTTCTTATCTGAAAAGCAGTACATAGAATGAGAGCATACCAAATATTTGTCTGCATATGTCAACACTATAGTGAATCTCAGCAATCGTTTGAGGGATTCAAGACAGATAGAAAATGACTCAGTAGTAAAACAAGTAGTTTATATTGGTAATTTTTTAAATGGAGAAAACACTTCTTGTAGGTAAACACTAACATTTTCTACCTTCTCCTACTGTGATATGGTAAAAGTCCTCCAATACTGGCACACAATTAAACTGTGGGCAACTTGATGATCTTGTCATGATGTAAGAAGGGCTGTCCATTTACCAGATAAAGATATGGTTGTCATAACTGTTCTGTGAGTTGTTCCTAGTCAGGAATATTTATATTACTAATAAATAAATAGAAAATTACATCTACTAAGTTGGAAAAGTATCTGTATTTTTCAGTTGGAAAACCTGTCAGTAAGATGTTTTCTTATGCTTTTGCCTTTCAACTATGTCCCTGAATCCAAGTAAAGTAGGATATTTAAGAATGCCATAAATGAAAGAAGGAAATAAATAGTCCAAGAAATAGGGAAGGATAGGAAGATATGAGAAACTGTGGACCCCTTCTACTGACTTCAAGAATTAATTAAAAATGTGATTATGAGTATAAAGTGATTTTCAAAGTTTATTCTTTTGCTAAAAAAACCTCTAAATTTTATATTTTGGCTGAATGAATTTGGAATTGATTATGAGACATCCCAAAAGAGTACTTCAAATAGTTTGATTGACAGTTAATTTTGACATTATAACATACTGTAAAAGTATTTTATTCTTTGCAAAACATGTTCTAGTATTTATGATTGTCTTCACAATATATTTATTGTACAATATTAGTTAATATTGTTTTATTCAAATACATGTGATTTTCATTTTATTTATCTTTCTCTTTTACAATTTGTAGTTCAAGATGAAATATTATAATTCAAAAAACTGACTCAATAAATAGCGTTAATGGCTTAGTGTCCCTCCTTTTAAGAATCCCACTGAAATGACATGCCACTATGGACTGTGTTAAACTTCTCATCCATTTCCTGGACCAAGGTTTTTTAAAACACCTCCCAAGGCCTTGGTTCACCTCAAGCTAGAAAAACAGAAGATGGCCTTTGTTAAGATGAAAAAGTACAACACAAATTCTGTCATCATTAACAAAATAAAAGCAACATTAGCAATAAAAGTAGAGTTGACATGAACAATATAAATGCTTGATTTATTTATGTATATTGGTTCAAATTTGGTTGGACAGCTTTCCTTCACTCTCACCTCACTCCTCAAAGCCCCAGTGACAGACCAGAAGGACCTGAAGCTGTTTCCTCTTCTGACTCTTTGAAGAGAAAATCAGTTAAAATCTTATTGATGGAGAGCTTGAGTCAGGGTTGAGAGGAAGAAGTTGGATCCCAGAGGGAGAGGAGTCATGTTAAAAATTTAAGAAGACTATTTTGAATTAAAGGAAGTATAAGGGGGCAGAGAGAGGGAAATCCTTGATGTCAAAGGTAGATAACACTGTAGGCTGATGAGAATTGATGTGTGCACTGAGGGAAAACTTTAAAAACAATAAAAAATTTTGCACCGTCCTCTGGATTCCATGTGTATACTGGTCATATTAAGTTGTGTCTTTCTCTTATGGAAATATACTGTACCTTCCTACATCAATTAGACCATGAGGAACACAGAAGAAGTACAAAAATAAAAGGAACTTTATAACAGAACTGGAAAATAAGAAACAATGCCTGTAAGAAATAAGGATAGAGAATGATTTATGGAAGATGTAAAGCATATTGGAACAGGTAATACCCATCAGGGCCAAGAAACCTATGATCATGTACTAAGATAACAAGATTATAAGAAAATACTTTTCCATCAAAATCCACAAATAATTCTATAGTCAGAAGCAGAAACACCAGAGGCAAGAAGAGACTGTTTACCAGCTTAAAGCACAGAACAGCAGAGACTTCCATTCCTCTGCCCTACAGTTATCTGAGCAGAGCAGAGCTGAGACCAGAGCAGCAAAGCAGTAACTCTGGAAACAGTATGGCAATAGGAGAGGCATTAAACTACCACATCTAGAAGATACAATCATAATGGGATTGGTTCCTATAATCAGAATTTTATTTACCACAAATACAAGAAGACGCTATATTCCCATTTGGGCTGAGGATTAACACATTAATTTTGTTTAAAATTAGTTTTAAAATATGTTAATTTTAAAATATGAACAACCAATTATCACCAAACACCTGAAGAAAATAAGCAACATTTAAGAGTGGCATCAAAGAAGAAGAATTATCCCTACTAGTTTTCTAAAGGATACATTTCAAAGTTAAAATTAGAAAAATCAATATTGAAAGAAATATTGGAGAGTTAAAACATCAATTTCATTCTTTAGGAAGTATAGGTTGCTAGGAAAATGTAAATGTTCTAGGGAAATGATAATTGCCAAAATGAAATTAAAGAAAACATTAATTGAAATCATACTTAAAATGGCTGGGGGTAAAATTAGGGAATTGGAAGTCTTTAATACAAAAATTGAAAAGATGTCTTGCAAAGTTCATCCTACTTATGATATTTTTCCTATTTATCAGTCATGTGAGAAATACATGGCAAATTTATTTACCAACTATTAAGTGCAGTCATGATTCCAGACTGGTTATGTATATTTTCACAACACATTGAGTAAGATTATACCACTATTTTACAGATGGAAATACAGAAGCTTAGAAACACTAATAATTATCTTCAAGTCATTCGGATAAGAGATGGGCCACCATCCTGCCTCTCAGAATCCTAAAGTATTTAGGGTTTTGGATACTCTAACCTGCATCAGGTATAAATTCTGGGGTCCTGGATGCAAATAACAGTTAGAAGTCCAAATAAGCACACCATACTGTATCAAAATTTTCAAGGAAGAGAATCCAAGTCTCTAAAACACATAAATGTAATACAGTAACAAACATTTTAGAATTAACTTTCTAACTGTTGGTTTAATAGCACCTTAATATCTACTATAGCTATATTTGCCAAAACTAGGAATCATAATAAACCATACAAATAAGACAGCAACTATTCTCTTGCTAATGACTGTGTAACTTCTATTACCGTTGGTGGTAATTTTGAAGTCGTACATTCTCAGTGATAAAATCTTTGTTTTATAAGTTTGTAGGCAGATCTTGACATGATTTTGGGTTTGACAATGGTAACCTTACTATTCTTTACTCTTTTTAAAAGTTACTTCCCTTTGTTGGTTTTGTGGCCAGAAGTTAAACTAGAGTGGCAGAAGAAATATGTTTTATATATGAAAATTTTCTTAAAATATAATTTTTGTTCTAGTGTTATGTGAACATCTCACTGACTCTTTCAGTATCCATTATTAAACAACAAAAATTTAGCTTTAGGGTATGTTTTTTTTTCAAACAGAAAGGAGAGAATTAAAAAGTTAGGTTATAAATATTCAATATATTCCAACTACTAATGAATATGTTAAATTTTTTCAGAGATATTTAATCATTTTGAAATCATTTAAAAAATAATGAAGTTCCAAGCAGAAAAAAAAATAATGCATCCCTGTTGTTTCCTTGTCTATCAAAATTGATTTTTTTTGGAAATTTCAATTTTTTATTGAGGCACAGTTGATTTACAATATTATATTAGTTTCAGGTGTTCAGTAATTCAAAATTTGTATGAATTATACTCCATTTAAAGTTATATAAAATATTGGCTATATTCGCTGTGTTGCACAATATATTCTTGTAGCTGATTTATTTTGTACATTGTACTTTGCCTTGTCCCTTGCCACTCTCCTCTGGTAACCACTAGTTTGCTCTCAATATCTGTGAGTCTGTTTCTGTTTTGTTGTATTCATTTGTTTATTTTTTAGATTCCACATATAAGTGATAACATGACAGTATTTGTCTTTATCTGACTTATTTCACTAAGAATGATACCCTCCAGTTTCATCCATGCTGTTGAAAATGGCAAATTTCACTTTTTTATGGCTAAGTAGTATTCTATTTTCTATATATCTGTATATTTCACATCTTCTTTATTTGTTCATCTGTTGATGGGCATTTAGATTGCTTCCATTTCATGGCTGTTGTAAATAATGTTGCTATGAACATTGGGGTGTATGTATCTTTTCAAATTACTGTTTTCCTTTTTTTTGGATATATGCCCAGGGGTGGAATTGCTGGATCATATGATAGCTCTATTTTTAGTTTATTGAGAACCCTCCATCCTGTTCTCCACAGTGGGCACACCAATTAGCATTTCTACTAACAGTGCACAAGTATTCCCTTTCCTCCACATCCTCACCAACATTTAATATTTGTGGTCTTTTTGATGATAGCCATTCTGACAGGTGTAAGGTGGTATCTCATTATGGTTTTGATTTTCAGATCATCATATTTTATCTGATGATTAGTGTTGTTGAGCATATTTTTATGTGCCTGTTGCCCATCTGTATGTATTCTTTGGAAATACATTTATTCAGGTATCCTGCCCATTTTTTAATTGGGTTTTTTTTTTATATTTAGTTGTATGAGATATTTATATATTTTGGATATTAACCCCTTATTGGACATATCATTTGCAAATATTTCTCTCAGTCAGTAGGCTATCTTTTCATTTTGTCCATGGGTTTCTTTGCTGTGCAAAAGCTTTTAAGTTTAATTAGGTCCCATCTGTTTATTTTTGCTTTTGTTTCCTTTGCTTTGGGAGACAGATTTTAAAAAATATTGCTACAATTTATATCAAAGAGTATTCTGCCTATGTTTCCTTCTAGGAATTTTATGGTTTCTAGTCTTACATTTAGGTCTTTAATCCATTTTGAGTTTATTTTTGTATATGGTGTTAGAGAATGTTCTACTTTCATTCTTTTACATATAGCCATCCAGTTTTCCCAGCACCATTTATTGAAGTGACTGTCTTTTCCCCATTGTATACTCTCACCTCCTTTTTCATAGATTAATTGACCATAAGTGCATTGGTATATTTCTGGACTCTCTATTCTGTTCCATTGAACTATTTGTCTGTTTCTGTGCCAGTACCATGCTATTTTGATTACTGTATCTTTGTAGTATAGTTTGAAGTCAGGGAGCATGATACTTCCATCTCTGTTCTTCTTTCTCAAGATTGTTCTGGCTATTTGGGCTCTTTTGTGTTTCCATACAGATTTTGAAATGATTTATTCTAGTTCTGTGGAAAATGCCATTGGTATTTTTATAGGGATTGCATAGAATCTGTAGATTGCTTTGGGTAGTATGGTCATTTTAACAATATTAATTATTCCACCCCATGAACACGGTATATCTTTTCATCTGTTTGTGTCATCTTCAATTTCTTTCATCAGTTTCTTATAGTTTTCAGAGTACATGGTCTTTTACCTCCTGAGTTAGATTTATTCCTAGATATCTTATTCTTTTTTCATGAAATTAAAAATGGAATTGTTTCTTAACTTCTCTTTCTGATAGTTCTTTGTTAGTTTATAGAAATGCAACAGATTTCTGTATATTAATTTTGTATCCTGCAACTTTACTGAATTTATGGATGAACTCTAGTAATTTTTGGTGGTGTCTTTAGGATTTTCTATGTATAGTATCATGTTATCTGCAAACAGTGACAGCTTTACTTCTTCCTTTACAATTTGGATTCCTTTTATTTCTTTTCTTGTCTGATTGCTGTGGCTAGGACTTCCAATACTATGTTGAATAAAAGTGGCTACAGTGGGCATCATTGTCTTGTTCCTCATCTTAGAGCAAATGCTTTCAGCTTTTCACCACTGAGTTTGATGTCAGGTGTGGGTTTATTATATGTGGGCTTTATTATGTTGAAGTATGTTCTCTCTATACCCACTTTGTGAAAGTTTTTATAATAACTAGATGTTGAATTTTGTCAAAAGCTTTTTCTGTATCTACTGAGATGATCATATGGTTTTTATTCTTCATTTTGTCAGTGTGGTGTATCATATTGATTGATCTGAGGATATTGAGGCATCCTTGTATCTCTGGGTTAAATTCCACTTGATCATGGTGTATGAACCTTTTAATATATTTTTGAATTTGGTTTGCTAATACATTTTGAGGATTTTGCTCTGTGTTCATCAGTGATATTGGCCTATGATGTGTGTGTGTGTGTGTGTGTGTGTGTGATATTTGGTTTTGGTATCAAAGTGATGCTAGCCTCCTAGAAAGAGTTCAGAAGTGTTCCTTCCTCTGCAAGTTTTTGGAGTAGTTTGAGAAAGATAGATGTTCACTTTTCTTTAAATGTTTGGTAGGATTCACCTATGAAGCCATCTGGTCCTGGACTTTTGTTTGTTGGGAGTTTTTTTTTTTTTTTTTTTTTTTTTTTTTTAATTACTGATTCCATTACTACTGGTAACTGGCTGTTCATATTTTCTATTTCTTCCTGGTTCATTCTTGGAAGAAAGTATGTTTCTAGGAATTTTCTCAGTTCTTCTAGGTTGATTTTTGATTAAAAAAATGTTTTTATCTTAAAAGCTTTTAGAAATAAGAGAACAAAACACCTATCCAAAAACAAGGAGAAGCTCTGGATTTTTGTCAAAAGAGTTGTTGACTAAATCACAATGCCTGTATTATGAGAATAATTTACCTCTTCATTCTAAGTGTTATTGAGAGTACATAATTTTCCCACTTAAAAAGATGGAGATTGTACATTTGTTCAGGGAGGACTCGAGACTTTGAAGAGGGATGCATATGAAATTAATATTTTTGGAATACCTGTACAAGATAAGTGCTGGGCATTATATATTTTCAAATCACATAATATAACATCCTGAAAGACACGGATATATAATCCTTATTTTACAGATAACAAACAAAAATACAGTGAAAAACTAAGATATATAATTCTTATTTTACAGATAACAAACAAAAATACAGTGAAAAACTAAGAGAACCAGCTGGTTAGTGGCAGGGTTCAAGAGCTCCAAAACACATCCATCCCAACTCACTCATAAGCACAAGAGTCTTTGCGCAATAACTAAATTCTATGCCAGAAATTTTATTTTGGAAACAAAAAAAGAAAGAAACTACTGTGATGGCAAACTGCAGAACATTCCTGCTTTTTGTAGATTGGGTGAGTGAATCTCTCCTGTACAATCAGAATCTGTCAGTCATCTCTGCTTGAGGACAAGTTTAACAGGCCATAAATGCCAGAGCAGGATAAAGAGAATAAGTGGGAGAATTGCTCTTGGCAGTCTTAACAAGCTCTGATCAATTGATTTATGTAGAAAATCCAATTAGACCTGGCTGACCAGAGCTCCATTGACATCAGAATGAAGCCAGTTGTGAGAAGAGGCTGTTGTTAGTATCCCCCTTGGCCAAGTGAATTGATCAATATTTAAACCCCCTTTGGTTTAGATCCTATAATAAAGATACTAACATTACTTCTCCACACATATTAAAAGACAAGCCCATGAAAAAACACATAACAAAGACTTGGTTGGTAAAAATAATCATGTGATTTTGCATACATGTATAAGTTACAAGCTAATTTATACATGTATAAGTTACAAGCTATTATTTTTCTTAATCAAATTTTCTGAATAAATTTAAATGTTACATCCAATTCTGTGGAAAAGACTTAAAAACAGTGAAAGAGCATCTTCTTATCATCCCCATTTCCTGTTTTGTCACCAGAATTCCAAAAAATTTCACAAATTATTTTAAAAATTATTTAGCACACTGGTTAAAAACTAGATGTCCTCACAAACTTTAAATTGAACCTACTTAAGTTGATTTAATTTTTTTTTACTATTTTAGATATGCCATTTTTACATATATTCCTAATAAAATCCTGTCATAAATTCCAAATTTAATATATACTAAATGCACATATGAAAAAAGTGACTACAGACTCTTTTAATTTGATTCTGCTGTTCTTTGACCCATGAGCATTAGTGGTCACTGAGGTCCTGCCTCATGAAGAATGTCATTTGGCTCTGTCTTCCATACAGGCTCAAAACAAAATTAGGTTCATCCTAATTAAGCTTTTATACTACAAACTAAATTTAGTAATGTTCATATAGTGAACTTTTAGTGAGCTTGGTCAAACACAAACCTAACATTAACCGTATCTGGGTGTGTCCTCCCTATAGCATTAAAATTATATATTTCATAGCAGAAGCTAGTGAAACCACCAGAAGGTACACTTGCACAATTGGTATACAAGAGAAAAATAATACTTCAGGTTCTTGTCCTCAGATCAGTTCACTTTCCAGTATTCTACATTTGACACTATATTTTTTATTTGGCTCTGCCAGGCTTATATGTTCTTTAAATGTTTAAAAGAACAACAAAGCAGAGTTAATTCTGTCCTCATCTAGGAACCATTGTATTTTGTAGCATATAATCAGGTTTTTTTAGGTTTGCTTTTCTTGTTTAGATTTAAACTTGGTCATTCATTTGTTCACAGGGACCAGTATAGTGCTTGGCACAAGGTATATGTTTAAATTAATGAGCAATCTGTCTAAGAAAAATATGCTATTTACAGATGTGTATCTGTATATTTCAGCCCCAAAGAATGTAAACTACATTAAAAATAGAGCATGTGACATTTGAACTTTTTCTTTATAGCAGGCACATAGAACTTGACATAATAAGCTCTCAAATATTGTTAAAGGAACAATTAAATTAATAAAGGATATTCATTGTCTACAAAAGTTCACAACTATTTTACAAAATTACATTGTGAGGAAAAATTACTTGGGCTCCTACAGAGCCATAGCAATCTATTATCCACACTTGAGCTTGAACATTTTCTTCTTCTCTAGGATCTCATTTATAAAACAGGTTTCAAATATAGTGAAATGTTATTCTAATGGTCCCCTTAAAATGTTTTGAAATCTAGGACCTTTTAATCCACTCAAGAATTCCATGAAGAATTCAAAGTTGTTCAGGAGTACTATTTGTACAATGATAAAACGTACAAGTTGAGCTGTGCACATGAGCATGTGAGAACACTTTAGAAGAAACTTCATGAACCTGGTGAACCTTTTTATCAGATCAATTCTATGAAGGCTTTTGCTATGTTGCAGCTAACAGGACTTTCACCAGGTGTCATTAAGAATTGCTGAAGACTAATGGAACCAAACAGGAAAAAGCACTGCTCTCTTCACAAGTGGCTGAGACATGGCCCCTTCTTGAGAAAAGCGTAATTTAATTCATACTAATAGATGAAAAGTAAGAGTAAAGCCATAGACTCTAGGTTGTAGGCTACTCAAAAAAATGAGGGGAAAGCATTTTCCCCCAAAGGAACTTTATGAGTCATGATTTCTTTCCAAACTAGTGTGAATAACTAAGTGCAAATGATGGATTATTCTCCTGTGGACTGTGAATAATAACTTCTGAGTGGCTTTCAGATTCCCAGGAAAACAGTCACTGGATCCTCAGCATACATCAAAACACAACCAAAGCTAAAGAAAAAAAAGGGGGGGAGGGGTGCAGAATGTAAAAAAGTAGAAAAAAAGGAATGCATTCCTAAGAATAGAGTGAATAAAATAAAGAATGACAATGCACTCCGAATATTTCATTAAACTTTTCCCCCAGTATTTCTTCACATGAATTTTGTTGCTAACTAGTATATTTTATGGCATGGACCATATTTCCGAACATTATTCATGGCTGTAATATGAGACTTAGTAGAGAGTCTTTCTATAAAATTAATAAGTATTGCAAAAATTCCAAAATTCCTAAAATTTCTTATTTTACATGCTTGATCTCATCAAAAAAGTCATACCAATTTAATATTAGGTGTAACTAGAAAGGAAGAATTCTGGCAAAGGAAGCATTTTGTAAGAGTTTTGCTTTGTTTTGTTTTTATTGATACTTCCTGATATACCCACTCTAGATACAAAAATTTTGTCTGCATTATAACCCCTGAATTAGCCAGCTACACTAAGTAAAACTAACAGTGTTCTTTTATTTTGACTCTGTTGAGACAAAGAACTAGTTAAGTATAATAATAAGTAAAATACTATATGTATAGTATGTATACATTCAATTTATTATATTGGTAAATTAACCTAATAACATACAGCTTTGGGAATCCACACAGAATTTGTTCTACATTTTCAGTGACCGACGGTAACGTGATTTTCAAAGGTTGTGTAATAGAAAAAGGTTTCTATAAGTGAAAAAGTCATGACATAGAAATTCACTTATGAAAGACACATTTTAAGATACTTTTTTTCCATTTATTAAAGCTGGTTTAGTCACAGTTAGACTGAGACTGTGAACCCAAACATCTGAATTCAATGAAGTCATGTTAATAAAATTCATATAGCTTATATAAAATCAACTGGAAGCCCAGAAACTTTAGGCTCACATGAAGCAGCTTAAACAGTCCACCCTCTTTCCCAGCTTCGAGAATTTATGGTACCTTTCTGTCAATGTGTTCACACCCCAGCCGGACAGCTTGAGACATGAGCTGATGAATAAATAAGTGGCCTTTCTCTAGAGAAGGGCCAGACAGCTGGCAGGGTCACTGTGCCTTTGACATCACACTCAAGAAGACTGCTCTTCTGTTCAAATCCCATCCATGTACCTTTGAGCCAACTAGTATATTAAGATCAACTATAGTGTATTTCATAACAGCCAGGAAAGATAATAATAAACAATAAACTAAATATAAAGTGTGCTTCTGTTAATAAATCAGAATTCCTACCTAATTCCTAAATCCTTAGATAGAAAAAAGAGTGTAATCTGCTCTGGTCTGAGATTTTTTTTTAATTTAATTTAATTTATTTTTTATACAGCTGGTTCTTATTAGTTATCTGTTTTATACACATTAGTGTATACATGTCAATCCCAATCTCCCAATGCATCACACACACACACACACACACACACACCCTGCCACTTTCCCCCCTTGGTGTCCATACGTTTGTTCTCTACGTGGATGGATCTAGAGACTGTCATACAGAGTGAAGTAAGTCAGAAAGAGAAAAACAAATATCAAATATTAACGCATATATGTGGACCTAGAAAATGGTACAGATGAATAGGTTTGCAAAAGGCAGATATAGAGACACTTTTTTTTTTTAATGCTTTCAGCAATTGCTTAACTTTTCTGTGATTCTGGGTTCAAAGAAATAATTATCAATATTTCTTTAAACAAAAGCATTCAATCAAAATTCCTGTTTTAAATGCAGAATTTATCTAACTGTATTGCTAAAGAGTGAAGCTTCCTCTAATTTGCTCAGAAAAGAAAGTGACTTTTGCTTTAGGTATGTAACTGCAACTTCGTGACTGAGTCCGTTCTTCACTGATTATGTTTTTACCTTCATGCAAAAGTGAGAGGCAGGTTTTAAATTCCTTTTGTTTCAGGGGAATAATATAACCTCCAGGTAGGGACTTAGCTGAACTCAAATCTATACATGACCATAAATAAGGCTATTAACTGTGTAACATTACGCATATAATTCCTGGTTGCTACAGCTTGGTATTTTACAATTTCTGTAGGATGGTGATCTTAGACTTTGGAGATTTTAAACCACTTAGAAAAATGAGGAGGCAGGGGGTCACATAAAGTTGCACCTTTTCTGAGTTAGTATATTATAAACAAAAATGAAAGTCATTTATTTATCACCAATAGGTCATAAAAGAAATATCAAAAAATTAGAAATTTCAGAATAATGACAATTTTTCAAATAATCAAGACTTAATTTTTAAGAAGCACTCTCTACATCAGCAACCTTGTTTCTCTAGCTTTTATGGGAACTTCATCATGGATTGGCACTTTTCCTGACAGTCAGGAATTTGGGTACCATGGTCTTGGTTTCTCATATAATCACGAATATTGAATACTTCATATATTACAGCCTTAAACATACACAGGCATTACCTGGAATCATTTATTAAATTTGAGTTTTGCATAGGAGATGTTTTTACATTCTATGTCATAACTGTAACTTTTGGAAAATTAAGCAAGCATTGTTTAATAATTTTTTTCTGTTGCTAAACATATGACTCTATCCTCTCATATTTTGGAATTGTGACTTTGCATAATATTATATTTAAGAGAATTAATATAAATTTAACAAAATTACTCAGAGTAACTGCTTTTAATGATTCATTAGATAAGTAAATCCAAGGAAGAAGTAATTCGAGATTGCAATTTATGGCAAGATCTAGAACTAAAATTATTGATTTAGTGAAACGCTTCATGAGGAAGACACATTGAGAAGACACATCCAAACCTTAACCTTTTTTATAGTCTAAGGCCAACCATTTCTATTATTTTCTTACAGACACTTTCAGTGTTCTTTTGCAGATATAAGCAACATGTATGTTACATACTTTGTATTTTGACCATTTTACCAAAACTAGAAATTACAGACTTTCTTGTATGCCTTGATTTGCCTTCAAGAAATATCTTGAAGATATTTCTATATATCAGTGCTACACAATAACTATTCTATCTCTTTTCTTTTTCTTTTTTTAACATCTGTATTGGAGTATAGTTGCTTTACAATGGTGTGTTATCTATCTCTTTTCAACGTTTAATAGAGTATAACAAACTTAGGTATGACCTTACATATTTCACGCAAATGAAGTCATCAATTTGGTGTTACTGTTTGACAACATATATATTGGACATGTGTTTAACAGTTAATGTTCACGGGTTACTTCATTTACTTATCAGTCTAGGAGGGGTGTTTCAAATATACTATGGTAGGAAGAGTTTACTTGTTGTTTAAGGTGAAAAAGTACTTCTCATTATACAGTTACTCAGTATTCCCAGTAAACCCCTATTAAGTGTACACTGGAAGCATTGATGCAGGAGCTCTGTAGAGCTTGCCAGTAATAATGAGTAAACACAGACATATTATATTAAAATAAATGGAAATAACTAAGACAAACTAATAAGTTTAACTTTTAAAATCCTACATATCATTTTATTTAGACTGATGATTTCACATTTACTCAGAACATACACCCTATTTATAAAGGCTTTCCACATTTATACCACTGTTTCACATTAACAGTCCAGAAGACATAGATAGTAGATTCCTAGCTGGAATGATTATAGCTTATTGTTTGTGAGTTTAGGCTCTGCATCTGATATAGCTTAGTTGTATTCCAGGAAAGTCAAACAAGAGGTGTAGAACTTGGGGGAAAAATGTATCCCTTCTTAAGTCAGAAAGAAAAAGACAAATACAATATGATATCACTTGTATGTGGAATCTAAAATGTGACAGAAATGAACTTACCTACGAAACAGAAAGAGACACACAGACTTAAAGAACAGACTTGTGGTTGCCAAGGGGCAGGGGGTTTTGAATATACCAGTGTGAGTTCTGTTAGACCCCCTGGGAAAGTAAACCATTTATCCAAGATCTCATGGCTTCAGTGTGCTATATTGTATCACAATTGCCTGTGAACCTTAATGGAGTTTCTTAAATGTGCACCCAAGGGCATATGACAAAGTACTTAGATGTGTATTGTACTATTTATTCAAAATTCTCTGTCCACAGATCCACCGTCAGTCACATATATCCAGGAAAAATATTGATGCATTTCTATTATTTTATATTTTGTATAACAAATTAATAATAATAATATTGCTATTCCTTACCCTGTCCTTCCTTCATTTGATCCTTGCCATTATACAACCTTTGAATCTCACTTCAAACTCTCTTCCAAACTCCCTAGGTATAACTTCACCATCCATTGTAATTACAATATCCACTTAATTCATCTTCATTCTAACTTATGATCTTGACTTAATAAAATTACATTGTTTGCATATATTTTCATAAGACTTGCTTGATTAGATTTGTATTGTCATTACAGTCATTTTTTACAGGGAGAGGGAGCTGAAGTCTGGCAGAACTAGGTTAGAATCTCTTTCCCATTTACTAGTTGAGTGACCATAGGCAAGGTACTTCAGCTTATTGACAGTTGGAGTCCTCATCTGTAAAATGAGGTATTTTGTCTCATTCTTATCACTGTTGTAAATATTAAATAAGATGATGTATATTAAGATCCCTATACAGCTCGTGAACATAGAAGACCCTTGGTACATAGTAATTATTACCACTATTCATACAATTATTTTCTGAAGCGGTCACATTTTCAATTATTGGTGTGGGACTGATATATCTTGTTAGGCTAGAGAGCTCCTTTCAGAAATGACCCAACTAGAAAAGGTGAAGAGTGAGTGCAAAGGAAGCAAGCAGATGGGAATATTGGAAATTTATGTTGGACGTATTTTATTATGTGCCATGTTGCTAGTAGCACTGAAAACTCAAATATATGCTCCCTATGAGAATTACTGTACAGAGCTTTTAAGATGTTTACTTCTTGTTAACTTTTGATAGGTGTCTGTTTATTTCTACTAAAATCAGAGATTTTACTCACAGAACAGAGAATGAAGCATCTTATTCATAGTATTTTTCCCTAGAATTGATTAAGTGATTGGTATTGGGTCTACTCTGAATAATATTTGAAACAACAGAATTCCATCATTTGAACTACTACACTGGGTTCACGTTTCAGTGGAGATGGAGTTAGCCTGCTATATGCTATTTCTCCCATTGATTACAACTAAAAACTCTAAATACATAAAGAAGCTACCTGAAGACTCTGAAAAACAAATAACAGCAGACAGATTGGGGTGGGAAGTCAAATCTTGAAGAATGATAAGCACCGCCATGCCTTTTCTGATCTTCTCTCCTTTATAGATCCTAGCTTTGACTTGAAAGTATTTGAATCCCAGAAATGTTTGCAGGCCCAGGCAGTAAAAACTCTGAAAGAAATAATCTCTTTCTATCCAGAAGTCTGGGGGAAAAGGCCTCTGTGAGACACTGAGTGCAATGTAGGGAGGAATTCCTTGTTTTCCTCATCTCTCTCTCCAAACACCACCCAAGAATGCCCAGTGTCAAAATCCCACTGATGTTGCATCAGGGATGGTCAAAGTGCATCTGTGCTGACACCTAAATTCTTTCTATCTGGCAAGAAAAGCTAGGTAATGGGATCCTGTGGTCTGAAGAGTAGGGAGGGAAATCTCTGTTATTTTTTTCTCCTACTTTTCTCTTGCTGCTTCCCTCTGAGAGGGAAATCAGTTACAAATGAATGTCCACAATCATGTAAGAGGATAAAAATCCTGAGCTAAATCACTATTTCTGACCAAAGTCACCAGGAAAAGAGGCCTCTGTCAACTGGAGAGCCTGGAGAGGAAGGAGCAAGGAACTGAAAAGTGGGATATGCTGAATCTGCACCTGAGCGGACCCCAGTCTCCAGCTTACCCCTCAGCTGCACATGCACTGAACAGGTCACTAGTAACAAAGCGGAGGTTTTGAGCACCCAAATACAGTATAGCACCACTCAAGTCTGCCCAAAAAGAGCAATATGCTTGTGCATAAAACAAACCTTACTAAGAAGATTTAAGTCAAACAAAGTACGCCATGTGCCATTAACAGAATTAAACCAAAAGTCAGTTATTCAAAGACATCTAGAAAACTCCAAATATTTGGAAATTAAACAACATACCTCTAAATAATCTATGGATAAAAATGTAATCCTCAAGGAATATAAGAAAATATTTTTAACTAAAAGAACATAAAAATAAAATATATCAAAATTTGTGCGATTTAGGGTTAAAAGCGTGCTTAAATGTAAATGGATGCTAGTAAATTCCTACATTAGAAATGAAGAAAGACATAACCCAAGATTTCACCTTTAGAAAACTAGTACGAAAAGAGTAACTCAATTCAAACTGAGCAGAAAGAAAAATAATGCAGGTAAGAGCAGAAATCAATCAAGGAAATTGAAAACAAAACAAAAAATATTGAGAAAAATTAATGGAACCAAAAACTGCTTAAGTAGCAAGCCATAGTTTTTGACATCATGGAATAGCAAAATCAAAAAAAAAAAATAGTAATTATACAAGTGAATAAAATGATTGCAAGAGACACGGAATAGAAGTGGTGGTGGAGTTACTCCTTTAAGTAGAGTGTTGAGAGAGAGCTCTTATTGGTTGTCACCACATTGGCCAAATCTCAACAGAGAAAGAGCTCATTAAAGAGAAAGAAGGTTGGTTGCATTGGGGATGAGGAGGAGAATGCAGCATACATAAAGTTTCTGAAGCAGGAGAGAGTGTGGTTTGTACAAGAATATCAGAATTAGAGATTATTGAGCAATAGGGATCTTGGTACAAGCCATGGAAATCATGCATTTACGTTTTTATTAAAAAATACTTATTGGGTGCTACTAATTGTTTTAGGTGTTAGGATTAGAGTAGTAATAAAAAGTTTCAAAGCGATTGCCCTCATTGAGCTCTCAAGTTTATGGGGAACACAATAAACAAATAACAGTAAATACATAAATTGTCCCATGGTTACAAGTGCTATGGAGAAAATGAAGTAGATTAAAGAGAGAGGGATTTGAGGGAGGAGTGAAGATTGCCCTTTTATGGTAAGTGGTAAAGGAAGGCGTTTTTGATGAGGTAAACTTTCAGCAGAGATCAGAGAGAAGAGGAGTTAGCCATAAAGATAACTGGCTGAAAAAGATTCAAGGCAGAGCAAACAGCAAGTGTAAATGTCTTGTGGTCTTCTTCAAAGAAGATATACAGATTGCCAACAAACACATGAAAGGACATGCTCAACATCACTAATCACTAGAGAAATGCAAATCAAAACTATAATGAGGTATCACCTCACACCAGTCAGAATGGCCATCATCAAAAAATCTACACACATGGGCTTCCCTGGTGGCGCAGTGGCTGGGAGTCTGCCTGCCGATGCAGGGGACACGGGTTCGTGCCCCGGTCTGGGAGGATCCCACGTGCCGCGGAGCGGCTGGGCCCGTGAGCCATGGCCGCTGAGCCTGCGCGTCCGGAGCCTGTGCTCCGCAACAGCAGAGGCCACAACAGTGAGAGGCCCGCGTACCAGAAAAAAAACAAACAAACAAAAAAAATCTACACACAATAAACACTGGAGAGGGTGTGGAGAAAAGGGAACCCTCTTGCACTGTTGGTGGGAATGTAAATTGATACAGCCACTGTGGAGAACAGTACGGAGGTTCCTTATAAACTAAAAACAGAACTACCATATGACCCAGCAATCCCACTACTGGGCATATACCCTGAGAAAACCATAATTCAAAAAGAGTCATGTAGCACAATGTTCATTGCAGCTCTATTTACAATAGCCAGGACATGGAAGCAACCTAAGTGTCCATTGACAGATGAATGGATAAAGAAGATGTGGCACACATATACAATGGAGTATTACTCAGCCATAAAAAGAAACAAAATTGAGTTATTTGTAGTGAGGTGGATGGACCTAGAGTCTGTCATACAGAGTGAAGTAAGTCAGAAAGAGAAAAGCAAATACCATATGCCAACACATATATATGGAATCTAAAAAAAAAAAAAAAAAGGTTCTGAAGATCCTAGGGGCAGGACAGGAAGATGCAGACATAGAGGATGGACTTGAGCACATGGGGAGGGGGAAGCGTGAGCTGGGATGAAGTGAGAGAGTGGCATGGACATATATACACTACCAAATGTAAAATAGATAGCTACTGGGAAGCAGCCGCGTAGCACAGGGAGATCAGCTTGGTGCTTTGTGTCCACCTAGAGGAATGGATAGGGAGTGTGGGAGGGAGACGCAAGAGGATGTCTTGTGGTCGGAAGGTGGTTGGTGTATTTGGGGAGCAGTGAGGAGTTGAGCATGGCTGTAGGAGGATGAACCAGAGGGAGCGGAGGAAAACAGCCAGATCACAAAGGGCCAACCAAGTGGGCCATGCTGACTATGGCTTTTACTCTAACTGGGCAGGATTTCCAGCAGAGAAGTGATACAATCCGAGTTACATTTTAAATGGCTCTTTCTGGTTGCTATGTGGAGAAGAGATAGGGGCGGCAGTGAGAAAAAGGGAATCACGCTGGAGTGGGCTCAATGGGAAATGGAAGGAGAAGAATGGAGACAGCTGGTTTCAACAACTCTTAAGATCATTTTACTGTTAAGGGGAAAGGAGAAATGGGACAGCAGCTAGAAAGGCATATGTTTTGAAGGGAAGCTGTTATTATTATTTTCAGATGTATAATATGTCAGCAAATGTGTGTGTTTAGAGAAGGATCCATAGATCTGGAAATACTGATGATGCAGAATATGAGGAGGAGTACTACTGTAGTTCAGAATCCAGTTGTTGTCAGAAGTGGAGGTGTTGGCTGGAAATACAGGCCTGCCAGGTATTTGCTTGGTTACATAAGGGAACATAGATGTAGCTGTCTTGTCTGATCTGGTGTAGGGAATGTGTGGAATGTCTTTTCTGATTGCTTCTATGTCTGTGTTTTTCCTTATGGAATTGGAAATAAGTTCATCTGCTGAGATTAAAGTGCATGGAAGAGATTTTGGAAAACCAAGGTAAGAGGAAATAATGTAAAAATTGTTTAGAAAAGTTAGGAAATTTGTTAAAGAAATATAGTACATATGTGTTTGCAGATATAAAACAGAGGCTTTGACATCAATATTCCTGGTTATATCCTGACTCTACCCTTAGTAAGTGTCTGGCCCTGGGCTAACTACTTAAGATTTCTACATCTCAGTTTCTCAGTTTCTTAATGTATAACATGGAGAGAAAAATAGTACCTATATCACAAGATATTCTGAGGATTACATGAACTACCCTCCTTCCCCCTACACACAATTTTAGAATAGTTCCTGACATATATGATGTGCTCAATAGATAAGTTTTTATTGTAATAATGCTTACTAGTTCTATAATGCTTTTCCCCTCTATGTTCTAAAGCATTTCCAAACTCACTATTTGTTTTGATTTGAACTCCTGGATAAATGGAGATAAAATTAGTCAGCGCTCTCCAGAGACCCAGGGAAGAGCTGATGTTGCAGTCTCAAGTCTGAAGGCAGCCTGGAGGCAGAATTCCTTCTTCTTCAGGGGATCTCAGTCTTTTCTTTCAAGACCTTCAACTGATTGGATGAGGCCCACCCATATTCTAGAAATAATCTTATTTATGCACAGTCTACTGATTAAAATGTTAGTAAAATCTAAAGAACACTTTTATCGTAACATCTAGACCGGTGTTTGACCAAAAACTGGGTGCCATGGCTTAGCCAAGTTGACACATGAAATTAATCATTATAAAAAAGAAGGCTAGAATCTAGGTCTTCCAGTTCTTATTTTGCTCTTTTCCCTAATACAGAGCATTTAGAATGCAGATTTGGGCTTTCTTATCATTTCATAGAAATATTTCTAGCAAATTTTCACTTCAAAATTTTAATAAAACTATCAGAGAAGGTCAGTATAGTTGGAAGGATGTGGAAATTCAAACAAATGACACACAAAAAATCTATTAACAAGGAACTGTTATTTTACATCATGTAATCCCCACCTCAAACTTTAAAATTTTGGTATTAGTAGCTCCATATTGCGGACAAGGAAGTGGATACTAAGAGAGGTTATGATATATGCTCTAGAGCACACATGGCAAGTGTGGGATTCAAAGGCAGAAATCTGTGATTTCAGAGTCTGAGCTCTTTCAATTTTAAAATGTTTTGTCTCCTGGAGGAACTGCTAAATAAGATGCAGGTTTTAGTTCAGGCTCATCTGCTGGTTGACTGTACTACTGTGGCATGTCCCTTAACTGATACAACTACCAGTTTCCTTCTCTATAAACGATAATTTGCCCATTATACCTGGTAGGACTTTTTGAGGTTCAGATGAGAAAAATTATGGGAAAGATTTTTTAAACTTTAAAACAGCCTTCATATATGAGTTTTTAACTATTATCATGGGAAGGAAGATTAGCACTTCCCCTGGTGTACATTGTTCCAATGCATTATTTTTAAAATGAAGCTACCTCACTATTTCTGATCTTGGAAACCCACATAATTTTAAAAATAGAGGGCCCCAGGACTTTGCAATTTACACTGATTATTGTTACCTCTATTATATTGGGAAAAAAAGCAAAAATTAATTCAAGTTAAGGTTAGAAATGTTGACTACTTGATAAGAATTCTTTGCTTTCTATGAATGGCAACATTGCATTCAATCTCAAAGAAAAATACTAACAAAATACATTTTAATTTTGAAAGGCAGATCTCGTCAGCTGGATGCTTTTACTCTGCTGACACACAACTGCCACATAATACCTGAAGCAGAATTGGACTTACATGATTAGTAGATACATCTCACAATCATTTCTACGGGATGGGGTTACAGGGCTCCAGTCATTTGGGATTTATTTAACCTTAGTTCTGTGACAGGCAAGCAAGAGCTGGAGTTATAGAGCTGCTAAAATTATGACAGAATTCTACAACTTACTTGAAGAGATTTCTTTTTTTAAAGTAACTTTCTTTTCCCCCGAATACAATAAATATCTCAGAGACTGTTCTTTATATTTGACTCCAATAATGAAATCCATAAAATGCTAAATTAATAAAGTCATTCAGCAGTAGAAATTACAAGAACATTCTATTATTTGGGTTAATGATACTTTCTGTGGTCAAAACTTTTTGTCTATGTGAAGAAAATTAATTATTAAATATAATAATCTTCTTATTCTAATTATAGTCCTTAAAATATAATTTAATCATTTTGATATAGTATTTCCAGTGCTGTGAAAATGAAAAGTTGGTAATAGATATTGGAATCTCTTGCTTTTTTTCATTACTATATTTTGCCTACAAAAATTGTATTTCATTTTCTCTGTTATACATTAAACAGATTAAACCGTATTCAGTTTACACACACACACACAAACACACACACACATATTTTAATACAGAATGAAAAAACTACAGTGTGATTTAAATTGGTCCGTCTGAGTAAACTCTAACAATATAACGAATTTGGGCTTTTAAACTGTAACTTAACAAAAAACTGAATTTATCCTTGGTCATTTGGTCATCACTCCTCAAGGGAAAAAAATCCCGTAAGAATGTGGGTGACGTTCTACTCTTACAAAAATTATTTTCTTTTTTTAAAAAATTTCTTCTATTGTCCTCTCTACACAGAGTATTTTATATACTTTTAAGCTATGTTTTGTGTTTCATTTAGCTGTTTTTGTTTTTGTCATTGTTTTGTTTGTAGTATAGATGAGATTGTAGTTTTTTTTTTTTTTTTTGGTCTGTTTTGGGTAAAGATGAAAATAATGGGTCCTATCTGATCTTCTCCACTAACTCCTACCTTACAGAATACATGCATCTCTGCAGTTCCTTTAGGGTTACGTTACTAGGTATTTTATGTTAGCGCTTATGTTCACCTGGTTTCATGTCTTGAGATGGTTGGTGAGTCCTGTTCTCTATGACTTCATTTTTTCACATTGGTTCTGAGGTCTAGTTTCTTGATTTGATCTGTTTTCCCTCCTTCTGCAGGCCAGTGTCTCATTTTATATATATATATTATATATGTATAACTAACATAATATATATTATATATTAATATATATTAAATCTACTATATAATATATATATTACATATATATATATATATATATATATATATATATATATATACATATGTGTGTGTAACTTTAATGGCAGTATCTTCTCCTTATCCATGGTAAGGAGAACTATAATGACTCTCCCAGCTCAAGCACAGATAGGATTTACAGGCATTTACAGGGGCTACTGGTAGAACACATTCACATCTTTGTCATGCTAACACTCTTGAATTTTCATGACATGATTTTTCTAACTTTATAAATGGTTCAGTAATCAACCTAAAAGTAATCTCTGATTACTTGGTTCCTATTTTCAGAAGCAAACAGTCAAGTATGGAATTAATAAGCATAAATATAAATAATAGGAAATTCAGTGAAATATATCTAGTGATTGATTCATTTATAATTTTTATAACACAAATGGATTACTTTTAATAGAGAATGAATTTAGGGGCAAAGAGTGATAGATATGTGTGCTAGCAAAATAAGTAAAGTGTTATTCTATCAATGAGTAAAATGGTTGATAGACATTTGGTTGAACAGAAAATAAGCAATAAAGAAGTGTAGGTTACTTTTTGAAGTGTGTGGAGGAAAAAGTGGGGAAAAGATTGAAGAGAGAAGCTAATTAAACTAAATTACATTTATTTTTAAGCGACAGTATTAATAAACCAAGAATTTTTTGTAGGAAAAAGTTCCTGGATTTTAAACCCATGTTTTCCAATGCCTAGCTGTGTGACTCTCAGCTTGTTACATAACCACTGCTTAATTGTTTTTAGAGTGGGAAGAATAATATCCTCTCTCAGGTTGTTGTGAAGAATACTTGAGATAAAGTAAGTAGAATATTTGACACAGTTAATGACTCTAGTATGAACACAGGGGTAGATGGAATATCAAGGAAGTTAATGAAGATGATGAAGATGAAGTATTTTGGCCTTTACACTTTCACAGCCTACAAGATTCACTTAATATGACATAAAGTTTAGTTCTGTTTTTTATCCCTGTTTGTTGACACCCCTTCTTAACCTACTCCATTTCCACTGACCTATGGGAGGTTCCTTGAACATAACAAGACCATTTTATGTCAATACATCTTTAGTAGGTCTCAATATCTATTTCTTAGATGAACAAATAATCTAATAAAATATGTTAGATAATCTATACCTGAGATATTCTGTCTGTGCCTGAATATTTTGGTTTTTTTTGTTTATATTATCTAAAATTAAGTTTTTCACTAATTCCCTATAGTGCCTCAATTGTTCTAATTGTATTTTCTTGTTGTTCTTATAAGTCCCCCAAATAAAAATCTTCTCACTCTTTGTTACAGAAAGAATACTTGGTCCCCACAGGTCAACACGCATTTTATTCAGCATCTGGCCCTGAAAAAAGCATATTAGTTTATTTTTAAGTTATTGAAATTCTATTCAGACCAATCTTGTCCACAGAAAATAATGTTACATTATACAACTGATGAAGGGGATGATAAACCTTACACCAGGGAGGGTGGTGTTGCCGCTGTGACTCAATATTAACCAGAAATGGGGACTTGAATTCTGTTATGACCTCAGCATTCAGACATCATTCTCTTGACTAACAGAGAAGCTTTCTTCTCATGGAGTGATAGGATTTCCAACAGGTTCAGAAGTTGATATTTTAAAACTTTTGCCTCCTATTTGGCAAAAAAATCAAGGAAAAGATGATGTAATCAGTCATACCCAGTGTCAGTATCATGTAAGAACATGAGGGTTATTCAGGACTCATATGGTTAGAGCTGGGAAGAAAGCGATTGTCAGAATATGGGAAAAATGAGGGATAAATTGGGCAGGTGTGTGTTGACCAGAAAACAAATAACATCCATTACAACAACAGACATATATGCATGCATTATTTCCTCTAATGTTAGCCCATGAAATTATTGATAGAAAGTATATTAGTTAACCAAGGGGGAAAGGGTGGGGGTGGGATGAATTGGGAGATTGGGATTGACATATATACACTACTGGTACTATGTATAAAATAAAACTAATGAGAACCTACTGTATAGCACAGGGAACTCTTCTCAATGCTCTGTGGTGACCTAAATGGGAAGGAAATCCAAAAAAGAGGGGCTATATGTATACATATAGCTGATTCACTTTGCTGTACAGTAGAAACTAACACAGTATTGTAAAGCCACTATACTCCAATAAATTTTTTTTTAAAAAATAAAAAACTAGGATTAAGCAAACGTGTAGGAAATTATATGCAATGCCATTGGTGTATATGTGCTGATGCATGGATTGAGTTCATTTGAAACAATGACTATAATGATGATGCAATTCTAATAGTATCTAGTAGTTAGTTGTGCCTACTTGTATATGCTAACATTGAGTCTCTCTCACAGAGCTTATCTTTGCTCTCATATCAAACACGCACATATACACATTCACTAAGAATAACACTATCTTTTCAAAAATCCTGTGTTCTCTATTGCAGCTAGTTACCTAGGGTATTTATTTGGGCCCTCAGTATCTATAGTTACATCCTTAAACTCAAGAAAAAGCAACCACATTAACCACTGCATGCAATAAATGCAAGTTTAATCTAAGTTTGTTAAAGTCAGTCTTACTAGGTATAGTAAGATAAAACCTTTTTGATTTTGTCAAGCGAGAATTTAAAACATGTATATATATATACTCATATTACACAATGTTTTTAATATTTCGCTTTAGATATTTCCGTAGTTGGAGAGTTTTCATAGTACATTTGCACTTCTTTCCTCTGCTTCCAATTATGAGCTCTAGATTGTTTCTTTCAGGGAATGAAAAATCCTTCCCAGCACTTTGCTTTTTGCCCCTCTGTTTTATGACACATCCCATCTTGCTAAAAGACCAAATCCATATTTAAATACTAATGTGATAAAATATATTTATCAGGGAAAGAAAGTGATAGCCTTTATTTGAATTCAAATTGATGGAGACAATTCAAGTTTTATCTGGCATAAGAGAACAGAGTTTGCAAATAATAAGTTGGAGGAGAATCTCCAAAGCATACTGGTGTATGCCAACTGGAGGCTGGATTTAAATAATTAGCGAAATCACTATTTGTGTGCTACATATATGGTATTTTTTACTCTGCACATTACTGTTGCAGAGATCAAATCCAGAAAGCTTGTCTTCCAGGGACTTTCAGATCCACCGTCTTGATTGAGCTACAGGGAAATTTTACCTTCAGTTGAGTCAGAAGTGATGTTGGTAAAAGTGAATCATTATCTTTGAGGAAAAAACAAAATTAACAATCTCCTCATGGAAAAGCCAGACTTATTAATAAGCACAAAACACTAGTCAGAGCAATTTTTTTTTTCTATTTTTAATCATAGGATGTGACATAATCTTTTTATAAGTCCACAGTGTTTTATCTTTGCTTGGGTCCACTCAGGATGGGAGGGATCAGTAATGAGGTAACTCTGGGGACCTAGACACACCGTACTATGACTTACCTAGACTTTCTTGGGGGAACAAAGAGTGTGCAGCATTTCCAACTAAGCAAAACTGGAGGCTTTATGGCGCTCTACAAGGTAACCAAGATGGACCAGATATCTATCAAGTCCTGCCTGCAGTATCTCCTTGCAGCTGGATCATATCAAGAATGTTTTCAAGCTGGAAACACAGCTGCCAGCTATCAAATTACTTTCAGTATTTCTTCAGTTTAAAGAAATCGGTTTTTTCATAATTCTTGTGACTTGACAGAAATAAGTATGAAACATTCTTTTTATACCAGCCTGTCCCTTTTAATCATTAGTTACATGGATTTTAAAATATTATAGTTTTTTCTATTTTTCCCACTTATTTCTTTACTTATATGTTGTATATACCCCCCTACTTGCAGTTTACAAAGTTTTATTAAAATACTTAATCACACAAACACATCTCCTTCCTGCATTTGCCTTAATAACTTGGTCTTTTTAGCCAGGACATGGACTGTTTTTCAGAACGTTATTTGGAAATAACTCAGAAAAAAAAAGATAAAGATTAAAAATATTTTTGTGCCTCCTATATTTACACCATACATATAATTTTAGCACTCTTTTCTTCCATGACAACTTATGACATGAGCCAATCAATACTAGACTCATCACCTCTTCGCTGTCTACTAAGAACTTTAGAACAACTGTACCACACAATTGTGTATTGATCGATAAATAAATGGCAGATAGTTTGACTGGCAGTTTCCTCATTCTGTAAAGATTATAAAATGGACCCAAAGAATCTATAGGACCATACCTCACTGGAGAGTAGACAGCTAACCCTCTATGGGATACAAACAGAAAGTAGAACAGCAAGACCTAAGATTTCTCTTCCTCAATAATTATATCCATTATAATTTGTAATAGGTAGGATCTTATTTAAATATTAGAAGGATGATATTGGTAACATTGGTTTGAGGAAACCAATACTGAGGAAAGTACGACACAAAAAAAGAACTAAGCAAAATCCTAGGACTAACTCCTGTAACAGCTGGTTCTGAGTTAGGAGAAATGGCGTACACTTTAGACACCCCAAACTGAAAGTGGTATCCAAAAAAATAGACAAGAAAATTTTGACACATTGAGATTTAGGGATAAAAGTTCACGTGAAGAGAATGTAATAAGCCTTCTAGTTTCCAAACACTGCTGCCCACCCTCTGCCCCCTAGGTAACATATGGGTGGCTTCCAATACCAAAGAACGGAGTGTGTATGCATAATTCCTATAACTTTCTTAAAGAGATTTTCTCTATGGCAAGGAGGTGGTCAGTATTTATTTATAGGATAGGAGAGTAGTTTTGTTTACTTACAGCATCTTTTAGGAAGATAGAGATACAAATTAAATAACTTGAGAGATGACTGCTCTTTTCTGAAAATCATAACAGACTGTTTCCTAGAGTAGAAATTTTGACTTGGTGGAGATGGGCATGCATTCTCTTCTCTTATGAGAGCTACACTAAGATGATTTCCAAATAGTTGTCAGAAATTCAGTAGTAAATGCCCATATTTGGGAAACTTAAAGACAGAGTCATGTGCCTTGGTTTCACATGTGAGAATGCAACAGCCTCAAAGCTCATGTGTAGATTGTATCATTAACAGATTTTAAATACTCATTACTTACTGTTATAGTTCTTTTATCCTTATTGCAGAATCACTCATCACTTGAGGTTCTCAATCAGGGGTTGGCAAAATACAGCTCACATGTCAAATCCAGCTTCCTACCTGTTTTTGTATATAAAGTACATGAACAAAGAATGTTTTTACATTTTTAAATGGTTAAAAAGAATCAAAAAAAGAATAATCTATTTTCATGTTCATAAAGTTTTATTACAACACAGATATGATCACTCTTTTATGTATTGTCCATGACTGCTCTCATACTTCAGTGGAAAATCTGAGTAACTGAGACAATTTTGCCTCTTGGCCTGCAAAGCCCAAAATACTTGGTGAAAAAGTCTGCTGAGGTCTGTCCTAGATTTTGAACTATTATTCTGTGGCAGAATGTAAAGTTTGACATTCCTTGAATTTCATGTAATTTACATCAATAAAATATAACCATGTTTTCTTTTGAATATCAAGTCTTATGGATAGTGAGGTAATAACTCTTGACTTACAGAAAAGTTCTGACTCTTTCTTTAGAAAAAATGCTGGCTAGCTTGCCCCAATTTTTAGAAATGCTGTCATACCTACCATTCAGAATTCAAAAACAAATTACAAAATTCTACTTGAACATTTATGTCAGGTATTCATTTCCATATTTGGAATGCCAGTGACTAGGGATATTAATCTCAGGACTTCAAAATTACTTCAATTAAGACTGAATCCTTGTGAGTGTGTGAGTGTGTATGTGTAAGTTTTTCTTCAAAGTTTAATAACTTTGTACAATTCTAAGATGAAAGAGGAAACAAAATAGTTTCAAAATTGTTTTATGGTAAAATTTGTAAGAAGAATTAAGTGGTAAGGTCACATTAAAATTGTATAACTTATTAATAATAATTAAAGGCTACTCTTAGTTTGCCAGCCTGAACAAAAACTATATGTATCAAAATATACTCAAAAAACATTATCTTAAGTGAAAAAAGGCAAGTTGAGTAAGACTGGTGTATTAATCATCTTTCCCCACATTATGCTTCAATAACAAACAGCCTTAAATCTCAGTGTCACTGCAACAACAAAGTTTATTTCTCATTCATGTCACACATCAGCTGCAGGCCACTTGGCATTCTGCGGAACATGTCCTCTATCCTGAGACCCTGGCTGAAGAAGCAGCCCTTACCTTGATTTATGACTGAGTAAGAACAGAATCATGCAATGTCATTTAAGGTTTCAGCTTGGAGATCGCAGGTCATATAGCCAAGCCTGACTTCAGTGGGCTAGGAAAGTGCAGGGCATCATTGCAAGTTACATGGAGAGTGAAGTGGATGCATAATTCCCTGAAAGGAAACACAGTGGATCGTTAGGAATAATCATACAATCTTCCACAATAAATACTGTAGACCATTTAAGACAGACAAAACCAAATATCTTATATCTAGTTATATATGTATTTAGTAAAAAATATAAAAGTGTTGAATACAATATAATATAATCAACTTCAATTTTGGCTGGGAAGTAAGGGATTGGACTAGAGAAGGGCAACAAAGTAAATGTAGTTTTAATAATCATCTAAAACAAATACATAGTTAAGTTTTATTATTTGTGGCAAGACTTCAGGGGCATTTGTTATATTTTTCTCAAGTTTTAATATTAATAAATAATATAGTGAGAAAATATGACTATGGAAAAAACAAAATCAATTAATATTTTCTTTTAGTTGTACATAGTCTCCTACTAAACCAATTACTGTATTTACCAATTTCACTTCTATATTTTTTCAAATTAAAAAAAACATAATTTGCACTATGTAAAAAATAATTTATATTACTCCATAATTAAGACCAACTAAATGCTGTGTGGGGAAACTTAAAATCTTCTAGAATAAAATTACTTGTCTGAATAGAAGGGTCTCTGACGGCTTTATCTTACCATTTTGTCTGAGAGTAGCTTAAAATTTCCAAGAATTAAATGAAAAGAAAATGTTTAAAGAAGGTATTGTTTGTGATTAGTGTGGAGGATTTCACCACTTTTACTTTGTATTCTCTTTCCATATGATTTTATCCACTATGCCATTTCTCTTAACTGGCCATAAAGAGAGCTTGAGTGGACTTTTCCATATTACCTTGAAATATGTGTAAATAAAGTAGTGATGTCCTACCTATGCTGAGTATGCATTTTTTTCTAATAGACAATTTAAAATTAATGATAAAAACTTGAAGGTTATTATCAGCCATACTATCAGCTGAATATTTAAAATATGCTGTACATTCTATAATCATCTTTCAAAGCAGTGTATTCTTCAAAGTTCCTTGAGAAAACTGATTATTCTAGGAGCAAGAATAAATATGTTTTTCAAGATCTTGGAAGGAAATTATTCCTTCAGTGACTAAGTCTGGAAAGGGCAGTATGTGGCACTCTCTTCTGCAAAACATTAAATTTCGGCTTCACGAGGTAGCTTAACAATAGGTGCCAGTGTGAATGGGGGCTGGACTGTAAAGGCAGAAATTCCTTATACAGGGCCAGAGTTTTACTCAATTTTGCACCAGCCATTACATTTCCAAATCCTAAAGCTTTCATATGTGGTTTAAAACTAATGGGGATTAAGAGGTTTTGTTTTTACTGCTGTCAACTGGTATACCTGATTTTTTGCTCCTAATCCATCCCATGGGGGAATTAACTACTCTATTTCCCTTTATAAGAGCTGGTCTCTCAGGAAGACCTGATCCACGACTTCCACGACACAGCCTGAGGGAATCTAGGCCCAGTCTTACCTCTTCCAACATTTCACTCACACCTGCCACCTATGCCTTATTTCACTCAGACTCAATCCCTTTTGACCCTATTTGAGCTTGACCTCGAGTTTTTGCATTTGTTCTTGCTCTCTCCTTTGCCATTGTACTGGCACTCATCATAACAAGTGGCATTTTAAAGGCACACAGTACAGTATAAATATTTGGGGAATGAATGTATAGATGACTCTTCACCTGAGTTTACTACTCTCTCAATCAATGATGAGAAAACTGTTCAGTGCATGATTACAGATCCTTATTTCACCTATAACTAAATCTTGTTTGGAAATTAGATTGTTTGAGTATTGTCTAATTTCAGATTGTTTTCAGTGTTCTAAACATTTTATAAATAAATCATCTTAAGGTTTTTAAAAGCATCAATCAATAAATTATGCAAATTTAAGAAAATCATTGCCTTTCTGAAACAAATATTTAGGAGAATATTTCCAAAGAATAATTTCCAAAGTTGTCTTATGTTTGATTTATATGCAACGTGCAGGATTTTTACCTGTACTCAGCAGAAGGATAAGGAAAAGTACATCTATTCCATCTTCCTAGAATGAAAGTACCCACATATTGAGTTTTGAGGCTGTGCATGGAATAGTTTTCTTTCTGTATGAAAGAGTTCCTTTTGAAACATAACAAAAATTTAATTTGATCACATTTTAAGATTGGTTTTCCTACTTATTTTGGCACAGGATTAAAATTATATTTAGAAATTTTATCTATGTATTCCTGCATTGGACAACCGAAACTAAAGTCTGCAGTTTATATGCAGTATTGTCTTAAGAGAGGCCTCTTTGGAACACGAATACTTTCCTTCCAGATTTTATAATAAGAGTTTCATTTGTAACATTTCAGCTTAAAAACAATAGAAAACCTTCTCAAAACCCTAACCTTAATATTTTGTAAACTCTGAATTTATTGCATGTTTCTGAAGTTTTGTGGATAACTTATTTAGCAGAGGCATATAGCAGAGTAATTTTTGAAGCATAGAAGCTATATCAAGGAACATTATAATATACATAACCAATATCTTCTTAATTTAAAAGAAATAAGAAATTTAAGAGCAAGTTGTGCTGAGAAACATAAATTTGCCTAGAGTCTTAGGAATAAAAAATTAAATGACCATCCTAAAATTATTCTTTAGGCTATATTCCCAACTAATTATGTGGTTGATAAAGTGGTTTGTTATAAAAATAAAATATATAGTATGTCATTCAGAGTTACTAAATATTCACTGGAATCTAATTCAATAAACAAGAAAATGAAATTAGGAAAATAATTTTCAATGAGAGAGGGTGTGAATGCATGCATAATTAGATGATATATTGATAAGTCAAATATGTGCTTCTCCATAATGAATGGCAAACTGCCTCCAATTACTTTGTATATTATGTTGTCAAAATGTTCATAATTAGTATGGTGTAAATTACTGTTTTTCTGTTATGTCAGAATGGTTTTCTGAAAAATAAAGCATTCACTAATCAGCTTTTTTCTTTCATTGTTCACCAGTCAATTTGAGTAAATAATCACCACTCATTTGATATTTAGTAAAAACTAAACAAATGTGCTGTTGTTTTATACACTATAACTTTAAAAATATCAATACAAAAGGAAAATAAACCTCTAAACAGTTTGTCTATCTTTCCACTGATTAGTTCTGAACTTTGGTGGCATCTTTTGGGTAGAACATGTGCTATTAACTACATAATAAATTTTACTCTAGCTTACATAAACACCTCATTTTGCTTGAAAGAGCACATTTTTATTTTTCATTGTTTCCTAAATGCATTTTCCCTTGATAAATAATTTAATGACATAAATAATCATAAAACATAGAAATATTATATATATATAATATAGACTACCTAATTATGTTTAAAAACCAAAAATATACCTAGGACTTATTTCAAAATGAGCATGTCTAAGAATTGTGTTGTGAAAAATGAAATGAGTTGCTAAAATAATGAATCATAGTAAAAGAATTAACCTTATTACTTTAAAATTAATGAAAAATTTTAGATTTAGCTATTTCTTACTTTCATATACAAAGAACCTTGATGAAAAATAATATTCTATACCATTTTATATAACAATGTGTTATTATTACCTTGGCCAAAAGTTATAGAATACAGGAATCTAGTAATATTAATCCATTATTGTATAGAGGACATTAGTATCAAGAACCATAGGAATACATAGAAATTTGAAAAAACCTTCACAAATATATAATAAAACAAAGAAATATGTATGGTAAATTATAGAAATAATTATTTCTTTATAAATTATTGGAATATTATAAACTTTAGCTATAGTTATTAATATTGAAAAATAAGTATTTGAGAGTGGAACGTGAGATTAATGTTGAAATCCTCTTCTATAAAGCAGTTCACTATTGCCTTTATTTAATTTAAAAAATACTGTCTATATTTTTTAGCATAAGCAAAGCCAATGGAAAAACATAGCCCTGAATTTCAATGGAAAATCTTTTTAAAGAGTTGAACAGGGTTCTCCAAAAATTCATGTCCACCTGGATTATCAAATATGACCTTATTTGGAAACAGGACATTGCTGTTAAGTTAATATGAGCTCATATTGGATTAGGGTATGACTGGTGTCCTTACAGGAAGACCATGTGAAGACCATGTGAAGGTTATCTCTGCTAAAGAGTCTTCCATCTTACTTGTTATGGGCTGAATTGTGTTCTCCCAAAATTCATATGTTGAAGTCCTAACTTTCAGTATCTTATAATGTGACTATATTTGTGGATAGGGTCTTTAAAGAGGTAGTTAAGTTAAAATGTGGTTGTATATGTCGGTCCCAATCCAATATTACTGGTGTCTTCATAAGAGGAGATTAGTACACAGACATTGCACAGAGGGAAGACCACGTGAAGACACAAGAAGAGTATCATCTACAAGCCAAGAAGAGATGCCTCAGAAGAAACCAACCTTTCTAATACCTTAATCTTGAAATTTTAGCTTCCAGAATTGTTAGAAAATAAATTTATTTTATGTAAGCCACTGGGTATGCAGTATTTTGTTACGGCAACCTCACCATAAATATTTATTTCTGTATGGAATCCTCAATTCTTATTTTATTCAATGGGATTTAACCCATTACTACCATTATTTACTTTGATGCTTAAATTGTACCCATTTAGCCAGGGAGGTTCCCCTTTAAAGGAGTTTTTCTGCATTTTGACATAACGAGACTGTTCTTTGAACTTTCTTTTTCTTTCCAACAAACTTTTTTTTTCTTTTCGACACAACAAGATATTCCAGATTCATTTCTACTGCAGTCCTGGAATTAGACGTTTCTACAAGGAATAATGGTTGAGTTTAGCAGAGGATGGTAAGTAGAAATATAGATTTGAATGTTCAGTATAATCATTGGTTCTAGGAGTTCTCAGTAGGCATAGCCAGGGAATTTAAGCACATTACACATATAATCATAATTATTTCTAAATCTATTTGTTTACGTATGTTAAAAAGTGAATTTGTATAGAATGGAAGGGAAGAGGAGGACATACAGGAAAGGAATATGGTACAGGAAGAGGAGGAGTGAAGGTAAAATAGAAATGAGAGAACAACTGCTTGAATATTTTAATTTGTATTATATTAAAGAGAAATAAGCCTCATGGAGATGACAGGCACATGTCTGAGTATTTTCTATTCTCGTGTTACAAAATAAGAAAAGTGGCCTGGATAATGCTCGATTTAAATTCTGATGTGGCCATATAAGAGATGTGCTGGCTCCCTCCTGATGCAAACACCAGCAGATTCCACTGTTCCCCACCCCATTATTAACACCTTGTTCCCAGTTTAGATCTAATAATAAGTGGGAAGTCTCTAGTTTTTCTATGATTTTATTATGTAATCCAAGGAAGGCTTTTTTCTGGGATAGTAAAAGGTTTATTTTACTTTTCTAAACTTTATTGAGGAATAATTAAAGGCCAATAAACTGCACCCATTTAAGTCATACAATTCATTGAGTTTGACAGATATATTAACTCTTGAAATCACTGTAAAAACTGTGACAAACTCAGAACCCCCAGAACAAACCCTATGTCTTTCCTTTTCCTTCTAATTTCTGTGTGCTCTAACTACTTGAACTATCTATCAATACAACTATGCCTAGGCTGTCCTGTCCTGTGTACATTCAGGGTTTCTGTATGTTCCTGATAGCAAAGGCTCAGTATCATTCCTAATTGAAACCAGCAACTGCAGTACCTTCAACAGTATTACTGAAGGATATACCCTGTGTTTATTAGAAATATGTTATTACTACCTTGCCAGAAATAAGAAGACATAAGCCTTTATTTCTTCATAAAAATCTGGGATATATTTTTTTCTCTAGAGCAGAGATTATATGTGCATGGGAACATGCACCCCCCCACACACACACATACGTGTACACACACACGTTCACTCACATAAACACATAAACATTATAGGGAATTTACTGTAAAAATGTGCAGAGCTGGTTCATCATTCATTACATTGATTTAATTCACTAGAAATTATAGTTATTCAAAACTCTATTCCTCATTTTACCTCTAAAATTATAATTTCCTTTCCAAGAATAATTAAATTGCATTTGCAATGTCTAATGAGAAAAGCCATGAGGGCCTAGGTTCAGGGTATGTTAGGAAAAAAATCAATGATTTATCTACATTCCTGAAGACAAAGAATGCAACAGCTTTTTTTCCTATTTATGGCCAGCATCTACTTTATAATCTAGATCAAATAACCTATTTACCCGTTGGACTATAAATTTTTAAAATTTCTGCTTTGAGGAACAGGCCCTGCAGAGGCTAAAGCAGCTTAAATGGCATAGGCTCCTCTCTGCCAATTTCTAAGTAATCAGTGAGAGCTATCCTTCTTAAGCCTGATGTCTCTGACACTTACCTGTTCTAATAATCATTAAACGAGTGTTTACTGGGGGCCTACTCTGGTAAAGAAATGATAAGAATAATAAAATATTAATACTGATCCCAAAGTGATCACAGTTTAATAGAGAGAATTGAAAATACAGTCCTTAGATTCATGTGAAGATACCAATACGCGGAAGTAAACAATGCTAAATGCTGAAGGAAAAACAAGTAATATTAAAAACTTAGACATGTCCATGGGGAAATTTTCATAGTCTGTGTTTTTTATTTATCATGCTTTTTGTTGCCGCTGTTCCCTGTCTCTGTGTTCAGGTCTCCCATTAGATTAACTACTTTTCTTTATTCTATTTTTTCCTTCTCTTGCTTGGCACTTACACTGTGGTAGAGAGAGCTGTTGGTTTTGTGATAACTGTTCTTCTCCTCCTTAGTAATGTACCCTCTGATTTTTAGAAGGGTAGTCACCCAAAGACCGTGACAAGGCAGGTCTGTGTCGCTGAGTCATTTGACTAAAGTCTTGCCAGAGTGAAGCCAAAGCATCTTGCATCAGCTTCATTAAAAGACAACTGGCAAATATCCTATGCCCCCATCCCTTTTTTTTTCCCTTTTCTAATTCTTGCTGGATGTAATATTGGTGGATATTTGGGACTAGAACCAACACCTTAAACCATGAGGTGAACTGGGAATGCTGGATAGCAGGTGGTGGCAAAAAAGGAAACTAGCTCCCTGGGGAAGCCGTAGAGCAGAGCCATCCCAACAGCCTGAACTGTCTAACTGTGGGCTTCCACGTGAGAAAAATAAATATCGCCCTTGTTTAAGCCATTGCAGTTTTGAATTTCTTTTACTCTCAGCCAAACTTAATCATGCTAATACACTTCTAAGCCTATTATCCTCTCAAGGCAAGTACCTCATCAAAATTTTACTTTCTTCTACCCCTCCATACTGTCCACATTTTGCTTCTAGATTAGTATAAAAATGTATTCTCTTAAATGCTTATTTGTACAAAAATGAGTTCATTAATTTATTTGCTTCAGATTGCCTTTTGTATTTGTTTTCTTCCTTTTGGATTCGTTTATTCATGCTCAACGGAATACATTTTCCAGAGACTTTCAGGGAGAGTCTGGTGTAGATATATTTGCTAAATATATTACCTAGAATTTTATTAACCATTCAAATTGTGCAGTGCAAAACAACTGTCTGACAATGGAATTTATAAAATCAAAATTTTTCTTCAATATTTTTTTAGAAGATGCTCTCTGTTCTTTAAACCCAAATACTGATGATACTAATTCTAAAGTCAACCTTATTCTTACTGCTCTGTAGGTAATTTATGTCTTTACTCTGCCAGCTTTTAGGATTTTCTCCCTGTCTTCAAAAAAATTATCAGTGTTTTGAAATGTGTAGTTTTACCTTTAACGTAATTGGTGCTCAATGGGGTCTTTTAATCTCATGATCCCATCTTCTTTCATTGTGTGAAACTCTCAGCTTTCATGTCTTCAATAACTGCATCACTCTCTTTACCTTTATTTTCTGAAACTGTGCCAGAGAGAAGTTAGCACCTCTGTAACTATTCTTCACCTCTCTTTCCTTTTCCTATTTACTTTCCATTTTATCCCAGTGTGTTGTGTTCCGGGAAAATTCTCCCCTCTAATTTTTCACATCATTAATTTTTGTTCAGCTCTATGCATTCTACTACTTAACCCAACTATTGATATTTTAAAACTTCAGTAATTATATTTTTCATAAGATCTTCAATAAATTCTTCTCTTAAGTGCCAATTCTTTTCTTTGTTGACGTGATACCACAATTTAAATCTCTGAACAAATTCATTGAACTTATTTTCAATATCCGTTTTTCCTTGGGCTTAGCAATTCGTTGCCTCTGACGGTCCTGGCACACATCTCATTGATTTGGTAGGTATTGACCGAGAGCTCATTTTTGCAGTTGAGAATACCTGATAGCATGTGGGCCATCATTGCTTGTGGTTTCCACCTTGGTGAACAGGAATGAATACTCCTGGTTCTTGTGTTCAGCTCCGTGAGAGTAAGCAATGGATAAGACGTATGATAGGATCAATTTCAAAAACTATTCTTTGGCCTTAGTTTCTCACAGCAATTTTAACCATCCAAGGACACTGTTCTGCTCACAAAACTCTGGAAAAAAATAAAAACACTTAGATTTATTGACTATTTGTACCTTAAGTTCACACAGTCATCCTCTCAATCAAATATATCTTTTTGCATATTTATACAGGGATACTGTTGGGTAGCTTTCAGAATACTTTCAGTGAGACCTCACAGAAATTCATGGATTGGCCTGTGTGGAGAGCGATTCTATTTTGAAGAAGGGATAGTTAAATTTTATTAATTACTTTTCTTTGACAATGAAGCTACTGGACAAAATCTAATGTTTTTTCGAAAACTCACATAAAAAAACTTTGGCAAACTTTAAAAAAAATGTGTTAACCACCTAACCAATATTTCCCAAAGTATATCAAGCTCCTACCACATCAGTACATTAACACCCTAACTGATTTACAGTCAGGATATTTCAAAACAAAGATGAAATATAAAGATTATCCACTAATATAAATAGCTGTTCTTAGTTTGGGAGAAAACTATGGATACTAAGTATTTTTTATCACTATAAACACTGGCCTTCATTTCTCTGAAATGTGTTCATAAGGAGATATAATTACTGCCACATACCTTTACAGTAATATTACAGTTTATAAATAGTCCTACCTTCCTCATAGCACACAGGTAGACTTGAAACTTTATCTGTGATCATCTAGAGTCCTCCTTGCATGTCCTTTCTGGTAAGACAGAAATAATGAACTTCATTTTTTAAATGGTTATGTATAAATTCACATAAAGTAAAATGCACATTCTTAATATATAGTTTGATAAGCTTTGACAAATATACAAATCAATGCAACCAGCACCCTGATTAAGAAATACATTTCCTGTACCCCCAAAAAGTTCTTTCATAATTCTTTTATTGTCAGTAGGCCACACCCCAACACAGTTAATCACTGTTCCGATTGCCAGCATCATTGCCATGCATGATTGCCAGCATCATAACTAGTTTTATCTGTCAAAGAACTTCATATAATTGAATAATAGACAGTGTGTCTTTCTGTGCCTGGCTCTTCTACTCAACATAATGAGTTGAGATTAATTCATATTTTGCATGTGACAGTAATTGATTCCTTTTTATTGCAGAATGGTATTCCACATTTTTTATCCATTTAGGTATTGATGAATGTTTGCTCTGTTTTTTTTTTTTTTCCCAATTTTGGCTGTTTCAAATATGCCCACAATAAAATTCATATAGAAGCCTCCGTGCAGACATATTTTTCTTTCTCTTGGGTAAATATATAGGAGAATTTCAGAATCAAATGGTAAGTGTATATAACTTTATAAAAATCTGTCAAACTGTTTTCCAAAATGACTGTTTCATGTATACTTCCATCAGCTTAATAATATTAAGCATCATTTCATGGGCTTATGTTCCATTTGGAACCTCTTCCTTTGTAAGTTATCTATTCAAATATTATGCCTATATTTTAACTGTTCAGGTGGAGCTTTTTTCATTCTTACTATTGAATTGTATGAATTCTATACTGATTCTGGTTTGAGTCCTTGGTCAGATATATATATAATATATTATGATATTTTCTGCCAGTCTGTGGTTTACTTTTTCATATTTGTAACATTGCCTGTCTTTTTAAGATATATATATTTTAAAACTAATGTTGAACTTATAGTTTTATTTTTTCTTTGCCTATCCCAGAGTCTCAAAGCTTTGCTCCTTTGTTTTCTTGTAAATTTTTAGTTTTACTTTTATATATAGGTCTACTATCTATCTCAAATTAATGTTTTTCTATGTGGTGTGAGGAAGGGTTAACATTTCCTTTGTTTTAATATGGATTTTTAAAATTTTCCCGCATCATATGCTATAAAAATTATCATTTACTTTTTGAGTTAATTGATCCCTCCATGAAATTTATTCCATTGATCTGTTTATCTATGTATGATTTCTACATTTTCTTGCTTACTATAGCTCTATGGTAAGTTTTGAAATAAGATTAGTATAAGTTTCCCTATTATTATTTTGCTAAGATTGTTTTGGCCCCAAATCCGCTTATTTTTTTAGTTGTTTTTTTGTAGTTCTTTAATATCGTTTAATGTACATAATCATTTCTCTTTTGAATAAAGACTGTTTTACTTGCTCATTATTTCTTTTTCCTGCCTTAGACATTGGCTAGGGTCTCTAGCACAATTTTGACAGAAGTCTGGACAATGGATATCTCCAGCTGCTTCTGGATCTTAGGAGAATAATGTACAATATTTCACCATTAGGTATAATGTTAGCTGTAGGTTTTTCATAGATGGCCTGTAGATGATAAATTGAGATCCTTTAAACATCAGTGTGCTGAAAGTTCTTATAATGAACCAGTGCTGACTTTTGTAAAATACAGTTTTCTACATCCATCAGTATTTTTTTCTGGTAACATTTTTGATTATATTGTTTGATTTCTGAACGTTAAAAATAAACCCTGTCTTTCTAAGATACACTCCTTAGTCATATGACATATATATTTCATATGATCGTATTTCATATGTCTTGATTTTTATATTTCTGGATTATATATATTTATGTATATATATACATATATGTATATATATATACATTTATGGATTATATACATTTATGTATATATATACTTCTGGATTTAAATTGCTAATATTTTATTGAGAGTTTTTGCATCAGGTTAATGAGAAATATTAGTCAGTAAATTAGTCTGTTCCTCTCTCATGGTATACATTGTCAGGTTTTGGTATCAGAGATATGCTAGCCTTAAAAAATAATTTGATAGGTATTTTTTTCCTTTATATTTAAGAAGAGTTTACATTATATAGGCATTATTTTTTCTTTAAGAGTTTGCTAGAATCAACTAGTGAAGTAAATTTTTCCTGGGATATTTTTGTGAAAAGGTTTTTGATAATACATTTGATTTCCTTAAAAAGTATATGGCCATTCAAATATACTAATTATCCCATCCAAGCTTTGTCAAGTTGTGCCTTTCAAGAAATCAGTCTATTTAATCTAAATTATTGAATTCACTGTCATTAGCTGTACATAATATTCCCTTATTATGATGACAACATCTGAAGACTCCACAATGATGTTCTCTCTATAATCCCTGATATTGAACACTGGTGTTATCTATTTTATTGGTTAACATATGTAAAGATTTGTTAATTTTCTTAATTCCACAAGTCCACTTTTTAACTTGTTTACTCTATTGTTTTTATTTTTCAATTTAATTGATTTCCTCCCTTTTAAAATAAAGGTTTTCTTTTATTTTGTTGAGTTTAATTGGTCTTCTTTTCTAACTTCTTTAGGTATAATCGCAGAACATTAGTTTTTAGACACTTCTTTTCTAAAATAAGTATTTAAAGACATACGTGTAAGGATTGCTTTTGCTATAGTTCACAAATTTGGATATGCTCTCTGTTCATTTTTGTATAGTTAAAAATATTTTCTTTTTTCCTTTGTGGTTTCTTCTTACACACATGGTATACTTAGAAATATTTTTCTTAATTTCCAAGTGTTTGATTATTTTGAGGCAACATATTCAGTTATATTTTAACTTCATTGCAGACAGAAAATGTATTCCATATGACTTCAATCCTTTTAAATTTATTCAGACTGTTTTAAGTCCAGGACTTGGTGGATACTTTATAATAAAGTTTGTCACTCTTCTCTAACTCAGTGGGACTTGAACTCCACAGCCCACTGAAGTGAGCAGGGGCTGAAATTTCTGGTCAGTTCTTTGAGATTTGCAGTGGTTCTCTTCCCCTTTGATTCTTTGAAGACTGGCGTGTTAATGAACAATTCTTGGAAGAGCCACAGTTTTGAAAGGAGTTTAAATACAAGTGTGGAGACTGTCCCTCTGTGCTCTTCCATTTCTGGATTATGTCTCCTCAACTTCTCTCCAGTTTGGTGTTCCCAAACGCCACCCTCCGACTCCTTACTCCTAACACACTGCACATTGCTGCTTGATTTCTAGCCACCTTGTACCACAGAAACTACGCGGTGCTCTCAGAGCAAAAGTTTTATAAACATAAATCTTATCTAGTGTGATACCCTTCTTTCAAGGGTCTAATTCCATTCTGACGGCTTTTAATCTGTCGTTCATTCTAATAAAAGCCTCAGCAAGGCTTTCAGTATTGTTCATGATAATTTGGAGTTTACAATGGTTATGTGAGGTAAGATTGGTGTGATAGATGCTACTCTTGCTTTTACAGAAACCAAAACTCCCAAACTGAAAGTATCTTCTATCTGGCTAAAATAATAATGGTTTTGCAAGTTTTGCGCAAGTATAATCTTCATTCTTATTATAAAATGCATTTAAATCTACTTGAAGATGGTTTGACCTTCCCAGTTCTTACAGGTTTTCTTTTATATCACTCCTCTAATGTGTAGGCTAAAGAGTGCTCTAAAATACGTTTTTTTTCCTGATCATCGTGTTTAGTAAGCATGTAATATCCATATAGAAATATTGGTATAACTGGGGAAAAATTTTATCAAGCAAATCATATGAATTAAATACCCCATGGATATGTAAGGATATAAAATCTGTTTAAAGACTCTAAGTTGACATAGAACAGTTCTTGTAATAGATGACTGAGAAATGACAGTGTTTTGACAAACCAACTTGCAGGTCAGGAGCAACATTTTGTATTGGAAAATAAATAAATAACAAAACCTCACTTGTGGATATTCTTAGGTAAGACATATTCTTAGGTAAGAATAACAGATTCTTAGGTAAGAAGTATTTAAACAATGTCCACAAATAAATAGTTAAAACATTTTTAAAAAATCATAGTTAAGGCAGTTTTCAAAAATCTAAAACTTATATATGTGGCAGATACTAGTACTAAGTTACAATGTTTGGTTAGCAATCTAGAAAGCTTGATTTATTTTGGTCAGGGTAGGGTCATACTTGCAGAATGACAAAATAAGTTATTTCATGACACAGAAATAAGTCTAGACTTTAATTAACAAATTTAAGTTTGAATGAATTCATTTTCCCTATGTTTGCCTTCTTCTGTCTTAAGTATGAGGGTGAGCTATTCCCTGAATTATGCAATGAAATATATAATTCAGACAAATTATCTTTTAAAATTATAATAAGGTGTTTCATTAATAACTTGAATATAACAATGTGGGGTCAGATATTCCCTCTCAAAAATGAAACGTTCTCTTTTATTCAAAATCCCTGTCCCCTTGTCCAAGTAGGAGTTTTCTTTAATTATTTATTTTTGGCTGTGTTGGGTCTTTGTTGCTGCGCGGGCTTTCTCTAGTTAGGGCGAGCGGGGGCTACTCTTCTTGGCAGTGCGCGGGCTTCTCTTGCTGCAGAGCACAGGCTCTAGGCGCACGGGCTTCAGTATTTGTGGCTCACGGGCTCTAGAGCGCAGGCTCAGTAGTAGTTGTGGTGCATGGGCTTAGTTGCTCCAAGGCATGTGGGATCTTCCCGGACCCGGGCTCGAACCTGTGTCCCCTGCATTGACAGGCAGATTCTTAACCACTGTGCCACCAGGGAAGTCCTAAGTAGGAGTTTTATTAAAATTTATGACATTTCATATCTCTAAATGTTCTTGACTACTACAATTAAAATATGGATATAAAACGTTACAAAATAAAAAATTTGAAAATGAGATTATATCATCTAGATCACCAATGGCATCACAGAGGCAGTTAAGAATTAATTTCCTGGAGGTCAGCAATGAGTATGGTTCATAGGAAATTAAGCAATTTTTTATATTGTCAATATGCTAGGATTAGTATCCTAAAATCTAGAGCATAGACCATCTATTGTCTTGTTCTAAAAGAACATTCTTATATTTAAAAAATGTGAGAAACAAAAGAAAAACTTTTTCATTGTAACATTTTGTAATTCTTCCATAATGCAGATCTTGCTAACACAATATTAACTAAAGGTGAATTTACTATGAAACTAATAAAGTGTAGCCTTCAGCAATCCTCACTTTTATAGCCCCTTTCCAAAGCCTTGGAAGGGCTCTTAACAACGGTGTTCACATACCCATCCAATTTTGCAAATCTTTCAAATGTAAGTTGTCTTCTTTTTTCTTTTTTTTACAATAGGTTAACATTGTAGTATTTTCCTACTTTGTCTCCCAATTTATCACTCATTCCGTTATGTCGGTGTTAGAGAGGCTGCAGGACACTTTAGGGATAAGGCTTAAAGCAATGCTGAGTTGAGGATAAATTTGGTTTTGGATTAGAGTGAGTCTCTATTTCTTTATATACAAAAGTGGAGATGATAATACTTTTTATTCCTACATCATCAGTCACTGGGTGGAGTAACTTATATGGCAGGAATAATGATTAGTTACATACTCCATTACGGCCAACTAAAGGAACAAGATTACAAAATTATAAGCATTACTACAATAGAATATTATTATATTCCTAAAACAATGACATAATATTTATTGGCATATATTCAATAATAAAATAATGGCAGTTGATTTGCCTCTGTCCATCCACCAAAATCAGATTTAAGGAAACAAATAAACAACAGGTTAAACACTGTAACCTGTTACATGAATGGAAAAAAAAAAATCAAACTGTGGGCCACCTAATATTCATTAATATCGAGCATTATTACCCTTGATATTGCTGTGGCTGTCTCACAGATGCCTAACCTGTCACTCCACCATGTTAGCAACATAATTTGTGCATGTTTTTAGATTATATTAGTTGCTATTTCCACAGAACTGAAATGCAGGCTGAAGTAGTCAAAAAATGCTATTGGATACTAAAAATACTGTAGCAAAACCTAAGAATTTTTTTTTTTCAAAATGCGTCAGCAAACACAATTCACCTTTTAGTAGAAATGAGTGCTGGAACTATTCCCACTTGAGTGACATTAGCATTATCTTTGACTGTGGTGATAATTAGATCTGTGTTCTATCCTGAGGTCTTACATCTGGTAAATTATTTTCTTGACTGGGTTAGACTCCAGTGTCAGCAAGGACAACAGAAGGCACTCCATGCCTTGGGGCATCTCATCTGGCCACTTCTCTTTGACCTGTGAACTCCTACACAGTAGTGTTTTGTACTTTCACCAAGCTGCCCAACTGTGTTTTGGATCCATCTGTGACCTTTACTAAGTCATAAAATATGAATAAGCAGTTAACAGGAGCTCTCTATCAATAGTGTAACCAGTTCATTATATAAGTGACTGAGATAATTTATAGAAGGATTTGTTAGACTATATTTGAAAATATCTCACTACTTGAGTTGGAAAGGGATACATTTAAATATGATTATGAACAATAAATAATAATTAAAGAAAAAATTCTCTAACGTTATATCTATACACATAGACTGTCCACAGGAGCTATAATGTATTGCTATGGCTCCTATATACTTCTAGAAGTCTACCAATATTATGGTGAGATCCCAGGAGAATTGGTTATCTATCCTCCCTAATGTTGGTAACATCCTCAGGAAGGACAAGTAAACAATTCCTCTGGGATCTCAATGTAATACTGACAGACTTTTTTTTGCCAGAATGGAAAATGAAGGGAGGATATCTATCTATCTATCCATCTATCTATCAGATACAGTTCTGGAGGTCTGCCTGTTTGGAAAACTGTAGTTTACAGAATTCCTCAATAATCTTTTTTTTTTTTTTTTTTTTTTTGCGTTATGTGGGCCTCTCACTGTCGTGGCCTCTCTCGTTGCGGAGCACAGGCTCCGGACATGCTGGCTCAGCGGCCATGGCTTATGGGCCCAGCCGCTCCGCGGCATGTGGGATCTTCCCGGACCAGGGCACGAACCCGTGTCCCCTGCATCGGCAGGTGGACTCTCAACCACTGCGCCACCAGGGAAGCCCCCTCAATAATCTTTTAACACAGTTTGTTCATAAACATTCCATGATTGGTAACATTTCACCAGGCATTCACTTAACACAAGAGGCTGTCACCGAAAGGGTACATGATAAAATACGTAATGGAAAATGTATTATCTTTGGTTAAACCTAATGGCTTGGTGTAATGGACATTGGAAGTATTCTCTTTAAAAACTGTTCAAGTCATTTGCAAAAACAGACGCTTTACAGGGGTAGTCAAAATTCCTTCCTCATGTTAAATATCTCCTCTAGAATCAATTCATATTTGGAGTCAGTAACAAGTTGCAGGCATCTGTAAGAAGTAAAATTGTGTTTAGCCAATAGGTTTCTTGAATGCTGAAGCATTAGGGGGCATTTCTATGATGAAAAGCCTGAGTGAAATATTAATTAGAAAGAGAAAAACATAGTCATTTTGCTAAGACCACAAATTCAAAGTTGAGATAAATATATGACTAATAAAAATGAATAGATTAGAAAATATAAAAATGAAACATATGGCTTTTAAGATACCTAACTATGTAATTCTTCCTGCTAAATTATAGGGAGGCTTTTGTTAGCAGTCCTGTGATTAATTCAATTCAGGAAATATTTTTGAACATCTACTATGGGCAGGTAGACTGCTAGGTAAAGTTGAAATATGGCCATGAAATAATTACCAAAATTGGTATCAAAAAATTTTTAGACAAAGAACTGCCTTGGACAAGTGGAGGATATGATCTGGTATGCTGGGAAAACAAAAATGGAAGGATGAGATAGTTTAACACAATTTACAATGTCTACTGTACTTTGTTGTCCATGGACAATGGATTTCAAAGATTTCCTGGGGGTGTGTGTTACCTTTTGTGTGCATGAATTTTGGGAAGTGAGGCTGGGAGTGTGCTGTTGCACAAAAGCTTATAGGTATGATTAAATGAATAATAATTTACACTCAGTTGGCATCATTTTTTATCAAGTGATAAATTACTCATAGCTCTAGCATTAATATTAATAATGTCCAGAAAGCATCTCTTATAGTTATTGAAGTTCTTATTCTTCTAGCTTACATCAACAAGCACAGTCTAAATAGTTTTCCTTCTTAGAAGATAAACTAAGAAGTCTGACTAAAACGTTTTTTGAAACATGACAAGAAAACGGTATGGTTGATTCATGTTTAAATTGCAATCACCAGTTGATTGGGGCAGGTTGAAGAATAGCCAAGGATACAGAGGGATTCTATCTATTTTCTGTTAAGTCCTTTGGTGTCCTCCCACTATTGGTGTGGCAGCCATAAAAAATTTCTTGAATGGTACTGCTCAAATCAGGTAATAATCTCTCAATGAAGTCAACAGTCCATTTGACTTGATCTTCGATTCTCTTGGAAACCAACAGACAAACAAAGCACTATTTTGGTTAAAATCTGGCCCAAGGTTCATTGGACCAGATAGGTCATGATATGTGTGATCTGTGATCTGGCACAGTCTAAGTTTGGTCTGGACATGTCCTAATAGTACAGAGGAAATTTGGGCCTTGTACGCCAATTGGATGGAGACCTAGACACCTCACAACTACCAACCATGCACACATATTACATAGGTCAGTACCCAAGAAAGAGTCAAGGTGATGAGTAACTTTTAACTGGTCCGTAATAGCCCTACCAAACAGAGGTAGCTCCAGAGCTGATATAATTATAATAATCTTATCTTTGGGGCTCAAATCATGACCCAAGATTGGAGCAAACTTGGAATAACCAGCTGTTTAACCAAGATGTGTAATGAGACCTGCAAAATCAAAATGGTATTGGGCACATAACCATGTGGCTCCTCTAGTCCACCACTAAGGTATGCAATGATCAATTTCTCTGGATTACTCTTTCTTTTATAGATACATAACAGGATCCTGCTCCATATATGGAAAGTTGTAAAAAGTCAGCTGAACTAAGGCCATAAGTTTCCAGTGAATATAGATCAAACAACTAGGAATATGGTATAATTGCATTATTCTCATCTCCCCAGACCATATCAGAAATTCATGGAGCCTGAGGCCTCTTGCACTTGATTAAAAGAAAATACAGCCCACTAATCTCTCATAGCACATAACAGCTGATTCCTGTCCATTTATAACACAATCAAAGATAAGAAAAAATTCTCACAAAAGTCAATAACCCTGATAAAATCATTGACATAAAGGAAGAGAACATATCCTGCCAGCTGACTCCACATACTCCCTACATGGAAGAACTTCCATGTGTTTGAATATCCAGAAGCTGATTTACTTTAGTGTGCTTGTCATGTACACTATAAAGCAGCATCAAAATGCTTCCAAAATTAGGAATTCAAGTAGGCATTCTGAAAGACAAATGAAATATGCATTATGACATGCTAAAATTTTAAACCTATGTTAAGTAGTAAATTATAAGACTTAAACCTCCTTGCCATAGAAGAAAATTCTCTCAGTATAATTAACCATAGTTTGTCATAAACTTGCTCTGGAATTATCAGGCTACCCTGCAGCAGAGAATGAGCACCATTATACCAAAATGGAGGGATTATAACAGCTGTTCCATGACATCTGGAATGACCAGATAATCTGTTCCCATTTAACTCTAGAGGAAAAAGGGATGATGTAGCCGAGAAGTAAACTGGAAAGAATCTTAATATCAGGCCCGTCATCCTGGACATAAAACCCATTTTGTCATTTGTGACCCTCTTAGGGGAAAAATGAGTAAATAAAGTTACATTATTGGAGTTTTTATTAAAATAAAACAAAGGAGAAAAAGTTCAAGAGATATATATATATATATATATATATATATATATATAATAGTTTTTGAATCCAGAATGCTACTGATTATAAGACACAGTGAGATTTCCAAGATACCAATGGCAAAACCAATGTGTATCTCAAAGGCAATGAACTACAGAAGCCAAAATGACTGTTGCTTGCTAGACATTTATGGTTGGTTATTATACTCATTTTAAAAACGTGTTTAGAATGTTCCTTCTGCACACTCAAAGACTAAAGAGTGAAGCTAAGAGATATGCCTTCACTGGTGTCTGTTCCCCTTTAGACAAAAAGGAGTCCTGAATATTCTGAAAAAAAGGGACTCACTTCATCTTACATCATAGGCCCAGGTTTTCTTAAGGAATCTGTTACTGTAGTCCAGTTTGGACACCCTTTGAACACAATGACTATATTTCCCTGGTAATTCAGGCAGCTAATGTCTAGAGATGTTGTAAATATATATCCATATGTTACCCAAATTGGGTATTCCTACTGATTATTTTACATGCAAATAGAGTGAAACAAGCACTGGTTTTTGATATGTAAGAAACATACAGTCACTTCCTGGGCCCAATCAAGAAACCAGTGCAATAAGATAAGAAATAATGAGCAATACTTATTATTTAAAAGAAAAAGATGATTCATTTATGCTCTTACCCTAGAAATTCAAAGGTCTGACATTTATCCAAACATAAGTAAAATTTATATGCCAGATGGCTTATATAAATTACCAGTTGGTTATAACAGCAATACTGTGAAGCTGTTATCTTTTATTGTTCCCATTTTACTGATGAATAGACTGAGGCACAGTTTATCTAAAGTTACATATCTGGGATTTGAACACAAGTAGCCTAGCTGCCCAGTCTATACTCTAACCACTATACTGTGTAAGGTCAATAAGACACCTAGGAACAAATTAACTTTAAAAAATGAGAAGGTTCACATTCATCAGCAATACATAACTGAAAACTTAATAAAAATACCTCATTCGCAAATGAAAATTATGAATATATAGGAATCAGTTTAATTGAAGGTGCAAGAGTTATGAATGGATAAATGGATAAATGGATAAAATGTAAAATTTTGCTCTAGTTCACAAGAAGTACTTCAGTGAATCAACAGTAATGCTGTTTCTGAATGGAAAACTGTACTTAAAAGTGGCAATTCTAGGGCTTCCCTGGTGGCGCAGTGGTTGAGAGTCCGCCTGCTGATGCAGGGGACACGGGTTCATGCGCCGGTACGGGAAGATCCCACATGCCGCGGAGCAGCTAGGCCCGTGAGCCATGGCTACTGAGCCTGCGCGTCCGGAGCCTGTGCTCCGCAACGGGAGAGGCCACAACAGTGAGAGGCCTGTGTACCACAAAAAAAAAAAAAAAGTGGCAATTCTATTAATAAATTCAATACATTTAAAAATCTGATAATTTTAATGAAATTCTATATATTGGTTCTAAATCCATGGGGAAAAAAATGATAAAGAAGAATAAAGAGAAGAGCTGAAGTCATAGGTTATCTGCCATGGAAAACTCAAATAATCCAGAGTGAAATGCAGCTTCAAGAGTGGACTTTCAGAAAACAACCCAGAAACAGATTCCTGTGTAAATAACAATGAGTTATATATAAAAAGCATGGCATTTCAAATTACTGAAGAAAGCATACACTATTCAATAAATGATATGAATTCAATTGCAAATATTTGGGGATAAAAGTAGCTTGTCATAAGTACAAGTTAATTAGACATTTACTATTCATCTAAACAGGAAACAAAATCATACAGCAAAAATTATATGACTATTTCATTTTACTGTTTCCTATATTTTTCCATTTTATGATGGAAAGAACAAATATTTGAATAAAGGTAGTACAACTAGTCACCTTCAGACTTCTGTAGTCCCAATCTAAAATAGTTCATTTTAATTTTATCTACTGAAGAAAAGAATGTAGGGGTATATAAAAATCTTTTGACTTTCTACCTCTGTATAAAAAAAGATGCTTCATAGTATTTATTCATCTTCATGGGTGTCTCTGAGTGAATTCCAACACAAAAATGAATGATTGTTGAATTATCTGTCAGGTGTAGAGGATCATACTGATTACTTCATATAACCAAAAATATCAGACTGAAGTTTTTTAAACTGAAAATAATACAATTATATAGTTCTCTACTGAAGACTATTCAAAACCTATTTTGCATTTCAATCAATTACATAGTTGAAGGAAATCTTTCATTGTTCTTTCACAAGATTTTTTTAACTTAAAAAAGACATTTTATTATTTGAATAAATGTGACGACCAACTCACATGAATGGGTCTCTGGATTATAGTCTTTCATTTCCTAGTCTAATAAGGATCTCAATACATTTGCTACTTAATTTTTCTAAAATAATTTCTCGAATTATATACTGTGGTCACTCCAATTATTGAGTCAGTCTTATTTTTATAATAAAAAAGTGAAATTGTTCCATTGAATCATTTTCTATTTAAATCAAATAAAAATGCCCTAGAAAAGAAAAATTATTCAAGAGGATATTTAATTTTTCACATTTCCTTGCATATTTTTCCTGAGATGAGTTATTATTTTAAGTTCATGTTATTCTGACTCTACAAAGGATAAGAGAAGTCTTATTCACCATGGTATATCTTCACTAGACTTAGACAGTAGCAACTCACCTGCATCACTGCAAAAACCATTATATATGTCAACGTAATGGTACCTCTGCTTAGAATCATAGAATCACCTGATTTTTATAGATATTAAGGATTCTTGGAGAGTTCTCAATTTGAAAACAGAGAAACATCACTGTCACTGTCTAAATTCTGTAATTCCAGAGGCTGGACCTGAGCACATGTATCCTGAATTCCTGTCCAGTAATTAAAACCATACAGTTTAGCTAAATTACATAATGTTAGGAAATATTTCAACAATCAAACTGGACTATGTTACAGGAGGTTTTGAAAATGATTATTTTACTGTTTGTCTATAGATTTAGATGTTTGAGACTTCCTTTTTAGTACAATATAGGCAAAATAGCTGATGATAGGTAATACTTGTTGGGTGCTTGCTATGCTGTTCAAAATTCATTATCTGTCCTCCTCAAAACCCTAGGAGGTAGATACCATTATTAAGCCTATTTTACATAACAGAAATTGAGTGCCTCCAATAAAGCACAGCTGGTTAGGTATAAGAACCAAGGCATCACAGTTGCACTGCAGACATCATGCTCTTAAACAGTATGTTACAGTGTTGATTTTCCAAGAGTAACAGTGAAATAATTTATGGGAGGTCCAGGAAAATGGGGCTTTTCTATTTTTTTCTCTAATTTTAATGGTGTAAAATATACAATATTAGCTAGTATTTGTTTATATAGTGGTGTTACTTTTCTTACTTAGTTCATGTTACAAAATATTAAGATATTTATTAAATATTTATTAAATAAATAAAGATATTTATTAAAATGTTTAATGAATCTAGCTAAATACCTTTTAAATATACGTGCTTACCTGAGAAACATTTCAGTTGTTCAGTTCACATGTTCCCTTCAGAAATAGACAAGGTGTATTTCCTGAGATAAGAAAAGCTTTGTAATTCTCCACCTCAGTAATTTGCTTCTGAGCTGCAACTATGTCCAGTCTAAGAATAGAGTAGATAAGCCACATTAGTCACTCTAAGTGTGACTTTTTGTTACTAGCATTTGAAAATTATGTAGAATTAACTGGAAAGTGAGTAATTAGGAGACAAATTCTCCATCTTCTGTATTCCTAATGGATTCATACAGCTTCCTTCTCCAATATTCCCTTTATCTCTTATATTATTTTTCCATGTAAAAATATATGGTAATTCCCTCTGTTTAAATGGTTTGGCATATTTGCTCAGAGGTAAATAAAGTGCACGCATTTTTGCTTTGTTTCTTGAAATTTTGTCACGTGCTACAGAAATGATTCTTGCAAGGCATATTATATCTTAAACAACTTAAAGGAAAATTGATGCAATGAATCAAATATAATAAATGGCTTCGCACTTTGTGTAGCATAATTATTTCAAATTAGAAGAATTATAGGTTGGGTACATTGGTTTTCAGATGTGAAAGAATATCCTTTTCTTCTTCAGTCAGGCAAGTAATACACCATAATGAAATAATGTAATAATATAAACGTTTCAATTTCCAAACAGAGGGGAAGAGAATGTAAAATTTGCCTGAAAGTCAAATAGGCATTCAGATCCCAAGGAAATTTCAAATAATACCCATTGTATCAGTGGTAGGAAATAATGTCTTATTTCTTTTGCTCCAAGTAGATTGGAGCAAAAGAGATAAGACACAATATTGTCACAATTTTTCCATCTTTTTATCTGAATTTTTTAGCTATTTCCTGTGGGAAGCCAGGGGATATTATCATTCATGATAAATCAGAAGTCATTCTATTAAATCACATTAAATAGAACAGTGATTTTACTGTCAATAATGAACACTAATATGTTTGATTTCATGGACCTCATGTTTAATAAAACAATGTGTTTCCAGTAAAACTACATGTAATAAGTAGTCATTAGCATGATTTTTTAAAACCAATAAAAATATGTATGTATTTTCTTCCTCATTCAGACACAGTTATGAATTGTTCTTACATAGAGATTCCAGATGAGCAACTTCAATTAGCTCCTAAAATGAAAATATGTGTATTGTATGGTTAAGCAAGTAGAAGAAACTTTATTTTGAGGGACTCTGGAGACAATGATGTATATCAAAGATATCTAATTATATCAGCAAAATAACTATTTTATACTTGCAGTAAAATTACTTTTCTATCTAACATATAGATGCCTTCTTTTGCTAGATATGGATGTTTTATTTCTTTTTTAATATCAAGAAATAGAACTAGTAATTAGACATTTATTCTGTCTATCTATCTATCTATGTATCTACCTATCTACCTATCTATCCATCCATCAGAGCATGTAAGGTTAATAGCAGTGGTCTTGCCTAATCAGAACTTGATACAGTGACTAATATGCTGAATCCAGCTGACAAGTGGAGCACAGAAGTTAATATAGAGAACAGTAGAAAGAATATCTTGTTTTACTCCCTGAATCATGTTGACTATGAGAAAGATTTTTGCCCCCAATTTTGACCTAAACCAGTCAACACTTTCCACAACACTTTCAGCCGATGTTGAGAGAACATGGCATGTCTTCAACATATTCTATACCTCTGCCACATAGTGTATGCATTGACACTCTTGTACCTACATTATATTCCATCAACATCTTCCTCTTCTATTCCATATTCTTGCCCTCTGACTTCCACTCACTTGGTTAATGTTTCCATAGCTATTTAAATAGTGAACCACTGTGAACCCGTATAGCCATAAGAGAAGCTAAAAATACACTTTAATGCAATGAATGAAACTAAGTGGAATGGAAAATTGCAATAATGATGTCACGAAACATTCAGATGTGATGATATTCACAGTGCAGAGATAATTATTTGTCCTGTTTAAATGGAACTATTGTGACTCTGGCTTTTTTATTGCTGAATTTGAGTTTTAACTAGTAAAGTGAAAAAGAGATAAAAGACTTATTTTAGCTGAAATTCAATTAAGACTCTCATTTCAATAAAAGATAGCCCTACACATTTTTAAATGAATAAAAGTTTAATGCCTTAAATTTGGAGTATCCTCTGTTATGCAAAAAGTTATATTAACTTAGGAAAAATGCAAAATCCCTAGAATAGTGTAAGACATTCTTCATTTGATGCAGCCTTTCTAATACAGCATAATACCTTCTTATCAAAAACAGTCTCACAGTTTAGGTCCCCAATCAGGAATATAATGAAAGTCAGAGAGCTTTAAACAAGAATTTGTCTTCTTTCAGAGAGTAGAGGATACTTTAAGAAACTGCCTCAAAGGAAAACCATGCCGAAAATAAAAAATTCTTGGCAAAAATGGGAAAAGTAGCTGACTTGTAAATGTCTCTCCAAGTTTTTAGAAAAACGTATGCAACTTTCTTTTTTTTTTAACATCTTTACTGGAGTATAATTGCTTTACAATGTGGTGTTAGTTACTGCTGTATAACAAAGTGAATCAGCTATATGTATACATATATCCCCATATCCCTTCCCTCTTGCGTCTCCCTCCCACCCTCCCTATCCCACCCCTCTAGGTGGTCACAAAGCACCAAGCTGATCTCCCTGTGCTATGCGGCTGCTTCCCACTAGCTATCTATTTTACATTTGGTAGTGTTGTATGCAACTTCCTTTGTGAAAATTATCCCTTTATTTTTGTGAAGACTTTTTACATAGAATCACACTTAAAATCCTAATATAACATTTACTACCTCTAAGACATTGAGTTCTGTGACTTAATCACTGTGAATTACTTTACCATAAAATGGATAAAGTAATACATTCCTTAAAAAGGAAATTGTAGGATTAAATGAGATAGTTAAGTCCTTAGTACAGGATCTAGCACACACTACAGTCAATGAGAAGCAGCCTATTATTATGAGAGGTCTAAAAAGAGTTTTTTTGGGTTTTTTTTCTGGGAGGGGACTAAGGAAGAAATGACTCTTTTCTGCATAAGTGTAGTTGTATTTTTTTTTCAATGATTTGGCAGTGTCTCACATAAAAACTAACTTTTCAAACAATATTAATGAAAGCTAATACAGGAGAAATGGAGAGAGAGAGAGAAAGTGAATGTGGGGATCAAAATAAAATTCAGTAAGCTAGTAATGATAAATGGCCAACAAAAGATTTTGACTTAAAAATAAATTCATGGATATTTTACTGGAAAGGCATTTTGTTTGCCAAATAATTATGAATTCATTTTCCCCTTGGATTACAAAATTTGTTAATTTTCTGCTTAAAAGTCAGAATATTAATATGAAATGCATGCTTTGAGGATTAACTATAAAAGTCTCTATTAATTATTGAAATTAGTCAATGGCTAAAGGACTGTGAAGGCTTCTGTTACCAGAAAACATTAGCTTTAAAAGGATAAACTGCTAAGAAGTTTATGATGATGATTATTTATTAAAGAGAATTTATAGTATTGTGAAATATTTTTTTTTTCCTTGACTCAAAAACAAAGCAAAGCATCTTAACATGAAAGTTACCTCATTAACGTGAAATAGCAGGGCTCTGATCAATATTTAAAACCTACATTCTGGTTATTATAAATATATATTATTTGCTAAAACCACAAATATTTAAAGTAATACTCAGGCTGCCCAGTCTCCAATATTCATTAAATAGATAGTACTACTAGATATTAAGTTCATTTCTTGTCTTACCTAAGAAAATTTTCTTCCTGGAACAACACCTGTTTGATGATTCTGTTTTGTATATAAGAAGTTACCCATTAAAATTTCATTTCTGCTAACAAAGATCATTCCATGATTTTATTTACGGTTTCATTTAAGATCTATTAGTATTAACTTAACTATAGTGAGAGACTACCTTACAGGATACATACATGCATACTATGGATATATTTTAAATACACTTCAAAATTATTATTCTTGACTCAATGAAACTTAAATCTTATTCACAAGTTGATTTATGACAAATGTTTTCTTCATACAAAACTACATGAATGCCTCTTTCTAATGTTCTACTTTAAGCTTAAAGGACAGTCTCATTTATTTCAGTTTTTTGATCCAAAAATTTAAATTATGCCTTGGTGTTTTTCTTTTCTTTGTACCTTTGGATTTGAATAGCAAGGATTAGAAGTTTATGTTTTATTTTCTTTTGTTTTATTTTCATTGTATTTTTTCTCCAAGGACTGTTAATTTAGACTACAGGAGAATTGCAGGGGAATAAGAAATTGAATAAAAAACAAAAAGCAAACAAACAAAAAACCCTTCGACATATATAAAACAATATACATGCTATGATCTCCAAACACAAACTCCGGGAGAATCAAGACCTTGATGAGATTGTTATCTGAAGATTGACACATTCCTCCTTAGACCGTGAGCAGGCTATATATATTCTCTAAAGTAAGTTTCACTGACTTGAAAGATAGCCAACTATCTTTGAATAAAACAATAACATATAGGGGTATTGAGTGGATACATGAAAGAGCTCAAGAGCAGAAAAGGCATTAAACACTCTAGAACAGAGATGGCATCAGAGTAGAGAGAAATAGAAACTTGCAGTGTAATTCTGTTGTTCATTATCAGGAGTTCTCATATTTTATTATGCATTAACATCACTTACAGCACTTATTGAAACAGATTTCTAGGCCACAAGCACATTGTTCCTGACTTCGTACGTATAGCATGGAGCCTGTAAATGTGCACTTCTAACAAGTTTCTAGGTAATAAAGATATGGCTGATTTAGACACCACAATTAAAGAAATGCAGATCCCTACAACCTAACCTACTAGACAGGAAGAACTCTACAAATGAAGCTGAAGTGAAAAAGGAGACAGGAAGTTTTTGCTGTGAGCCATGTAGACACATGAATGTGAAAGCCAAGGGGGAATCACAAGTGGATGTGGCAGATTGATATAGCAAACACTCTTCCCGTCTCCTCTCTCACCAGGTATGCGCACGCGCGCGCACACACACACACACACACACACACCCCCCACAATTATTTGGAAGCTACTTTCAAAGGAGTGAGGAGAAAGAATTCAACCATAGGACTATTCAGAAAAACAGTTAATTTTTTTTAAAAGCTTAAGAAAATATCAAATAATAAAATAAAAAGGAGATTAAGAAACACATGAGAATTGCAAACAGTATTTCATATTCTGAAATTGATTACAAACAATATAAACACTTAAAGAAAAACCTAATAAATAACCAAAACTTAAACCTAAAACAATTAGAGAAAGAAGAACAAAAAACCCCAAAAGTTAGCAGAAGGAAAGAAATCATAAAGATGAGATCAGAAATAAATGAAAAAGAAATGAATGAAACAATAGCAAAGATCAATACAACTAAAAGCTGGGTTTTTTGAGAAGATAAACAAAATTGATAAGCCATTAGCCAGACTCATCAAGAAAAAAAGAAAGAAGACTCAAATCAACAGAATTAGAAATGAAAAAGGAGAAGTAACAACTGACACTGCAGAAATACAAAGGATCATGTGAGATTACTACAAGCAACTCTATGCCAATAAAATGGACAACCTGGAAGCAATGGACAAATTCTTAGAAATGCACAACCAGCCAAGACTGAACCAGGAAGAAATAGAAAATATGAACAGACCAATCACAAACATCAAAATTGAAACTGTGACTAAAAAGCTTCCAACAAACAAAAGCCAAGGACCAGATGGCTTCACAGGTGAATTCTATCAAAAATTTAGAGAAGAGCTAACACCTATCCTTCTGAAACTATTCCAAAATACAGCAGAAGGAGGAACACTCCCAAACTCATTCTACGAGGCCACCATCACACTGATACCAAAACCACATGAAGATGTTGCAAAAAAAGAAAACTACAGGCCACTATCACTGATGAATACAGATGCAAAAATCCTCAACAAAATACTAGCAAATAGAATCCAACAGCACATTAAAAGGATCATACACCATGATCAAGTGGGATTTATCCCAGGAATGCAAGGATTCTTCAATATATGCAAATCAATCAACGTGATACACCATATTAACAAATTGAAGGATAAAAACCATATGATGATCTCAATAGATGCAGAAAAAGGTCAACAAAATTCAACACTGATTCATGATAAAACAAACTCTCCAGAAAGTGGGCATGGGGTAACTTATCTCAAAATAATAAAGGCCATATATGACAAACCCACAGCCAACATCATTCTCAATGGTGACAAACTGAAAGCATTTCCTCTAAGATCAGGAACAAGACCAGGTTGCCCACTCTCACCACTATTATTTAACATAGTTTTGGAAGTTTTAGCCCCAGCAATCAGAGAAAAAGAAATAAAGCGAATACAAATCAGAAAAGAAGAAGTAAAACTGTCACTGTTTGCAGATGGCATGACACTAAACATAGAGAATCCTAAAGATGCTACCAGAAAACTACTAGAGCTAATCAATGAATCTGGTAAAGTAGCAGGATACAAAATTAATGCACAGAAATCTCTTGCATTCTTATACACTAACAACGAAAAATCTGTAAGAGAAATTAAGGAAACACTCCTATTTACCATTGCAACAAAAAGAATAAAATACCTAGGAATAAAGCTACCTAAAGAGACAAAAGACATGTATGCAGAAAACTATAAGACACTGATGAAAGAAAGTAAACATGATACAAACAGATGAAGAGATATACCATGTTCTTGATTTGGAAGAATCAACATTGTGAAAATGACTATACTACACAAAGCAATCTACAGATTCAATGCAATCCCTATCTAACTACCAATGGCATTTTTCACAGAACTAGGACAAAAAATTTCACAATTTGTAGGGAAACACAAAAGACGCCGAACAGCCAAAGCAACCTTGAGAAAGAAAAACAAAGCAGGAGGAATCAGGCTCCCTGACTTCAGACTATATGACAAAGCTACAGTCATCAAGACAGTATGGTATTGACACAAAAACAGAAATATAGATCAATGGAACAGGATAGAAAGCCCAGAGATAAGCCCATGCACATATGGTCATCTTTTCTTTGGTAAAGGAGGCAAGAATATAGAAAGGAGAAAAGACCACCTCTTCAATAAGTGGTGCTGGTAAAACTGGACAGCTACATGTAAAAGAATGAAATTAGAACACTCCCTAGCACCATACACAAAAATAAATTCAAAATGGATTAAAGACCTAAATGTAAGGCCAGACACTATACAACTCCTAGAGAAAAACACAGGCAGAACACTCTATGACATAAATCACAGCAAGATCCTTTTTGACCCACCTCCTGAAGAAATGGAAATAAAAACAAAAGTAAACAAATGGGACCCAATGAAACTTAAAAGCTTTTTCACAGCAAAGGAAACCATGAACAAGACGAAAAGACAACCCTCAGAACAGGAGAAAATATTTGCAAAGAAAACAACTGACAAAGGATTAATCTCCAAAATATACAAAGCAGCTCATGCAACTCAATATCCAAAAAACAAACAACCCAATCCAAAAATGGGCAGAAGATCTAAACAGACATTTCTCCAAAGAAGATACACAGATTGCCAACAAACACATGAAAGGATGCTCAACATCACTAATCATTAGAGAAATGCAAATCAAAACTACAATGAGATATCACCTCACACCGGTCAGAATGGCCATCATCAAAAAATCTACAAACAGCAAATGCTGGAGAGGGTGTGGAGAAAAGGGAACCCTCTTTCACTGTTGGTGGGAATGTAAACTGATACAGTCACTATGGAGAACAGTATGGAGGTTCCTTAAAAAACTAAAAATAGAACTACCATAGGACCCAGCAATCCCACTACTGGGCATATACCCTGAGAAAACCATAATTCAAAAAGAGTCATGTAGCACAATGTTCACTTCAGCTCTAGTTATGATAGGCAGGACATGGAAACAACCTAAGTGTCCATCGACAGGTGAATGGATAAAGAAGATGTGGCACATATATATATGGAATATTACTCAGCCATAAGAAGAAATGAAATTGAGTTACTTTTAGTGAGGTGGATGGACCTAGAGTCTGTCATACAGAGTGAAGTAAGTTAGAAAGAGAAAAACAAATACCATATGCTAACACATATATATGGAATTTAAAAGAAAAAAAATGGTTCTGATGAACCTAGGGGCAGGACAGGAATAAAGATGAAGATGTAGAGAATGGATTTGAGGGCATGGTGCGAAAGGGCTGGGACGAAGTGAGAGAGTAGCACTGATGTATATACACTACCAAATGTAAAATAGATAGCTAGTGGGAAGCAGATGCATAGCACAGGGAGATCAGCTTGGTGATTTGTGATCACCTAGAAGGATGGCATAGGGAGGGTGGGAGGGAGACACAAGAGGGAGGGGATATGGGTGTATAGGTATGCATATAGATGATTCACTTTGTTATACAGCAGAAACTAACACACCATTGAAAAGCAATTATACTCCAATAAAGATGTTAAATAAAAAGAAAAACCTGAAAGAAGAGATCAGAAGATTCAAAACAGAAAATGTTATAAGAGAAAAGATGATAAAAAAATGAGCTACTGGAGCTGAGTCATTCAAAAGGAAAAAGGAATGTAATAAATAGACAAATAATTCAATATTAAAAATAATGAAATGAATAATCTGGAAAAATATATGTTAAGTGCTAGCTAGACATGATGAAAATACTGATATACACAGTGGACAGAAAATATAAGAGTAAAGGATAGATATGAAGAGAAATATAAACAAAATGGGGTTCATAATAAACATAACAAGTGAAAGAAAATATGCTTCAGTATATAGAAATGTTTTCCTGAAATAAAAGATATAAAGTTACATTGAAATAAAAAGACATAGTTCCGCATACAGAATATATTCTGAAAGAAATAAAAACCCAAATATGAAATACTCATACTTATTAGAAGACAATATATGAGAACAGACTTAGAAACTTGGATATAGAGAACGATTTTTAAAATGGACCCAAAAGATACAAATTATAATGGAAAGAATTAATAGATTTAGAAATGCCAGAATTTAAAAGTTCTGAATGTGAAAGAGTGAGGTTTCAGGTTGTATGTAAGTTGAAGCAGTATGGGGCCCCTTCAACAAGGAAAAAGCTGGAATATATACATATATTTGTTCTTTGTTCTGGAGCAAAAATTCTTGTCTTCTTGGTATCATTATGGCTATTATATTTTAATGAAATTGTAAAATATTTGGTACATTATTCCTATATTTTTAGAGAAGTGTTGAGAAAATTATACAGAAGATCACTCATGGATCTATACTAAAATTGTGCTATAATACTGTATGCACAGTAAACCTCCAACTATATAATTCATGACACAAATTAGAAAATAGAAGAAATTAGCTAAAGTGCACATGGTAATGATCTGTTTTGTTATGACTAATAGATAGACTTTTCTGAAGTCTAAAATATTACAGTTCTAATCAAGGTCTCACATTATATTTTCTTCTGACTATGTGTTACCTCAACAGCTTTATGAAGGTGAACTTTACAAATGGAATACCATGTCTTGAAACCAGTGAACCTACTTTCCAGGTGACAACTGATTGGACTGGTGGAAGCCATCTGTAGGTCTTCACTGGCCAATGAAAATAGTTGAGTAAACAAAATCTCTTTAACATCAGCTCTGTTCCAAACAGAGTCTACCCTTTGTATGCCAGACAGAAAGAAAGAACACACCGTGGTGGGAAAGAGCTGGTTGAGGTTAAGAACTAAATCTGGAATCAGCACCATATATCATGATATTACATTTGTGATTTGTGGCGTATTAGTTAACTTTATTAAGCTTCAGCTTTCTGAATCCAAAATGTTAATTGTAGTAATGTTTATGCCATGAGGTTGCTGTGGTGAGTAAATGAGACCATGTAGGTAGATGGATTTGGTATGAAATAAGCATTCAATATATGCAATACATGTTTGTAATAAATACAGTAATGCTGAAAAAGGAGACACACACTGAGGAGCAACATTGTGAGACAGCAGAAGCCATGAGTAAGCCAAGACCTGTGTTAAAGGAAGTTATTTGTGGAAGCAGAAATAGTGGAAGGAGACGTGATTTGGGTGGGCTCCACAATGGTGACTTACAGAGTCAGGAGCAGCTGGTCTTCTGGAAAAATAAAAGACAGCCTTACCACTTTGTTTGATGTCCACTCTGATCTGATCTACATTCTATATCCATGATAATTTGTTGTGTATCTTTTCATACATTTCTGCTTTTTCAGTACTTTCCATGTATTCATACAATAAGCCCCCTTTTATTTTTATTTTTTCCACTTATATGAGATACTTTATTTATTTATATTTTTAATTTATTTTTGGCTGTGTTGGGTCTTTGTTGCTGTGTGAGGGCTTTCTCTAGTTGCAGCGAGTGGGGGCTACTCTTGGTTGTGGTGCATGGGCTTCTCATTGCGGTGGCTTGTCTTGTTGCGGAGCATGGGCTCTAGTTCCGCGGGCAGTAGTTGTGGTTCACAGGTTTAGCTGCTCCGTGGCACGTGAGATCTTCCCAGACCAGGGCTCAAACCTGTGTCCCCTGCATTGACAGGCAGTCTCTTAACCTCTGCACCACCAGGGAAACCCTTTATTTATTTACCTTTAACATTGTTATTGGAGTATAATTGTTTTACAATGCTGTGTTAGTTTCTGCTTTATAACAAAGTGAATCAGCTATACATATATCCCCATATCTCTTCCCTCTTGCATCTCCCTCTCACCCTCCCTATCTCACCCCTCTAGGTGGTCATAAAGCACTGACCTGATCTCCCTGTGCTATGTGGCTGCTTCCCACTAGCTATCTATTTTACATTTGGTAGTGTACACATGTCCATGTCACTATCTCACTTCGTCCCAGCTTACCCTTCCCCCTCCCTGTGTCCTCAAGTCCACTCTCTACATATGCATCTTTATACCTGTCCTGCCCCTAGGTTCTTCAGAGCCTTTTTTTTTTTTTTTTTAGATTCCATATATATGTGTTGGCATATGGTATTTGCTTTTCTCTTTCTGACTTACTTCACTCTGTATGACAGACTCTAGGTCCATCCAACTCACTACAAATAACTCAATTTTGTTTCTTTTTAAGGTTGAGTAATAATCCATTGTATATATGTGCCACATCTTCTTTATCCATTCATCTGTCAATGGAAACTTAGGTTGCTTCCACGTCCTGGCTATTGTAAATAGAGCTGCAGTGAACACTGTGGTACATGACTCTTTTTGAATTATGATTTTCTCAGGGTATATTCCCAGTAGTGGGATTGCTAGGTCATATGGTAGTTTTATTTTTATTTTTTTAAGAAGCCTCCATACTGTTCTCCACAGTGACTGTATCAATTTACATAGCTACCAACAGTGCAAGAGGGGTCCCTTTTCTCCACACCCTCTCCAGCATTTACTGTTTGTAGATTTTTTGATGATGGCCATTCTGACTGGTGTGAGGTGATATCTCACTGTAGTTTTGATTTGCATTTCTCTAAGATTAATGATGTTGAGCATTCTTTCATTTGTTTGTTGGCAATCTGTATATCTTCTTTGGAGAAATGTCTGTTTAGATCTTCTGCCCATTTTTGGATTGGGTTGTTTGTTTTTTGGATATTGAGTTGCATGAGCTGCTTATAAATTTTGGAGATTAATCCTTTGTCCATTGCTTCATTTGCAAATATTTTCTCCTGTTCTGAGGGTTGTCTTTTCATCTTGTTTATGGTTTCCTTTGCTGTGCAAAAAGCTTTTAAGTTTCACTAGGTCCCATTTGTTTATTTTTGCTTTTATTTCCATTACTCTAGGAGGTGGGTCAAAAAGGATCTTGCTGTGATTTATGTCATAGAGTGTTCTGCCTATGTTTTTCTCTAAGAGTTTCATAGTGTCTGGTCTTATATTGAGGTCTTTAATACATTGAGTTTATATTTGTGTACGTGTTAGGGAGTGTTCTAATTTCATTCTTTTACATGTAGCTGTCCAGTTTTCCCAGCACCACTTATTGAAGAGGCTGTCTTTTCTCCATGTATATTCTTGCCTCCTTTGTCAAAGATAAGGTGACCATATGTGTGTGGGTTTATCTCTGGGCTTTCTATCCTGTTCCATTGATCTATAGTTCTGTTTTTGTGCCAGTACCATACTGTCTTGATTACTGTCATATCTTCTTCAAAATATAACCCTCTGTCTGTTCTGATAGTAATATAGATATCGCTTTCTATTAAGCCTTTCTATGTTTTTATTTCAATATTTTGGAAAGTCTTATTCCAGGTACTTTTGTAGTAAAGCACCTGGAATGCTAGTTTAAGATGAAGATTCCTGAGGTCTGTATACAAAAGAAAACCTCTGATACTGAACCTCAGAATCTGATGGCTCTAATTTCCTATTCACAGAAAACTAAATGCTAGCCATATAAGGGTTTATAGTTTTTTCTTTTCCTAAACCTTTAATGGCTGTGATTTTCAAACAGCTATTTAGGGTTATTTGATTCAGTTTCTAAGAAATCTGCATTTTAATATTTATCCTAGGTAAAACTATTGCTACTTTCTATGTATCACACTTGGAAGTAATGCTTTAATATAATTATTTTATAATATTAACCATATGATACTATGGTAACTTGAATTGTTATTAAAAGCTTCAGAAGATTACACTTTCACATGCTTTTTTCAGTTAAAATATAATATACTGGAAAGCTGAATCCAATTCATAAGCCCTTTTTGTATGATCTGCAGAGACGAATAAAGTACTATTTATACTAAGAATTACATGAAAGCAGTAATTGATAACGGTTTCCAAGATTGATAGCCCTCCTAGAGAGTAAGAAAATATTCTGCCCCCTTGATTTTTATCTGATAAATTCATGAACACCCAGTTAGCGTAATGGGTGACCCTACACATATGAGTGTAAGAATAGTGTCAAAAAAACAAATATAAGGCAAAGAGTCATATAAATTGAAAAAAAGTGGTTTCCAGTAATTATCTTATGGATGACCTTTCTGTTGTTGTCTTACATAACAAATAACATAGGTATTTGCTATTCATAAAAGGTAGTTTCAAATGGTCTCTCACCTGCCTTAGGGGCCTGATACTGTACATTTAGTGATTTATTAATGCACACTTTTACATATCACAAAAAAGAGATTCAGCTCATATACATGAAATGCTGTCTGAATGTACTGAAGAGAATTTCAGAAATTTGGAAGGGTTACTATTTTATCATAACCAGCGTTTAAGGTTTGTTAAGAAAGAAAAAATCACTCGATTGACATTCATTTCCCTGGTATTTATTTTGTTTCATTTATCTAAAACAAAATCCCTCAAATCATGTTCATTCTGTTCATATGTAATACATTTTATATATTTATTTGACTGAAATTAAAATACTACACTTTATTTGAATGACAACTGAGTGACAGGTGTTAAGTGTCTTCAGGGGAAAACTGTTTAACAAAAACATATTTTAAAATTTCCTATTGAATCAATCATTATTTCTAACACTAAAATTTTCATAGGAATGAAAGATGGATGAGTTGGTGATAAAGGCAAATAGTTTTTATGATATTATGAGGTTTTGCCTTGTTTTGTACCATGTTTGACAAACAGCAACATCTGTCTAAAATCTGTCAATATGATGGATGGGAAGCATAAATCACATTATCTTATGTCAATACTCCTCTCAGAACAATATTTTAACATAAATTCAGTGCTATGTCATGAATGTGACCCTTGGGAATAAAGAAAGACCATATAACATTCAGCTGGATCCTATTTACATAGTTATTTTTAACCTCTTTTGACGTAGGAAGTCAAAACTTAAAAAAAAAAAAAACACCTCTCAAAAGATATAAACTGGGCCTTCCCTGGTAGCGCGGTGGTTGAGAGTCCGCCTGTCGATGCAGGGGACACGAGTTCGTGCCCCGGTCCGGGAAGATCCCACATGCCGCGGAGCGGCTGGGCCCGTGAGCCATGGCCGCTGAGCCTGCGCGTCCGGAGCCTGTGCTCCGCAGCGGGAGAGGCCACAACAGTGAGAGGCCTGTGTACCGCAAGAAAAAAAAAAAAGATATAAACTATATCTCATACAGTTTGAAAGCTGTTAATATATACAAATGAAATTCTAAGCATATATGCTATTGTGAAGTCTATATCGACATTGACATTTCCTATGAAATCATATTCTGAAGGTAATGAAACGAAAAGGGTTCAATGTGCAAGTTTGGCTTTTTGGCTAACATTTATTTGAATGCATTTATTAAAAGTTCATGTAACTGTAATACTTTCTTAACACCAGTGTTAGAGCTGATGATTTTTAGTAATTTATAAAGTGTTCCAAAACATCATAAGCCTCCTGACCACTGAGAAGCATCACTTCAAATAATCAAATAACTTTAAAAAGAATTTTAACTGTAAGGCAGAATTTTACCAATGTTTGTGAATACATTAAATATGTCCTAAATGTATTTCATTAAAACATTTTCTCATTCGTCAGAGTAGTCCCTTCTGTATGGGCAAGACAACTAGATTTTTTTATTTGTTTAGATAATGTTTCTAAGGTTTTAACATTTATAATTGAACCTTAATAAATTTATCCAGAATTTTGATTGCTGTATCTGAGCTTCTCCTCCTCAATCCCCAAACTCATACACATTTGAAAGTGTTCCTTTGTAGCTCTGTGCTAGGATAGGATGACCTTTCCTGTCCATGACCCTGAAAGAGTCAATCCTAGACTATTCTCGTGTTAGAAGAAACATCGTCCCCTCATGCTCCTACTGAACTGAATTTTTTCACCACCTTGAATAAACCAGTTGAATTGCCTGCCCCTTAACATATAACCATCTTACCTAGTGGAGTTTCTTTCAATTGCTTCTAAGTCTCTTCCGGTTATCCTGAAGCAGAGGTTAGTAGGGCATGCTCCTCTGATTGTTGTTCTGTCTAAAGGCATTTAGTCTCAATTCTCATGACACAAAATGAAGTGATATTCTGATAGTTTTAACCCCAATATGAAGAATAGAACCACCACAAACATTAATCTAGGCACTGAAGCATTACTGTCATTAAATTTTTGTCTTTTTATTTTGTTTGTTCATTACTAAGTCATCTTACTTAAATTACATTTGCCGGAAAGAAAAACAAAAGTCCATTTCACTTACCACCATGTAGTTTAAATGGCATTCTGCCTAACCATTCATGCAAAGAAGAGAACTTTGTTGTCAGTGGGTGTGATCACATCAAATAATTTAGACACTCAAACTCTGTTTTACCTCACAGTACTTGTCTGTTTATTTAACCTTGATAATTATTCAAATTTTTTACCCAAGCTAGCTACACACATAAACCCACTTAAAGAAAATGATGATTTGATTAAATTCATTAATATGGTAACTAACGTATAGCTAAAATAGTTTGGATTCAACTAAGTTACTTAAACCTTATTTTACCTTTTTTCTTCCATGATAGATGTTTATATTCTATGTCTCAGCTTTTATCTCTAAAATCACAACATAGGAAAGGTTATAAAATTAGGTAAAGATTAATTTTATATTGTCTTGTAAATCCTGATTTGAAGATAACTCTAACAGCCCTCATAGCTTTACCTAAGAATGGGAAGTGACTCAAACAACCAGGCCAATCTGGAATTCCCAAGACAAGACATATATTAGGTCAGGTAGGACAAGCCTCTATGATGGATTGGCTATTACTCTGAGATGAATGCAACTATGTTTCAAGTGAGTCTAGATGTTCCCTTAATGTCCTTACTGAAATTCCCAATAAGGCTGCATTCACTTACTGAATCATAAAGGTGGCAATAATCTTGGATATAAAAAAATAAGAATTTAGCCTAAGCCCTACTCACTCCGAGACCTGAGTCACAGCAAACAGTTTAAGAGGATGAATGACTCAAAGCAACATACCACTCAGAATTCCTTCCAACTAAGCTAGCAAAGCGAGGAGGGTTTAGGCATCAGACAGAACCCAAATTCATAATCCTGCTCTGCCGTATACTAGGTGTGTGTCTTTGGGCCAGCCACCTAAGCTCTCTGCACCTCAGTTCTAACCTGTAAAATGAGGATGGTCATTGTTCCTAAATCATGGGATCGTTGTAAGGACCCAGTAAGGTATCACAGGGGAGGAACATGGAACAATTCCGGACACAGAGAAAGTGCTCAAGAAATGTCAGCATTTATTAAAAAAAAAAAAATAATACGATATAAGGTACTGGGAGACATGGTAATATAAATGGGGAAATCTGCATAACTCTGTTGAACCAATTTATTCCCAAGATAAATGAGAATAAAGAAACATTTGAATTTTATTTATAGAAGTGTAAGACCAACATATTCTTTCAAAATAGTCTTCTTGAGCTTGTTATAAATATATAAAAGATAATATAAATGAAGAGCACAATACTGTTTAGTAATAACTGCAAGGAGGATCACATGGATAGCCCATTTTTCCTATATAGAAAGCAATTCAAAAGGGAAGGTAAATTAATTTTAAGAGAAGATGTAAACATTATTATGTATGACCCACTCTCAATTCCTCACTGCTTCCCACCCCCTCCAAATCTGAGAAACGTGAACTATAAGAAAGTTACAAGAGGAATTATATCATTATTTAGGTGGAAAGTAGTGAGGAAAAATATAAACCTAACAATATTTTAAAAATAATTCATCTGAGGCTTCCCTGGTGGCACAGTGGTTGAGAGTCCGCCTGCCAATGCAGGGGACACGGGTTCGTGCCCCGGTCCAGGAAGATCCCACATGCCGCGGAGCGGCTGGGCCCGTGAGCCATGGCTGCTGAGCCTGCGCGTCCGGAGCCTGTTGCTCCGCAACGGGAGAGGCCACAACAGTGAGAGGCCCGCGTATCGCAAATAAATAAATAAATAAATAAATAAAAATAAAAATAAAAATAATTCATCCGTTAAGGGTGACAAGAGAGGAAGCTACATTGTGAGCTACTTGATACAGTAGACACGTTTGTTCAATGTCTTTTTTCCCCACTCTCCCTGGGCATAACTTCCAGATGACTGATTGTCATAAGTAAGTCCCTGCCTCAGCAACCACTGAGGAAGCAGTGTTAAGGAGCTCATTCAGTATTATGGAAGCCAACATCAGAGCTAGAATCTTGCACCAAGATAATTAACATATCCTAAATGGATTCAGGTACATCTCTTAATTACAACTGTTAGCAAAGTACGGAGACAATATGTTTCTCAGCCATCTAGATGCTTTCAAATAATGTCTCTAAACTGAGTTAATGCTGAATAGGAATGGGGGTTCTTTCTTTAATTCTTTGTGGCCAACCAAGAACTCAATTAACAGTGTGACTTATTAAAACCAAATATCGTATATTAACTCATATACGTGGAATCTAGAAAAATGGTACAGATAAACTGGTTTGCAGAAATAGAGACACAGATGTAGAGAACAAATGTATAGACACCAAGGGGGGAAAGTGGGGGATGGAGGGGGTGGTGGGATGAATTGGGTGATTGGGATTGACATATATACCTAATATGTATAAAATAAATAACAAATAAGAACCTGCTGTATAAAAAAAATAATTAAAATTAAAAAAAAATAGTGTGACATTGCCAATCTTCTGATATTCTAATTTTCTGGCCTTATTCATTGTACCCTATGGTGTGTCAGTGACAGCACCTCCAGCATAAATCCTAAGGCAGTAATACATGATTTGATTCATTGCTGTGGGCTACTGTACCCCTGAGAGCATTTTTATTATCCTAAAATTCAAAGAAAAAAAAATCTCAGGAGAATGTGTTGTTTCCTTATGCATTCAAGATTGATGTAAAGATAGAAAAAATGTGCAAGTAAAAGTTATCAGTTACTTCTTTAGAACACTGGGGGCTGCTTGGATGAAAGCTGGTGATTCTATGAAGAAAATTTTCAAAATCACGTAATTGTAGCCAGCTCATTGCTGACTTCCATGGTATATCTCGATTTACAATAAAGATAAGGCCTATTAGGGAAAAAGGCATTTAAAAAGAAGATACTTCTTAGAATTATGCTTAAGAGGAAGAACAGGATGCCAGGTGAAGCACATGCAAAGTATTGCCTTCAGTATAGAAGCCGAAGTCACAAATCACACTAGGACAGAACAAGTCCTGTGATCCATATCACTAAAAGCCATTTTACCACCTTCTGAGTGTCAGGATCATTCTTACTCTTATCAATTGCTCACAGAATTTACATTAACAATTTATTAAAAACACAGGCAAATTGAAAGTGTTAAACTCTTAGGGTAGCAACCTTATCATCCTTAGGGCACTGATAAAAACCAACTGCATCCAAGGGAAACAGAAGCAGTCATTCTACCTCTGGGAGTGGAACAAGCATATGTGCTGGACTGAGCTACACCAGGAGCACCAAACAGACACACCCTATAGACCAGGGCCATGTTGCAGGCCTAAGACAAAGGCTTAATTAGAGGCACAGTGTAAAGGCCAGCCTAAAGCTGGGAGGGTAGAGTAGGAGTTACAGGAAAAAAAAAAAAAAAAAAAAAGAGAAAGAAGGAAAGAAAGAACCTTGGCAAGCCAGCCCCCACCTTAAATACAGTATCACTAAAGAAGCTGAAGACTGGTGAACTAAGGGTAATCATAACAACCACAAAGTCAAACCCAGCCCAACTCTTAATTCGATTAACTCCTCACGCTACATGTTAAAAGCCTAGCAGAAAACACACCCAGTTCCAGGCAAAAAACTGTTTAGCTTAATTGTATTTGCAAAATCCCCTCATCTTTACCACACAAGGTAATATAATCAATAGAATAAAATCCCATCACATTCATAGATGCCACACTCAGAGAGCCAATGGGAGAGTATTATACAAAATGTGAGTCAACAGAGGGCATCTTAGAATTCTGCCTATCACAGTAAGCAAACCACTTATGTGAAAATCTAAGGCACAGTAGACACATTGATTGGCTCCTATTCCCATTAACACCAGGACAGAGCAAGTACAACAGCATTAAGGGCTGCTCCTTTATATACTTAAAGATTGTGGTCAATCCAAATTTTAATATAAAATCATAACCTCTGGCTCTTGTATAAATCCCTGGAACCAAACCTAAAAAGAATTTCACTAAAGGTAAAAAAATTACACTTATGATCTCTTTTATTACTTGAAAAACAACCATCAAGTGATTCCTATCATTCATGAAAGGAGTAAGTTACTAAGCATTGCAGGATGAAAGATTAGTCATCAGTCCAATTAGCATCCATATTTTTATACTTGGACTAATTCTATTGCACATTGGGAATTTGAAGCCACAGTTACTAAATGTGGCATTTGCATGCTATTATTTTATCTAAATAGCTGTAAATATTTAAGATCTTTCTATGTGTAAAAGGTAATCCAAATACCATATTCCACAATAATATTCACTCACAGTTTATTAGTAAAATATTTAGCATGCTGAAGGGAAATTACCCATCAGCTAATGAAGGATACATGGTACTCAGGCAAAGAGTCAGGTTTTTAAATATATATATATATATATATATATATATATATATAACATTTTTAAATTTAAAGTATCATAAGAAGAAAACAAAACTATTCAATATGTGTTCAGAGAAAAAACAGGCAATTTGCAATTGAAATGATCACAAAATGCTTCATAGAACTGGCATTAGTCAGGAATTTTAGGATGGTTTGATTTGTATAATTAGAAGGGGAAAAAGAACATTCCATCTGAAAGGAACAACTTTGATAATCTAATAAAGAAGGAAAGCGTAAATCATAATTGGGAAGTAGCAATTTGACTAGGAATAGTAATATTATTATTACTATTATTACTATGAATTATTATTATGATTTATGTGGGAGACAATTTAACCACCACTTCCTCAAGAAAAAATCTAATGGAAGAGAAAAAAGGTGAAAGTTCTAGGTATTAGTAAGGTACTAAAAGTATAGTTTGAAAGAACTTTAACAATGGACTTAATATTCTTTGTAAAGCAATATTCAATAGTTTTTTGCAGTGTTAAGAAGTCAGATGGATTTGTGGGATTGAGAACAGAGCAAAAGTTGTAAATTAAGATTTTTGGAATGTAAACCATAATTTTGAAGTTAATAAAGGGATTTATGGAGGCAACAGGGACAAAATATGGTGAGATAATACATTTGTCATTGAAACTACTAAAGATACGTTTTTTTTCCTCCCTTCAATATCCAGTAACTTAAGATAAGAATGAATTAAAGCAGTAGGGTTTTACCCAAAACAAGTGGTTGGCCCCTGTCAAAAGTAAAAACTGTTTGAAAGGCAATTAAATCAGACAGATGCTAAGAATCTATGAAAATTGAGAAGGGTAAATATGAATAATGGTCAAGAAAGAAAGAGAATCGTATATTAGGGGGTTGTAGTTATAATTTCAAGGTGAAAGAGCTTGGAGATAGAGTGCTTTTAAGCAGTGGTGAGATCTAAGGTTAGGTCTAACTATAAATATTTCAAGCACTTGAGGTGTACAAAGACCTGCAAGGTCAAAGAATTGAGAGAATCATCAACAGCTTAATTAAAGTCTCTGAAATATTGGCAGAGTGGAATAGAAAATTATAATCAGATGCACTAATAACTGAATATAATAGAAAAAGGTGACTAGATAATATCAATATAGTTTTAAATATTACTATAAAAGTTGTTGGTATGAACTTCAAAGGAAAAGGTATTGAAATATTGAGAGGGTTAATGATAATTCTGAAGAATCAGTGAAGAGCACTGAATTTGTCAACTCCTATTCTTCATCTTAAGAAATGGTGGCTAGAGCAGGACAAAAAATAAGACATTTAATCATGATGTGTACTACATGGACTATATAAACAATATGATAGAAATTAAACTGTGAAACAATTAGAAAGCATGGTTCTTATCCACTAGCAGTTAAAGACAATGAAGGAGTCTCTAAGGATATAATGTTTATATGCGAAAGTCATGGCTTATTTATGACAAATACTTTGAAGGAAAGTTTAAGTGAAAAGGTACAGAATAATATAACAAGAAGTTCAGGAAACAGAGAAAGAGAATTCTTGAGCAAGACAAAGAAGTAATTTGGAAGAAAGTAAGCAAAGGCCACTTTCAGAATAACCAGACTATAGTTGTTGACAGCCAATTGGACATAGTATCTCATACACTAATCTTTTAAGTGCTGGATTCATTGAACAATATCTATATACAAATTTTTCTGTACCTTGCCATCAAATATCACCTGGCCCTGGGAGTTCCAAAATCTCTTTGAGGAGATTCTAATAAATGTATAATGAAGTGAAGAGAGCAGATGATTCACTACTCTTGTCTACTATAAGCAGCTTCCTTATTTTTAAATATCATGGCTGTATTCTGGAAGTGGTGATATTTTAGATGAAGTTACCAAGTAGAATGTTGAACAATTACACCATACTACATAAAGAAAGGATGAGTGTTGGACAAAGAATAAAGTAAAATATACTCTTTTATGTTTTATTTCTAATTGATGTAAAAGATAATTTTGTCCAAAGTAATAATAGTAACAATATTTATTGTTTATAGTATAAGTTAAACAATGTCATGCAAGGGAGGAACTATGAATATTCTGTCATAAGGAACATGCACTACATGTGTGATTCACTTTTAAAGCTTTTGTAAACACAGTTTAAAAGACTATATAGTCTGTATCAAATATAGGATGATATATAAAAACTGTAAACCCACAAATTTCATCTTCTTCATTAAAAGATGAATGTAACAGAAGAGCTCCTGTCGTCAGAGTTCACATGATTCCAATTCATTTGTCTTTAAAATCATAATCCTACAGGTGCATTTGTGTGACTAAAATGTTACTATATTTTATGCTACATGATTGTTATGATTATTTCTTTTCTTTTCTTTTCTTTTTTTTTGCGGTACGCAGGCGTCTCACTGTTGTGGCCTCTCTCGTTGCGGAGCACAGGCTCCAGACGCGCAGGCTCAGCGGCCATGGTTCATGGGCCCAGCCACTCCGCGGCATGTGGGATCTTCCCGGACTGGGGCACGAACCCATGTCCCCTGCATCAGCAGGTGGACTCTCAACCACTGCGCCACCAGGGAAGCCCTGATTACTTCTTAAGGTGAATTTATAGAAGTTTAGTTTTCTACTTTTCATAAAATTTTATTAACATACAGCCATCAGTCAATGAAGAGAGAATAATCCAAAAGCAGTTCCTGCCTGAGAGGAATTTTCATCAAACTGCAGCCTTTAAACCTAGAGATATGTATTTGAGAGCATATTTTGTAAGATATTACCAATAAAAGTCAACTATCTGTAGTGTTAATTAATAAGTGCTTTTTTATAATAAATTGTGCAGAAAGTATGACTAAAGACCTGAAAAACTAAATGCCAATGTATTTTTAGATAAAATTCATGATATATATAATTACAGAAAAGGAAACATCAAAGATAAAGTGTCATCACTCTTTTAATTACCATAAATATGTTTGTAATCACTGGAATTTCTGAAATATTATGTATGGGGAAAGGATTATTTAAAACAGACACTTGAAGGAACACATAGAATTGTATAATTTCTTTGTGATTACTTAAAGTTAGTGAAAGTTTTTAATCCCTTTACAGATAAATAAAATTATTTTATAATGCAAAATGCAGCAGCATAATACAGTAGTACATAACAAAATAATATAACCCATAGCCTTAAAATGAAAATTTCATCACTGATTCTCTAAGCATAATCAATTTTTTTTAAATAAATTGACTGAATCTGAGGTGTTGCTTAAGAAAAACCAATTACTGTTCACAGGCACATCTTATAAATGCACAGCATACATATATCACAGACTATATACAACTTTTTCTATTATGAAAGACATTGGTTTTATAGATTATGTTGCACTGTAAAATCTTTTGAAACATCACAACAATTGAAGCAGGTCAAGACCTGTCCTTAGGGCTAACTTTTCAAGTCAAAGAATTTCTCAACTACTGGGGAAGACACAAACCTCCAGAATCACAAGCAACATTTTTTTCACAATTCTTCAAGAAAATTGATAGTACCACTAACTTCATGAAAGGTTTAGGCTGCTGTCATTAAAGAGGATAATAAATAACTATATTCAGTGAATAGAGTTGAACAACTTCATTCAAGTAAATATGTGTAATCACTGATAAATTAATAACTATAAATTATTTTAAAAATGAATGAACATCACCAGATTTGCTTCTTCAATGAAGAAAGGTGAAACATTTACTCGTGAGAGTTACTCACGTAACTCTATCAGAATTTGTAGCTTTAAGTTTAAATACTACTGTTTAGAAATAAGAAATTCTTTATTTAAGGAGAAATTACACACCATGATCTTTTCCACACGTAATTCCCAATATAGAAAACAGAGTAGAGAGTAATTGGTCTTTTAACCAGTGTGTATTATTCAGAGATAAGAGAACTGATGAAGCTGAAGTAGGCATTTCAAAGTAATACTTCTGTAAAATTTTGTAGTAATAATAATAATAAATAAAAATAAATAATTCTGGCACTCCCTCTTGCAAGAGCACCAGAATCACAACTAACTGCTGATCAATCAATCATTGACAGGAAGACACTAGAACTCACCAAAATGATGGCTCACATCCAAAGACAAAGGAGAAGCCACAATGACACAGTAGGAGGGGCGCAATAACAATAAAATCAAATCCTGTAACTGCTGGGTGGGTGACTCACACTGGAGAACAATCATACCACAGAAGTCCACCCACTGGAGTGAAGGTTCTGAGACCCATGTCAGGCTTCCCAACCTGGGGGTCCAGCAACGGGAGGAAGAATTCCTATAGACTCAGACACTGAAGGCTAGTTCGACAGGACTGGGGGAAACAGAGACTCCACTCTTGGAGGGCACACACAAAGTGGTGTGTGCATTGGGACCCAGGGGAAGGAGCAGTGACCCCATAGGAGACTGAACCAGACCTACCTGCTAGTGTTGGAGGGTCTCCTGCAGAGGCAGGGGGTGGCTGTATCTCACCATGAGGACAAGGACAGTGGCAGCAGAAGTTCTGGGAAGTACTCCTTGGCTTGAGCCCTCCCAGAGTCTGCCACTAGCCCCACAAAAGAGCCCAGGTAGGCTCCAGTGCTGCGTGGCCTCACGCCAAACAACCAGCAGGGAGGGAACACAGCCTCACCCATCAGCAGACAAGTGGATTAAAGTTTTACTGAGCTCTGCCCACCAGAGCAACAGTCAGCTCTACCCAACACCAGTCGCTCACATCAGGAAACTTGCACAGACCTCTTAGATAGCCTCATCCACAAGAGGGCAGACAGCAGAAGCAAGAAGAACTACAATCCTGCAGCTTGTGGAATAAAAAACACATTCACAGAAAGATAGACAAGATAGAAAGGCAGAGGGATATGTACCAGATGAATGAAAAGATAAAACCCCAGAAAAACAACTAAATGAAGTGGAGATAGGTAACCTTCCAGAAAAAGAATTCAGAATAATTATAGTGAAGATGATCCAGGACCAAGGAAAAATAATGGAGGCAAAGCTCGAGAAGATGCAAGAAATGTTTAACAAAGACCTAGAAGAATTAAAGAACAAACAAACAGAGATGAACAATACAATAACTGAAATGAAAACTACACTAGAAGGAATCAATAGCAGAATAACTGAGGCAGAACGGAGAAGTGACCTGGAAGACAGAATGGTGGAATTCACTGCTGTGGAAGACAATAAAGAAAAAAGAATGAAAAGAAATGAAGACAGCCTAAGAACCTCTGGGACAACATTAAAGGCAACAACATTCGCATTATAGGGATCCCAGAAGGAGAAGAGAGAGAGAAAAGAGCCGAGAAAATATTTGAAGAAATTACATTTGAAAACTTCCCTAACATGGGAAAGGAAATAGCCACCCAAGTCCAGGAAGCACAGAGAGTCCCATACAAAATAAACAAACACGCTGAGACACATAGTAATCAAATTGGCAAAAATTAAAGACAAAGAAAAATTATTGAAAGCAGCAAGGGAAAAACAACAAATAATATACAAGGGAACTCCCATAAGGTTAACATATGATTTCGAGGCAGAAACTATACAAACCAGAAGGGAGTGGCATGACATATTTAAAGTGATGAAAGGGGAGAAACTACAACCAAGTTTACTCTACTAGGCAAGGATCTCATTCAGGTTCAATGGAGAAATCAAAAGCTTTACATACAAGCAAAAGCGAAGAGAATTCAGCACCACCAAACCAGCTCTACAACAAATGCTAAAGGAACTTTGCTAAGTGGGAAATACAAGAGAAGAAAAGAACCTACAAAAACAAACCCAAAACAATTAAGAAAATAGTAATAGGAACATACATATCAATAATTACCTTAAATGTGAATGGATTAAATGCTCCAACCAAAAGAGACAGGCTCGCTGAATGGATACAAAAACAAGATCCATATATATGCTGTCTACAAGAGATCCACTTCAGACTTAGGGACACATACAGGCTGAAAGTGAGGGGATGGAAAAAGATATTCCATGCAGATGGAAATCAAAAGAAAGCTGGAGTAGCAATACTCATATCAGATAAAATAGATTTTAAAATAAAAAATGTTACAAGAGACAAGGAAAGACACTATGTAATGATCAAGGGATCAATCCAAGAAGAAGATATAATAATTATAAATATATATGCACCCAACATAGGAGCACCTTAATATATAAGGCAACTGCTAACAGCTATAAAAGAGGAAATCGACCTTAACACAATAATAGTGGGGGACTTTAACACCTCACTTACACCAATGGACAGATCACACAAACAGAAAATTAATAAGGAAACACAAGCTTTAAATGACACAACAGACCAGATAGATTTAATTGATATTTATTGGACATTCCATCCAAAACCAGCAGATTACACTTTCTTCTCTAGTGTGCAAAAAACATTCCCCAGGATAGATCACATCTTGGGTCACAAATCAAGCCTCAGTAAATTTAAGGAAATTGAAATCATATCAAGCATCTTTTAGGACCACAAGTATGATATTAGAAATCAATTACAGGGAATAAAACATAAAAAAACACAAACACGTGGAGGCTAAACAATACATTACTAAATAACCAAGAGATCACTGAAAAAATCAAAGAGGAAATCAAAAAATACCTAGAGACAAATGACAATGAAAACACGATGATCCAAAATCTATGGGATGCAGCAAAAGCAGTTCTAAGAGGGAAGTTTATAGCTATACAAGCCTACCTCAAGAAACAAAAAAATTTCAAATAAACAATCTAACCTTATACCTAAAGGAAGTAGAGAAAGAAGAACAAACAAAACCCAAAGTTAGCAGAAGGAAAGAAATCATAAAGATCAGAGCAGAAATAAATGAAATAGAAACAAAGAAAATGATAGCAAAGATCAATAAAACTAAAAGCTGGTTCTTTGAGAAGATAAACAAAATTGATAAACCATTAGCCAGACTCATCAAGAAAAAGAGGGAGAGGACTCAAATTAATAAAATTAGAAATGTAAAAGGATACGTTACAACAGACACCACAGAAATACAAAGCATTCTAAGAGACTACTACAAGCAACACTATGCCAATAAAATGGACAACCTGGAAGAAATAGACAAATTCTTAGAAAGGTATAACCTTCCAGGACTGAACCAGGAAGAAATAGAAAATGTGAACAAACCAGTCACAAGTAATGAAATTCAAACTGTGATTAAAATTCTTCCAACAAACAGAAGTCCAGGACCAGATGGCGTCACAGGTGAATTCTATGAAACATTTAGAGAAGAGCTAACACCCATCCTTCTCAAACTCTTCCAAAAAATTGCAGAGCAAGGAACACTCCCAAACTCATTCTATGAGGCCACCATCATCCTGATACCAAAACCAGAAAAAGATACCAAAAAAAAAAAGAAAATTACAGACCAATATCACTGGTGAATATAGATGCAAAAATCCTCAACAAAATACTAGCAAACAGAATCCAACAACACATTAAAAGGATCATACACCATGATCAAGTGAGATTTATCCCAGGCATGCAAGGATTCTTCAGTATACACAAATCAGTCAATGTGATGCACCATATTAACAAACTGAATAATAAAACCATATGATTATTTCAATAGATGCAGAGAAAGATTTGACAAAATTCAACACACATTTATGATAAAAATCCTCCAGAAAGTGGGCCTAGAGGGAACCTACCTCAACATAATCAAGGCCATATATGACAAACCCACAGAAAACATCATTCACAACAATGACAAACTGAAAGCATTTCCTCTAAGATCAGGAACAAGAAAGACAAGGTTGTCCACTCTCACAACTATTATTCAACATAATGTGGAAGTCCTAGCCATGGCAGTTAGAGAAGAAAAAGAAATACAAATTGGAAAAGAAGTAGTAAAGCTGTCACTGTTTGCAGATGACATGATACTACACATAGAGAATCCTAAAGATGCCACCAGAAAACTACTAGATCTAATCAATGAATCTGGTAAAGTAGCAGATTACAAAATCAATGCACAGAAATTTCTTGCATTCCTATACACTAACAACGAAAAATCTGAGAGAAATTAAGGATACACTCCCATTTACCACTGAAACAAAAAGAATAAAATACCTAGGAATAAACCTACCTAGGGAGACAAAAGACCTGTATACAGAAAACTATAAGACACTGATGAAAGAAATTAAGATTATACAAACAGATGGAGAGACATACCATGTTCTTGGATTGGAAGAATGAATATTGTGAAAATGACTATACTACGCAAAGCAATCTACAAATTTAACGCAATCCCTATCAAATTACCAATGGCATATTTTACAGAACTAGAACAAAAAATCTTAAAATTTGTATGGAGACACAAAAGACCCTGAAGAGCCAAAGAATCTTGAGAAAGAAAAACAGAGCTGGAGGAATCAGACTCCCTGACTTCAGGCTGTACTACAACCTACAGCAATCAAGACAATATGGTACTGGAACAAAAATAGAAATATAGATCGATGGAACAGGATAGAAGGCCCAGAGATAAATCCATGCACCTATGATCAACTAATCTATCACAAAGGAAGCAAGGATATACAATGGAGAAAAGTCTCTTCAATAAGTGGTGCTGGGAAAACTGGATAGCTACATGTAAAAGAATGAAATTAGAACAATCCCTAACACCATACACAAGAGTAAACTTAAAATGGATTAGAGACCTAAATGTAAAGCTGGACACTATAAAACTCTTAGAGGAAAACATAGGAAGAACATTCTTTGACATAAATCACAGCAAGATCTTTTTTGATCTACCTCCTAGAGTAATGTAAATAAAAATAAACAACTGGAACCTAATGAAACTTAAAAGCTTTTGCAAAGCAAAGGAAACTACAAACAAGATGAAAAGACAACCCTCAGAATGGGAGAAAATATTTGCAAATGAATCAATGGACAAAGGATTAATCTCCAAAATATATAAACAGCTCATGCAACTCAGTATTAAAAAAACAAACAACCCAATCCAAAAATAGGGCAGAAGACCTAAATAGACATTGCTCCAAAGAAGACATACAGATGACCAAGAAGACCATGAAAAGCTGCTCAACATCACAAATTATTAGAGAAATGCAAATCAAAACTACAATGAGGTATCACCTCACACCAGTCAGAATGGGAATCATCAGAAAAGCTACAAACAACAAATACTGGAGAGGGTGTGGAGAAAAGGGAACCCTTTTGCACTGTTGGTGGGAATGTAAATTGATACAGCCACTATGGAGAACAGTATGGAGGTTCCTTAAAAACTAAAAGTAGAACTACCATATGACCCAGCAATCCCACTACTGGGCATATACCCAGAGAAATCCATAATTCAAAAAGACACATGCACCCCAATGTTCATTGCAGCACTATTTACAATAGCCAGGTCATGGAAGCAACGTACATGCCCATCGACAGATGAATGGATAAAGAAGATGTGGTACATATATACAGTGGAATATTACTCAGCCAAAAAAAGGAACAAAATTGGGTCATTTGTAGAGACGTGGATGAATCTAGGGACTGTCATACAAAGTGAAGTAAGTCAGAAAGAGAAAAACAAATATCGTATATTAATGCATATATGTGGAACCTAGAAAAATAGTACAGATGAACCGGTTTGCAGTGCAGAAATTGAGACACAGATGTAGAGAACAAATGTATGGACACCAAGTGGTGGGAGGTGGTGGTGGTGGTGTGATAAACTGGGAGATTGGGATTGACATATATACACTAATATGTATAAAATAGATAACTAATTAGAACCTGCTGTATATAAAAATAAATAAAATAAAATTCAAAAAATAAATAAATAATTCTGGTGCTAAACAAAATAAATAGATAAATCAAAGGCAGTAGTCACATGAGGTGATTAATAATTTTATATGTTCTTTGATACTGCTATTGGAAGTTGCAGAACATTCAAATCAGACTCACAAGATTCAGAGAACTCACCCAGCATAAAATTGACTAATAATTTCAGAAGCAGTTGAATGTGCTATTTGAGCCATAACCTAGTTATATTTAATACATTTGTATTCTCCATATATATGAATATATGTAAGGCAAATATATATGAAGCAGAAGGTGTAATACTCATCATTTTTACTGGTTACATTATTATTTATTTAGAAAATCATATAATTTTAAAAGTAATAATAGTTTATCATAATCATTAATAATACATTTTTCTAACATTACACCTGAGTGAATTCAGTTAATTTTTTTAGGACTCTTTAAATAGTAAATACACCTTATTTTATTTTGCTTAGCCTTTACAGTCTTTTAAAATAATTGTTATTTAGTTAAAAATATGGGGGCTTCCCTGGTGGCGCAGTGGTTGAGAGTCCGCCTGCCGATGCAGGGGACACGGGTTCGTGCCCCGGTCCGGGAAGATCCCACATGCCGTGGAGCTTCTGGGCCAGTGAGCCATGGCCGCTGAGCCTGCGCGTCCAGAGGCTGTGCTGCGCAACAGGAGAGGCCACAACAGTGAGAGGACCGCGTACCGCAAAAAAAAACAAACAAACAAACAAAAAACGATATTTAGGCTCTGTGAATTTGAGATATAGATCTTCCACAAAACATTTACCAGTACAGTTCTATTTCATTGCGTCTGATACTTTGTATTTTCTGGAGACACATAATGAAGTTTTTGTTTGTGGTTTCTTGTGAAACTTCAGATGTACGTTTAATTGTATTTGCATTTCTATTGCTTAAATTTCTTTTTGTTCACTTCTCAAATGCCCTTTTTAAATTTAAGAAAAATCTTTTTTCAACGTGATTTAAAGTTGGCCTTTTTTTTTTTTTACTAATTTGGGTCACTGCATCAATTTCCGTCAGTTTAAATGGACCTTTTCTTTCCCAGGTGAAGTGGCACTGAGCAGACACTGGCTTATATGAACAGTTTTTCAGGTCAATCTTTTCTTAAAGACCAATTCTGTTAAATATCCTCAGAATTCCTCTTATACTTTATGAGTCCTTCTATTGTCATCGGCAACATTCTATAAAAATAGTTCACTTTTATATCCATGCTGTTTTATCCAAAATTAAATAAATATGATGTTAATTTACAAAGGAAGTATCTAATACAAGGAATATATTAGGACTATTATTATCAAGTAAAACAATTTTTCCCTTCATTTGTTTTTTTCAGCCAGTATATAAGTACTTAATATTTTTATGGCATTGTGTGGAGTATAGATCCAAAATGTGAATAAGAAGTGAAACGTGCTCTCTAGGATCTTTGTCTAATAATAGAGATTAAATATATTCACAAACATACAATATAGAAGGTCATACAACATCAGAGAATAATATATATCACCTGTGGGAACTGATCCACAGGTCATAGAGATCAATACAGTTTCTATACCTTTCAGTTTTTGTGTATTGCTCAAGTTACTGCATATACTTTCAGCAGGCAGTCAAATACCTTCACCTTATGGAATACCTTGGACATAAACTGTCAAAAAAAAACAGGCTTTTCCTGGTCTGAAGACACTGAAATTATTAGTTGGAACGGCAATACTCTTTTGAATTCTAAATTATAACCAGTCAAAGTAATATTTTGTAACAACATCATACATTGGTTGTGATTTAGTGACAGGACCATGGATATTCTCAGAAATGTTCAGTAAAATGAGTTACAAAGTCATGACAATAACAGTAATTAATTAACAGCCTTAAGAATGTAGGGCTAGAGGTTCTAATCATACATCTGCCTTTGTAATATTGTCCTCTCAGTCCACAATCTCTTTTGCAGATTCTTTTTCCTATCAAGTTTCCTTGTGTGCTATGTTCTCAGGATTCTTCCCTATGCCCATCTATCTGACTCTGCTTTCTGCCCCTTAGGGAACTTGCCCACACCCACATTGCTATAGGCAGAATCAAAAATGGACCCCAGAATTCCTACCTGTTGGTGTATATACCCTATATAATTCCTTCCCCTTGAGTGTGGGCTGGACCTGTGGAACAATGGGATATCACTCCCCTGATTATATTATATAAAGGGATTTTGAAGATATATTTAAGTTCCCTTATCAGCTGACACTGAGTTCATCAAAAGGAAGAGATTCTCCTGCTGGCCTTGAGGAAAGAAACTGTCCTGGTGTAGAGAGGGCCATACAGAAGGAAATGGCAGATGACACCTTAGAAGTGAGAGCAACCTTAATTGACAGCTGGGTAGATAATGGGTACCAGAGTCCTACAACCTTAGAAACTAAATTATGCCACAACCAGTGATATTAAAGGAGATCCCTGAGACTCAGATGTGATTGTATCCTTGGCCAATATCTTGATGTTGGCTTTGATAAAGATTTGATAGAAACACTGATAGAGAACTATTTGAGACCTGCACAGTCTTCTGATCTATGGAACTGTGAGATAAGTGCACATTTTTGAAGCTGGTAATTTGTTATTCAACACAGAAAACTAATATAGTTAGTTTTAATTGCAAGCCTGAACCTAATGAATCCCAAGCATAAGAGGACACAGAACTCCAGAACAATATTCGGTGTTATCCTATCATCTCTATTTGCATGGTCTAAAGATGGTTACAAACAAACATGTGTCAAACAGAATCCATTACCTCACCTCCAATCAAACCCTGCACCTTGTTCCTCTATTCAGTGAATAGTTCCACTTTCTTTCATTCAAGCCAGAAATACGAGAACGTGGAAATCATTTAAGATTCCACTCTCTCTCACTCATTCTCTGTACCCAATTAAACATGGAATCCTATGAATTTTTCTACTTTAATATTTCTTTTTTAACCACTTATTTGCTATATATTTATTAATTTATTTTAACATCTTTATTGGAGTATAATTGCTTTACATTGTTGTGTTAGTTGCTGCTGTATAACAAAGTGAATCAGCTATACGTATACAAATATCCCCACATTCCCTCCCTCTTGTGTCTCTAAACCACCCTCCCTATCACACTCCTCTCTGTGGTCACAAAGTACAAGCTGATCTCCCTGTGCTATGTAGCTGCTTCCCACTAGCTATCTATTTTAAATTTGGTAGGGTATATATGTCAATGCCACTCTCTCACTTAGTCTCAGTATACTGTTCCACCTCCCCCTGTCCTCAAGTCCCTGCTCTATCTCTGAGCCTTTATTCCTGTCCTGCCCCTAGGTTCTTCAGAACCATCTTTTCTTTTTTTTAAGATTCCATATATATGTGTTAGCATACGGTATTTGTTTTTCTCTTTCTGACTTACCTGACTCTGTATGACAGACTCTAGGTCCATCCACCTCACTACAAATAACTCAATCTCGTTTCTTTTTATGGCTCAGTAATATTCCACTGTATATATGTGCCACATTTTCTTTATCTATTCATCTGTCCATGGACACTTAGGTTGCCTCCATGTCCTGGCTACTGTAAATAGAGCTGCAATGAATATTGTTGTACATGACTCTTTTTGAATCATGGTTTTCTCAGGTTATATGCCCAGTAGTGGGATTGCTGGGTCATATGGTAGTTCTATTCTTACTTTTTTAAGGAACCTCCATACTGTTCTCCATAGTGGCTTTATCAATTTACATTCCCACCAACAGTGCAAAAGGGTTCCCTTTTCTTCACACTCTCTCCAGCATTTATTGTTGGTAGAATTTTGATGATGGCCATCCTGACTGGTGTGAGGTGATATCTCATTGTAGTTTTGATTTGCATTTCTCTAATGATTAGTGATGTTGAGCATCCTTTCATGTGTTTGCTGGCAATCTGTATATCTTCTTTGGAGAAATGTCTATTTAGGTCTTCTGCTCATTTTTGGATTGGGTTATTTGTTTTTTGGATATTGACCTGCATGAGCTGCTTATAAATTTTGGAGATTAAACCTTTGTCAGTTGTTTCATTTGCGAACATTTTCTCCCATTCTGAGGGTTGTCTTTTCTTCTTCTTTATGGCTTCCTTTGCTGTGCAAAAGCTTTTAAGTTTCATTAGGTCCCATTTGTTTATTTTTGTTTTTATTTCCATTTCTCTAGGAGGTGGGTCAAAAAGGATCTTGCTGATTCATGTCATAGAGTTTTCTGCCTATGTTTTCCTCTAAGACAGTTTTATACTGTCTGGCCTTACATTTAGGTCTTTAATCCATTTTGAGTTTATTTTTGTGTATGGTGCTAGGGAGTGTTCTAATTTCATTCTTTTATATGTAGCTGTCCAGTTTTCCCAGCACCACTTATTGAGGGCTGTACTTCTCCATTGTATATTCTCGCCTCCTTTACCAAAGATAAGGTGACCATATGTGCATAGGTTTATGTCTGGGCTTTCCATCCTGTTCCATTGATCTATATTTCTGTTTTTGTACCAGTACCATACTGTCTTGATAACTGTAGCCTTGTAGTAAGTATAGCCTGAAGTCAGGGAGCCTGATTCCTCCAGCTCTGTTTTTCTTTCTAAAGATTGCTTTGGCTATTCGGGATCTTTTGTGTTTCCATACAAACTGCAAAATTTTTTGTTCTAATTCAGTTAAGAATGCCATTGGTAGTTTGATAGGGATTGCATTGAATCTGTAGATTGCTTTTGGTAGTATAGTCATTTTCACAATGTTGATTCTTCCAATCCAAGACACTGGTATATCTCTCCCTCTGTTTATATCATCTTTAATTTCTTTCATCAGTGTCTTATAGTTTTCTGCATATTGGTCTTTTGTCTCCTTAGGTAGGTTTTTTCCTAGGTATTTTATTCTTTTTGTTGCAGTGGTAAGTGGGAGTGTTTCCTTAATTTTTCTTTCAGATTTTTCATCATTAGTGTATAGGAATGCCAGAGATTTCTGTGCATTACTTTTGTATCCTGCTACTTTACCAAATTCATTGATTAGGTCTAGTAGTTTTCTGGTAGCATCTTTAGGATTCTCTATGTATAGTATCAAGTCATGTGCAAACAGTGACAGCTTTACTTCTTCTTTTCCGATTTGGATTCCTTTTATTTTTTTTTCTCTGATCATTGTGGCTAAAACTTCCAAAACTCTGATGAATAAGATTGGTGAGAGTGGGCAACCTTGTCTTGTTCCTGATCTTAGTGGAAATGGTTTAAGTTTTTCACCACTGAGAACGATATTGGCTGTGGGCTTGTCATATATGGCCTTTATTATGTTGAGATAAGTTCCCTCTATGCCTACTTTCTGGAGGGTTTTTATCTTAAATGGGTGTGGAATTTTGTCAAAAGCTTTTTCTGCATCTATTGAGACGATCATATGGTTTTTATTCTTCAATTTGTTAATATGGTGTATCACATTGATTGATTTGCGTATATTGAAGAATCTTTGCATTCCTTGGATAAACCCCGCTTGATAATGGTGTATGATCCTTTTAATGTGCTGTTGGATTCTGTTTGCTAGTATTTTGTTGAGGATTTTTGCATCTATGTTCATCAGTGATATTGGCCTGTAGTTTTCTTGCTTTGTGACATCTTTGTCTAGTTTTGGTATCAGGGTGATGGTGGCCTCGTCGAATGAGTTTGAGAGTGTTCCTCCCCCTGCTATATTTTGGAAGAGTTTGAGAAAGTTAGGTGCTAGCTCTTCTCTGAATGTTTGATATAATTCATCTGTGAAGCCATCTGGTCCTGGGCTTTTGTTTGTTGGAAGATTTGTAATCACAGTCTCAATTTCAGTTCTTGTGATTGGTCTGTTCATATTTTCTACTTTTTCCTGGTTCAGTCTTAGAAGGTTGTGCTTTTCTACAATTTGCCCATTTCTTCCAGGTTGTCCATTTTATTGGCATATAGTTGCTTCTAGTAATCTCTCTTGATCCTTTGTATTTCTGCAGTGTCAGTTGTTACCTCTCCTTCTTCATATCCAATTCTATTGAATTTCATTTTCTCCCTTTTTTTTCCTAATGAGTCTGGCTAATGGTTAGTCAATTTTGTTTATCTTCTCAAAGAACCAGCTTTTAATTTTATTGATCTTTGCTATTGTTTCATTCATTTCTTTTTCATTTATTTCTGATCTGATCTTCATGATTTCTTTCCTTCTGTTAACTCTGGGTTCTTTTTTCTTCTTCTTTTACTAATTGCTTTAGGTGTAAGGTTAGTTTGTTTATTTGAGGTTTTTCTTGTTTCTTGGGAGGACTGTATTGCTATAAACTTCCCTCTTAGAACTGCTTTTGCTGCATCCAATCTCTACTATAGGTTTTGGGCCACTGTGTTTTCATTGCCATTTGTTACTAGGTATTTTTGATTTCTCTTTGATATCTTTAGTGATCTCTTAGTTATTTAGTAGCATATTGTTTAGCCTCCATGTGTTTGTATTTTTTACAGTTTTTTTCTTCTAATGATATCTAGTCTCATAGCGTTGTGGTTGGAAAAGATACTTAATACGATTTCAATTTTCTTATATTTACCAAGGCTTTTTTGTGGCCCAATATATGATCTATCCTGGCGATTGTTTCATGAGCACTTGAGAAGAAAGTGTATTCTATTGTTTTTGGATGGAATGTCTTATAAATACCAATTAAGTCCATCTTATTTAATGTATCATTTAAACCTTGTGTTTCCTTATTCATTTTCATTTTGGTTCATCTGTCCATAGGTGAAAGTGGGATGTTAAACTCCCCTATTATTATTGTGTTATTGTTGATTTCTCCTTTTACGGCTGTTAGCATTTGCCTTATGTATTGAGGGGCTCCTATGTTGGGTGCATAAATATTTACAATTGTTATATCCTTTTCTTGGACTGATCCCTTGATCATTATGTAGTGTCTTTGTCTCTTGTAATGGTTTTAATTTTAAAGTCTATTTTGTCTGATATGAGAATTGCTACTCCAGCTTTCTTTTGATTTCCATTTCATGGAATATATTTTTCCATCCCCTAATTTTCAGTCTGTACCTGTCCCTAGGTCTGAAGTGTGTCTCTTGTAGACAGCATATATACAGGTCTTGTTTTTGTATCCATTCAGCCAGTCTATGTGTTTTGGTTGGAGCATTTAATCCATTTACATTTAAGGTAATTATCAATATGTATGTTCCTATTACTATTTTCTTAATTGTTCTAGGTTTTTTATTATAGGTCTTTTCCTTCTCTTGTGTTTCCTGCCTAAAGAATGTCCTTTAGCATTTGTTGCAAAGCTGGTTTGTTGGTGCTGAATTCTCTTAGCTTTTACTTGTCTATAAAGGTTTTAATTTCTCTGTCGAATCTGAATGAGATCCTTGCTGGGTAGAATAATCTTGGTTGTAGGTTTTTCCCTTTCATCACTTTAAATATGTGCTGCCACTCCCTTGTGGCTTGCAGAGTTTCTGCTGAAAAATCAGCTGTTAACCTTATGGGGATTTCCTTGTATGTTATTTGTTCCTTTTCCTTTGCTGCTTTTAATATTTTTTCTTTGTATTTATTTTTTAATAGTTTGATTAATATGTGTCTTGGCTTGTTTCTCCTTGGATTTATCCTGTATGGGACTCTCTGCGTTTCCTGGACTTGATTGACTATTTCCTTTCCCATGTTAATGAAGTTTTCAACTATAAGCTCTTCAAATATTTTCTCAGTTCCTTTCTTTTTGTCTTCTTCTTCTGGGACCTCTAAAATTCGAATGTTCATGCATTTAATGTTGTCCCAGAGGTCTCTGAAACTGTCCTCAATTCTTTTCATTCTTTTTTTCTTTATTCTGCTCTGTGGTAGTTATTCCCACTATTTTATCTTCCAGGTCACTTATCCGTTCTTCTGCCTCAGTTATTCTGCTATTGATCCCTTCTAGAGAATTTTAATTTCATTTATTGTGCTGTTCATCATTGTTTGTTTGCTCTTTAGTTCTTCTAGGTCCTTGTTAAACGTTTCTTGTATTTTCTCCATTCTATTTCCGAGATTTTGGATCATCTTTACTATCATTACTCTGAATTCTTTTTTAGGTAGACTGCCTATTTCCTCTTCATTTGTTTGGTCTGATGGGTTTTTACCTTGCTCCTTTATCTGCTGCATATTTTTCTGTTTTCTCATTTTGCTTAACTTCCTCTGTTTGGGGTCTCCTTTTCACAGACTGCAGGTTTGTAGTTCCCATTGTTTTTGGTGTCTGCCCCCAGTGTGTAAGGTTGGTTCAGTGGGTTGTGTAGGCTTCCTGGTGGAGGGGACTGGTGCCTGTGTTCCGGTGGATGAGGCTGGATCTTGTCTTTCTGGTGGGCAGGTCCACGTCTGGTGGTGTGTTTTGGGGTGTCTGTGAACTTATTATGATTTTAGGCAGCCTCCCTACTAAGGGGTGGGGTTGTGTTTCTGTCTTGCTAGTTGTTTGGCATGGGTGTCCAGCACTGGAGCTTGCTGGTCGTTGAGTCGAGCTGGGTCTTAGCATTGAGGCAGAGATGTCTGGGAGAGCTCTCGCTGATTGATATTATGTGGGGCCAGGCGGTCTCTGGTGGTCTAATGTTCTGAACTCAGCTCTCCCACCTCAGAGGCTCAGGCCTGACACACGGCCAGAGCACCAAGACCCTGTCAGCCACACGGCCAGGTATGTGGGGAGTTTCTTGCCTTTTGGGAAGTCTGAGGTCTTCTGCCAGCATGCAGTACATGTTCTATAGGAGCTGTTCCACATGTAGATGTATTTTTGATGTATTTGTGGGGAGAAAGGTGATCTCCACATCTTACTCCTCCACCTTGAAGGTCCTACTACTTTAATATTTTTTCAACTGTCATATTTTCTTCAGACCAACATAGGATCACCTTGACTGCTACAGAGACTCCTATCTGGTTTTCCTGACCCTTTCTTGGCCCCTGTCTTATGCATTCTACAACTATAGCTAGAGTGAACTTTCTATGATGTAAATATGAGTTCCTATTTAAAAGACAGCAATGACTCCTCAGTGCCCTCAGAGAAAAAAAAAGATACAAATATCTTAACCTAGTACATAGGTTCCCTTTTGATCTTGCTCCTACAGATCTCTAAGTCTGCATGTCCTGGCACTATTCTTCCCCATACTCTTTACCTAAGGCACAAAGTACCAGTTCTTTAAAATGTTATGTCTCTTTCTTTCAGAATTTAACTATGCCATTTTTTTCTCTGCTTTGTAAATAGGGTATATTTTTCTCTATAATATTTGTATTACTTTATAACAAAGCAGAGTATTTGTTGAATGATTTTGGCTTTAACTTATTCTATTTTATTACAAGAGTTTACATAAAATAGCATTGCTGACAGTCTCTGAAAACACTATGTTGATTTTATTTTATAGGGCTAGCCTTGGTGGTCTTTCCTTTTATTTCAGAATTTGTATCTTTCCCTAACACTGGCTGAGGCCCCCACTTTCTCTTGTAATATGGCCCACTATCTGGCCTGACTTTTCAAGGCAAGACCTCTCCATGACCCTGAGATATCATTCCGTATTAGCCATACTTGTCAACATGAAGCTCATCTCCTAAAGGTCTTGCTCTCAGGAGGTCGTATTCTGGAAAACTATCTGCTAAACTGTATCATAAGGCATCAGTTATAATACTATTGTGATGCCCTAAAACTGTCAATGATATTTGGTTGTAAACTGAAATGGTAGTTGAAATTTTTTAAACTAATGGAAAAGTATACAAAGAAATTGATCAACTGGCCTAAACCAAATCTAAGAAGTTGTCAAAAATTGGTGGAAAAAGCCGGAGCACGAACTGGATGACTTAGCTAGCTCCAATATTACTGGCTTCTATACTTACTCTCTTTAAACGTTCTTAATCTATACAATTTCTTAATCTGTAGTGGCAGCATTAGAGTAAAAAATTTCTAAATAGGCTTTAGGTGTAGTATCTTCTTTAAAAGCACAAGCCTAATAAAAAGCGTAAGCCTGAAAAAAGAAATCTTTCGATCATGGAGCTCTCCTGACACCCCACAATTCATATGATTTAATAAGCCACCTACTCTGGCTACCCAAAGTTCACGTATGATTTGTTATTTACTCCATGCTAAAGGTGACATCTGCTGAAAATACGAAACCATGTAAAAGGAAAACATCTATTAAATCTACCACTTCTAAGCTAGAAATAGAAGAAGTCTTATGTCCTAGGACATATATCCTTCCCTTCAGGCTTAAAAAAAATATGAAGGCTTATTCCACTATAGAAAAACTGTCCCTCAGAATAGAAAGTAGCATAAAATGATATACTCCAGTGATCAGAAAGAGAGAATATATTTTATGCTTTTCCCCCTACTATATTAACTTCAGTAAGCTTTTCCACAATCACATTCAGTCAATATCATTGAATGTTTACCCTTTCTATGGCTAATGCTGTGAAAGGTGCTTAAGCCAGGAGGTGCCTGTACACAGTAGTGAGTGATGAGTACCAAGGCAAGTTTGCCTGGAGTGGGAGAATAGAAGTACATAGTTTTAAAGCAAACAAACAAACAAACAAAACACTACCAAAAATGATTAATTCTCAAGCTTCCAAGAAATCTTATTTGATACTAAGCTCTATAAATCATGAATTCCTCCCAAGAAAAGTTTTCATCATTCAGTTAAATCACAGTTGAGAGATTTGCTTAGAATTTATCATTTAGATCACAGCTGAAAAAGTAAATAGATTTAAATCCTTTGAATCTGAGCGGAACTGCATATGCAAGAGTTCTTTTCTTGGCATCTTGTTTGCACTGAATGTGTAGAGATGATTTGCTATCATTGTGCTCACAGTCAGATATCTGCAAACACAGGTCCCTAACAGAGGATGCAGTAAATACACACCACATGGACACTTACACAAAAAGTAATCACTACAATGATGCTGGCATCAATTGATATTTTTAATTGTAGATGTTAGCTGTACAGAAACAATAGTAATCTAGCTTGCCATTAACATTTTTATAAGATTATTTTTCAGTTCTATGAATTACAAATTCCTGGGAATACTTCTGTTTTCTTATATGATAATAAGTTATTCTGCTTTGCATAGTTTACATCCTCATGACTATAGTAGTCTCATAACCAAATGGCACATATTAATGTAAACAGTTATGTGTCCCTTATACAAGAACTGGTCCATTCTTACTGAATTTATTCCATGCACTGTTAGAAAAAACAGTCCTTCTACAAAAGATACAAGGTGTTCTGCAGTTAACCAATAAGAATACCTCTAAAATGAAGAAAATATTTATACTTCATTAGTACTCTCACTGCCAGGTGTAAATGAATTTTTAGTACTGTTGGAAACAGATTTTGTGGCTTCTCCATATGTATTAATTTTGAATTACAGAATTATGGAATTTGTTTAGTTAAAAAAACTTTTCATTTCACATGTAGAGTGGTCTAAACAATTCATATATCAGTACATAAATAATAAAGTCTACTGTATAACTATTTGGCCTTAAAATATAGGAATACTTTTATAATCTTCAGTGGTAAAAGGATAAAGCCAGAAATGAAAACAATGATTCATTTGACTACATGAAAATTGGAAACTAGGTTCTGAAATAAAACAGTATTATAAACAAAAGACAAGATCTATTTATTTTTTTATTTTTACCCTTTCCTTGGTAATCCATTATGAATTAATAATGTAAAATTAGTACTAACTATGTTTGTTCTGTATAAACTACAACCCACTATAAATTTTCCTAGGACAAATTTAAAATTTCACTTCTCTTTTGGCCAAAATTCTTTTTTCTTTCTTATTTTTCTTGCCACTTAAGAGGAAATTATATACAAGCATTTTGCAAACTGTCTTAATTCTGCAGTCCATTGTACAAAGCACATATAATTTCAGAACAGATAATGGCCTCTTTGCTCTGGACTTTTCCCATAGGGGCTTTCAGGGACCTGTAGTATCCTGGAACTTGCATATTTGCCTGTGCTATGAAACTAACACAATGAATTCTCAAGTCATAGGTACAGGATATGAGATTATAATAAGGGGAAATTAGACTTCTGAGATGACAAGTGTGACAATATTTTAAGTTATTTTTATATGATGGACACTAAATTTGCTTATATATAATGGTGTAATCTTATTGAAGAAAAAGTAAGTTAAAGATTAAGATGGTTTACAATGGTTATTGGTTGCACAATAATAAAATTCACTGAACAATGATTTAATTCTACATGCCATCTTACTCATTCATCCACATACAGAATCACAAAAATATTGGTAATGTCAGTGGGTTGATTATGTGAAAATTAATGGTCAAATACTGTTTACACAAGTCATTATTTTTGCAATATTCTGAATCAAATTATTAATTGCAAGGAATAATTTTATTTCTATGTTCTTCCTAACCATGTGATATACTGTCCCCAGAGTTACTAGAAGTATTTAGGGGTGTGTGTGTGTGTGTGTGTGTGTGTGTGTGTGTTTCAAATTTTTAGGAGCAACATTTTGCCCATCATAACGTTTTACAAGTATAAGCATATGTAAAAGTCATTTGGTCATTCTAGAAATGATGGAATAGGTAGGTGGACTTGTGTCAACTCTTATGCTGAAAACCAGAAGACTTGGACATAAATATAAAAAGGATATTTAATCAAAACCATGAGAAAGCTGCCCCAGATTATAGGAGACTAATGCATGGAGATGAGTACAGAAATGGAGCTGCTGGACACAATGGACATCTTCTCATTCCAGTGGCATGACTGAGAGGCTGAGAAGGTGAGCAAAGTTTCCAGTACACTCACCCACAGGACAAATATTGAAGTTCAGGGCCCAATGAAGGGGATGGTACCTGGCAAATACCCAGGCTAAGAGTAAAATTTGGAGTCAGGAACTGAATCCCCACTTCCAGGGATCTAAATCCTCAATTTGTTTATGGTAATGTGAAAGTGACTGTACCACTAGCCTAGCTACCTGTTACAACAAGTGAATCCTTTCTGCAGTAAAATGTTATGAAAAGCCACAAATTATCAGAATAATTTCTCAGGTAAAATGAGAAATGCACACAGAAATAAGAGGAGACAAGGAAAATGATTAAAAGCCAAGAAAATAGAAATAAAAACTATTACAAAAAAAAAAAAAATCTCTGTGTCTCCAGTTAAGGATACCAGATACTGACTTTAAAGGATCATGCTTACAAAATTAAAAGAAAATATAAAACCTAGATAATATATAAATTCATAAGCTGAAAAACATAGATTAAACATTTAATGGTTGGAGTCAACACTGTTGAAAAATAAAGAATTTGATAATCTTGGATACAGATGAAATGAAAAGATCCAGATTTAAACATGAAGAGTAAAAAAGAGTAGAAAACATAATGAATATCGTATACAAAAAACGTGGAAAAGGAGAATATTTCCAATAATCGTATACAATTGGAATCTCAGAGAAAGGGAAAAGAGAAAATGAGGCTATGCAATATCTTAAGGTAACAGAGGGCAGTTTTCCAAAAGTGATGAAAACATCCGTATTTGCCTTCAATAAATTCTACTAATTAAAACTTTCTTAAAGACAAATAAAGCCAAACCAAGGAACATCATTGTAAAACTGCTGAAAACTAAAGATACATAGAAAATAAAATATGTTTAAATTAACTAGAAAAGGGGATATAATAGTGCAAAGTATAATAACAAAGAAATAAAAAGAGACTGAAGTCCTATTGCAGTGGTATAATAACATATTCTACTCCATTCTTAATGCAATTTATGTCATATTTTACATATGTATTCTTTATAAGACCCATGTACAATTTATAATTTTGATTTAAACTGTAAGTTGTCATTTAAATAAATTAAAGCTTAAAAAATAGTGCTAGATATTTTCCCACATATTTACCATTTCTAAGTCCCTATTACTTTCAGTCAATCTGGGTTCAGATCAGGTATGATCTCAGCTTGAAAAACTACTTTTAGTACTCTTTGTAATGCAGCTCTGTTTGAGATAATACTGCTTCTCTTCTGCTGCCAAACCAAATTGCCACAAACTTTGTTGCTTCAAACAACATTCATTTATTATCTCACACTTCTGGAGGTCAGAAGTCTATGCCTAGATTCCCTGCTAGAGTCTAACAAAGCCAGTACCCAGGAGTCAGCCAGGCTGTGCTCTTCTCTGGAGGCTCAAGGCAAGAACCTACTTCCAAATTCATGCATAATCCAGTTCCTTAAGACTGATACCCTCCTTCATTCTCAGGTACTAGAGAGCTCTCTCTCTATGATCCTTTCACGTGACCCTCTCCATATTTAAAGCAGCAAACATGGGTTGAATCCTTCTCTTGTTTGAATCTCTCTGACTTCCCCTCTGCCTTCCTCTTCTGCCTTTTAAAAGCTCATATGATTTTCATGGGAGCACCCATATAATTCAAAATAATCTCCTGATTTTAAAATCAGCAAAAATACTTTTCTCTGTAAGGTAAAATTTCAAAATCCACACAGTTAAGGTGTGGAGTCGTAATTCTCCCTACCATGGAGTTTAATTATGTCATTTAAAAATTTATTTAAACATGACCCTATTTTCCCTTCATTTTTGGATAAATTTTCACTGGATATGGAATTCTTGGCTGATAAGAGTTTGTAAAATTAGTGTTCATTGCTTTACAGATGCTAATACATTGTCTTCTGGCCTCCGGCCTCTGTTATTTATGATGAGACTTTGGATATCATGTCTAGCACTGTTTCCCTGACTAAAACTTTTCTTTCCTCTGGCTGCATTCAGCATTCTCTATTTTCTCAGCCTTTTAGCATATGACTATGATCCCCCTTGCTTTTCTTTGTATTTATGCTATTTTGAGTTGGCTGAGATTCATGGCTCTGTATGTTTTTGTACATTATTAAATTTAGTAAATGGAGGTCATTATTTCTTCAAAAATATGTCCTACCCTATTGTCCTTTTGTCTGATATTATACCTCACTGACTCTGTTCCTTTTTTTTTTTAATATTCCTTACTCAGTATTCTTCAGATTGAAAAATATCTGTTGATCTGCCTTCAAGTTTACTGAAACTATTTTTTGCTGTCATCAATCTGCTATTAAGACCATTCTAGGAAGATTTCATTTCCCATATTATAATTTTAAGTTCTTACATTTATCCTTTCACCTATTATTCTTCACATAATTTATCACAATTATATTTCCCTTGAAGTGTTTGAAAGTACTTAACATAGCTGTTTTAAAGCTTAGCTAATTCCAAAATTTGGCTCATCTCAACTTCTGTTGTTCTAAATCATGCACCACCTTAATCTGTATTTTTTTAAACAAGTTTAGTAACTTTTAATCATATGTTCAACATTGGGTATGGAACGTTTTGCACAAATGGTGCTGGAAAAAAACTTGAATAAATGTACGGAAAAACATGAACCTTTATACCTGCTTCAGACAATGTATAAAAATGTGTAATAGATCTGAGACTGAAATGTAAGGGTCAAACTGCAAAGCTTCTAGGAGCAATCTTAGAACAATATCTTTGCAATTTTTACATAGGCAAAATCAGTAAGAAGAAGACAAATGAAAATATTAAATATCTGAATAAGCATGTTATAAAAGAAGATACCCCAATGGTCTATGAGTATGTTAAATGCTTTTTCACACCATTAAATCTGAGAAATGCAATGAAAAACACAATGAGGTAATATTATAGAGCACCAGGATGTCTAAAATCTAAAAAGACGGTGATACCAAATGTTGGTAAGAACTTGGAGCAACTGGAAGTCTTACAGTGCTTATGAAAATGTAAATTTGTTTAATCATTTGGAAAACCTGTTTGACAGTTTTCAATAAAATTCAACACATGCCTACTCTCTGACCAAGAAATTTCACTTCTAGGCATATAAGATAATTTAATTTTCTTACTTGAAGTCACAAACATTAATGACACATCCAGTAGCAAAATGTCATATTTCCTAAATCTGCTTTATAGACTTTCTTTTATATCATTTTAATTCACAAACTCAGGAGTATACATTTTAACAAAATTAATAATTTAAAGACTTGCTTTTAATTTGAGGTATAAAACTTTTGTAGATGTGATAACTTATCAATTATTTGTTCATTTACTCTACTAACAATTACTAATTCAAAAAAAGCAACTTTGACAATCAAATTGAAAGCATATTTTGTTGTGATTCAACTCAACAAAATAACATCTCAACAAAATTTTAATGTAATTTTTTAAAGTTTCTCTAGAGAACCAAAGAAAAATTTATTCCAAGTATAAACAACAGCCAAATACAAACCACAGTCAAACTTCTTACAATATTCTTTCTATACTTTTTTCCTGCTCTCCTATACCATAGCTGCCCAATAATATTCTTCTCCTCTTCCAAATTCCAAAAATAATCCAATCAACAATCAACTCAGCCAAAATACAATTCCTATTCTGTCTCCCTCTCCCCCTTCCCCATTCTCTCTCTCCCTGTCTCTCTCTCACACACACACCATCCCTCCCCCCCACACACACTCTCTCTCTCTCTCTTTCTCTCTCCCCTGTACCCCCACCACCCCTACCACCCCTGGATCGTATTCTTTCTGTATATGATTTTAATTCTCCTAAAGTTTGGGCCTCTATACATTTTCATTTCCCATGCCCCTTCACTTAATGATGGGCATAGTGATAGCCACGGAAGTTTTCATAGTACCCAATTCACCTCCAGTAACTGACTGGATCCAACAACCATAATTCAGTCCCTAATGACAAAAACTGAATCAGCAATGGACTTGTAAACCAAGTCCTGATACAGATAGCAAGAGTTTCTGCCTGTTTTTGGGAAAAGTTTCCCATCTCCTCAGAAGAGATCCAAGAAAGAAAAGGGCATTGCCTGTTTCTATATACTTGAAAATGCTGCAGACATCTTTCATCAATGTGGAGAAAAAGTAAAATGGTGATAGTAGGCAGAAGTGTTGAGAGTCAATCAACCCTAAATCTGCCAATGGACCGACAACTATGTTAATTTTTTAAAAATCTATTATTCAAACAAGAAGAGTTGAAGGCTATCATTTGTAATAGCACACTTCCTAATTGAAATGATAGATCTTTACAATAAGGCTCAAGCTTGATTCAGCAGTAGGGTCTACTTCTTAGAAGAGTGGGAGAGTGTGAAAGGGGTAAGACGACATGATTCAATGAAAGACAAAGTGTGAGGGGGAATGATAAATCTCTCTATAAAAGTCTGGAGTGGGGAAGAAAAGACGGTAAAAGTTCTGCACTATTTTGTGTTTCTAACACAATAAAAATGATTAGACCATTTAATAGAATAAGTGCTAAAAGTGTGTTTTTCTTAATTGTCAAATGGATATCAGAATTACATATTAACTTAAATTCGTACCAAAATATTCCTCTTTAAACACTTGACAGTTCTTTAAAAAAGATTAGCTTCATTTTATATAATACAAATATCACTCATATGTGATGTTTTAGCATTTTCTCCCCAAATTGATAGATATCTAAAACAGCTTCAATAACAGGTCTTTAATTATCGCAATTATGTATTAATGAAGAAAAATTAACCTATCTAAATTAAACTGTCTTTATTATTCAGTGGCTAGAGTACAGTTTAGATATTTGAAAATGTGCTCTCTCAGAACAAGATAAAAATAATTACACTTGTGTGTTAATGGGAAAATTAATTTTATGTGGTCGATACTGTTTTAAACCTCACAGTTAATTATTTTATAGGCACAAGAGTTTTCTAAAGGGTATGACATTCTATCTCTTATTTGACAAATTAATATTTTAAAATCATTAAATTCTCAAGTGAATCTTTTAAGGAAACACATTTTAATTTCACTGCATTTCTGCTAAAATTGGATCGTATCTATACAATAAGAAAATTGCCAATTGATGAACATAATTCTCTAAAACTATCTGATGGAAGAAATCAAAACTTTGGCTGCATCTCACTGAATATATTTCTAAATAGCCTGAGGTTGACTTGTATACCCAGAATAACAGAATAAACCGTGAATTTCACAAGCATATATTTACATCAGTATGTTTGTATTTATCTACTAGATGAAATATTCAGATTCATAGATATTCTAATTTTAAAATGGGTTATTTGATCTCAAGAACATATAGCATTATTTTCTGAAATGTATCATGTCCATTTATTATATTCCTGGGTCTTATATTTTGAAACTTAAAAAGACTAAAATTACTAAATTATGAGAGTATACTAAACATATTTCTTTAACTTTTCTCCTTCCCATTTTGGCAATGATGGAATAAGAGGAACTGAATTTGGCCTCTTGTCTTAAACATCTAGAAAATTGAACAAAATATACTTAACTTTTTTCAGACAGCAGAAGTAGCACAGGGCTGTGATGCTGAGAGAAGGAAAAATTAGGTAAACCCTTCAACTGTCCAGGCTTCATGCCAGGAGGCACATTCTGAGCCATAGGGCAGTAAAGAAGATCAGTAAAGTATGCCAGTCTTCCTAAGTTGAGGAGACACAGATCAGAGTTCAAGGATATAGCTGGAGGTGGTGAGACAGGGTTCTGAAGAGAAGAAAACAGTCAACAAAAGAGCTTCAAAAGCTTGTATTCCCTTGAATCTTTATTGAATACTAAGTTATTCATGTATAGGGTCAAACTCCACAAGGTGATTGAATAGAGTGACCATCTAAGAGCTGAACTGTTGTCGGAGGTCACAAAGGGCTGGGAATTATTTCTGGCCACCCCAGATCAGACAGCCTTCAGTGATCAAATGTAACATTTACTAGAAACTCCAGAAGGGTCACGTCTAAGTAAGGGAAATAAATTACTCAGAGTAAGTGCTATTTTAGAAAATCTTAACAAAACGCTAAAATAAGCCTGATAGTGATCACACAGAACTGAAAGTAAATCAAGCCAACCAGAATAAACAAACATTTATTAAAGGAAATTGAAAAGATTCAGAGACATTTAACAACAATAAGTTACTAGACATGTTAAGACATAGGAAAATGTGAAAAATAACCAGTAGACTGGAAAGAAAACCCCAAATGATAGAGAAGGTGGAAAAGAAGGCAAATAAAATAAAACAGGTGTTAAAAGTAAAATCAAGATTGTAAAGAAATATGTAAAGGTAATGAAGAGGGAAAAGGAAGATAAAGAATATAAAGATAAAAAGATAAAAATTAAAAAAGGTCCAAATTCACTATCTAAAATTCTTTTTTGTTTGATATAGTCTCACTTGTTATATTTGCTTTTGATGCCTGTATTTCTGGTGTCATATCCAAAAACCATTGCCTATACCAATGTCAAGAAAATTCTCCCCTATGTTTTCTTCCAGGAGTTTTACAGTTTCAGGTCTTCTGTTTAAGTCTTCAATTCATTCTGCATTTATTTTTATGTGTGGCACAAGTCCAATTTTTTTGCACGTAGGTACCCAGTTTTTTCAATTCCATTTGTTGAAGAAACTGTCTTTTCCCCATTGTGAGTCTGTGGCACAAAGATCAGTTGATCATAAAAGCATGGGTTTGTTTCTGGACACTATATTCTTTTCAATGGTCTACATGTCTGTCTTTATGCCAGTATCATAATGCTTTAATTACTATAGCTTTAACAATCCAAGTATTCATTAACAGATGAATATATAAATAAAATGTGATATGTACATATAATGGAAATATCATGCTGCCTTTAAAAAAGATGGAAATCCTGCCATTTGTGACAACATAGATGAATCTGGAGGACATCATACTAAGTGAAATGTCAGTCACAGAAGGACAAATACTGTATGATTCTACTTACTTGAATTATATAAAATAGTCAAACTCATAGAAGCAGATAATACAACAGTGATTGTTAGGGGCTGGGGGGTGGGGGGAAATGTGGAGTTGTTATTCAGTGCCTATGAAATTTCAGTTATACTAAATGAGTAAGTTCTATAGACCTGCTGTACAAAGTGGTATTGTGTACTTCAAAGTTTGTTAAGAAGATAGATAGATCTCATATAAAGTGTTCTTAACCCACATACACACACCAAAAAACCCCAAATCAAAAACAACTAGTAAGGGGCTTCCCTGGTGGCACAGTGGTTGAGAGTCTGCCTGCCGATGCAGGGGACACGGGTTCATGCCCCGGTCCAGGAAGATCCCACATTCCGCGGAGCAGCTGGGCCCGTGAACCATGGCCGCTGAGCCTGCGCGTCCGGAGCCTGTGCTCCGCAACGGGAGAGGCCACAACAGTGAGAGGCCCGTGTACCGCAAAAAACAAAAAACAAAAAACAACTAGTAAGGGAAAGATGGAAATTCTGGGAGGAGTTTGTTATGTCAATTACCTAGATTGTGGTGATGGTATAATTGGTGTTTGCATGTCCCAAATCATCTAATTTTACACATTAAAAATATGCAGTTCTTTGTATTATATATCAATTATAACTTAATAAAGCTGTTATATATAAGTTAAATAAAATAAGCAAATAAATAAATAATCCATTGGGTATGATTAACAGCATAATAGATGCTGAAGAATAAATTATTAATAAACTTGAAAAAAGCAATTAAAATTATTCAAAATAGATCATAAACACAGAAAGAGACAGAAAACAATAATGAAAAGTCTTAGTAATCTGTAGGGCAATATCATGTAATTGGAGTCAAGGAAGGCCAGGGTAGAAAGATCAAATATTTTCTGAATTTGATGAATAATCAAACCCCTCAAAAATCTATGTATCAAAGAAATTCAACAATATACAAGCAATGTGGCTTAATATCATCAAAACAAACAGCCCAATCAAAAAATGAGCAGAAGATCTAAATAGACATTTCTCCAAAGAAGACATACAGATTGCCAAGAGGCACATGAAAAGATGTTCAACGTCGCTAATTATTAGAGAAATGCAAATCAAAACTACAATGAGATATCACCTCATAACAGTCAAAATGGCTATCATCAAAAAATCCACAAACAGTAAATGCTGGAGAGGGTGTGGAGAGAAGGGAACCCTCCTACACTGTTGGTGGGAATGTAAACTGGTACAGCCACTACGGAGAACAGTATGGAGGTTCCTTAAAAACCTAAGAATAGAACTACCATATGATCCCCCCCTCTATCCCATTCCTGGGCATATATATAGAGAAAAACATGAGCCAAAAGAATACATGCATCCCAATGTTCATTGCAGCACTGTTTACAATAGCTAAGACATGGAAGCAACCTAAATGTCCATGACAGAGGATTGAATAAAGAAGATGTGGTACATATATACAATGGAATATTACTCAGCCATTAAAAAGAATGAAATAATGCCATTTGCAGCAACATGGATGGACCCAGAGATTGTCATACTGAGTGAAGTAAGTCAGACAGAGAAAAAGAAATATCTTATGATATCGCTTATATGCAGAATCTAAAAAGAAATGATACAAATGAACTTATTTACAAAACAGAAACATACAGACCTAGAGAATGAACTTAACGGTTACCAGCGGGGAAGGGATAGTTTGGGAATTTGGGATTGACACGTACACACTGCTAAATTTAAAATGGATAACCAACAAGGATCTACAGTATAGCACAGGGAACTCTGCTCAATATTATGTAACAACCTAAATGGGAAAAGAATTTGAAAAAGAATAGATACATGTATATGTATAACTGAATCACTTTTCTGTACACCTGAAACTATCACAACATTGTTAATCAACTATACTCCAATATAAATTTAAAAGTTTAAAAAAAGATAAAGAGAACCAAATAGAAAACAAAAACAAGAGAAAAATAAACAGAATTACAAACATAAAAATTAACACAAACTTCTGATGAGAAGCTATGCACTCCATAAGACATGAGGACATTATCTTTAGTGATAAAAGGAAGAATTTATCAATCAATAATACATGTGTTATTCTTATGGATATAGAATTTGTTTTATATCCAATGAAAGTATATTTTAAAATGAAGAGGATGAAATGTTTTAGACAATCAAAAGCTAAGGCAATTTGTTGCTAGCAGACCTGCACTACAAGAAATGTTAAAAGAAATTCAAGAAGAAAAAAAATAACAGAAGAAAACATAGATATATATAATGGAATACAGTATCATAAATGGTAAATGTATAGGTAAATACATAAAAAATATTATTTCACTTTTTAATTTTTAAGATAATTGCTTTTGAAAATAAATTTTAAAATAACAATGTATCATAGCAGTTGTAATATTTGTAGAACTAAAATTTCTATTAAATAAATAGCAAAAAGAAAGGAGAAGAAAATGGAAATATATTGATATAAAATCCTTACAATAGACATGAAGTGGCATAATATTATTTAAAGGAATACTGTGACAAGTTAAAGATGCATATTTTAAATATTAGATTAACCACTATTAAAAAAAACAACTATGATGATCAAAAAAACTATACCTAGTAAGCCTTTAGTGGAGATAAGATAAAATATTTTAAAAAACTGTTGCTCAAAAAATACTGTTTTTCCAAAATATTTAATCTAAAATAAGGAAAGAAAAGGAAAAACAACTAAAAGAGAGCAAATGGAAAATAAATGATAGGAATGGTAGAGTTCAAAGGAACCATATTGATAATCTCATTAAAATAAAATGGCCTAAAAATTATCATTTAAAAGCATACATTGCCTTATTGAATTTAAAAAGTAAGAACTAATTATATGCTGTCTATAAGAAAATGATGTTTATATAAAAATAACATAGGTTAAAAATAAATAATGGAAAATTTATACCACATAAAAACACTAATTATAAGAAATCTAAAGTGGCTGTATAATATTATTCAAAGTAGACTTCACAAGAAACTATATTACCAAGGATAAAGAGAACATTTCAACAATGATAGGAGGGTCAATTCAACAAGTGACTATAAAAATTCTAAATATATATGTCTCCAATAACTAAGCTTCTAAATACATAGAAACAAAAATCAGAGAAGTGAAAGGAGAAATAGACAAAATTAATACTTGGAGATGTCAACACTTTGCCACTCTCATTATCTCATTGATACAAAAATTACTCATAAAATCTATATGAATATAAAACACTTGAAAAACATTTTCAAAAAGCTTAACGTTTTGATGTTTATAGAAAACTCCACTCAACGACCAACAAGAAGAGTATGCACATTCTTTTCAAGGGTACATGAGCATTCATCAGGCTAGAACACATGTTGAGTAATGAAACAAATCTCAACGAATTTTAAAAGATTAATATAGAGTTAATATCTGACAAAAGTGAAAAAATAAATACATTAATAGCAGAAAAAAAGAGACTTGACAAATGCTTAACTAAATAAAACAACTTTAAAATAATCTGTGGAAAAGATATCCATATGTTAAACAAACAGCAGTATACAAAAATGGATAGAAACAGTTGAAATGGAAATTAAATGTACCAACTAAAGTAGCACCTAACCAAAGTAGATTCTAAGTCATGTTCTATTAACTCTCTCAGGAAAAATTAATTAATATTTATTTAAATCTTTGTAAAGAGATAATTTTAGAAAAAAATGGAAATCATTTAATTCATTTTTAAATCTACCATCTGTTTTGTAACAACCCAATTAGTTATGCATACACACAGGTAAAATTAAAAGCTTTTCCCATTTATAAATGTTAATGAAAAATTCCCAATGGAATACTAACAGTTTTAATCTAACACTGTATATTTCTAAATGTACCATATAGGATTTATGCTAGAAAGGCAAGAATGGTCAGAGAGGGGTACACAGATTCAAATGTCTCTTCAATGAATTATTTCTTAAAAAGTAAAAAAAAAAAAAAAAAAAAATCTGAAGCAAGTACATCAACGCAACTTGGATTTAATAAACCTGTTAAGACTTGATAAACTGAAATGGAGGCTATATATGTGTAAGGTATATTAGAACATATATTTCTTTGTATATCTGAAATAATATAAAATACAAACTTGACAAATTAGTGTGTTCAAAGATCTATTAATATCGGTGACTCTACCTCTGGCAATGACACAGATGCTTCTATTGGACATGGGCAACACTACAAATTCTGAATAAAACCAAAACGAAAACAACTACCTGAAGCTATTATAAAATGGACAACAACAGCAACAAAAATGGGCAGAATCTGGAGAAGGTTCTACACTCGAAAGAAAGGAAAGACACTTGATGGGTCATGGCCTTTGACCTGAAAGCAGGCTGTAATTGGCACCATGAAGAGCAGCTAAAGTTGCATAGAAACCTGCAGTTTTACTGACTTGAATCAGAGGGCAGGGTTTAGGGTAAACAGAGCAGCTAGAAATTAAGGGAAGAAAATTCAGAAAGAAGAGAACCTGAGTGCGTGTTTGTTATCTGCTGTTGAATTACAAATATAACCAAAACTTAATACTGTAAAAAAACCAGATATTTAATCTTGTCCTTCACAGCTCTAGGGCTTGAGTAAGCAAAGCTCCTTGGAAGTCTATCATACAGTTGCAGTTAGATGGTGGCTGGAACTAATGTCTCCTCAAAAACTGTCACTTATACAACAGTTGGTTGATTCTAGCTGCTGATGGAGATCTCAGTTAGGACTCAGGTAGTCCAAAACACATACCCACAGAACACAGTGGTTGATCCCAATTAGAAGCATTCTGAGGGGGAAAAAAAAGGTGAAAACTGTATTACCTTTTATCACCTGCTCTTGGAAGCTATATAGCATTAAATCTGTATTAGACAGTGTTCTCCAGAGAAAGAAAACCAAGTATAGATGGAAGGAGATTTATTAGAGGAATTGGCTCATTCAATTATGGAGGCCAAGAAAGTCCCAAGATCTGCTGTCTGAAGGCTGGAAAACTAAGAAAGCCAGTGGTGCTGTTCAGTTTGAGTCTGAATTCCCAAGAATCAGGACTACCACTCTCCAAAGGCAAAAGATGGATGTCATAGCTCAAACAGAGAGCAAATTTGCACTTCCTCTGCCATTTGGTTTTGTTCTACTAAGGCCCTCCAAGGATTGGATAATGCCCACTAGACAGACATTTACTGTCTCTTAGTTTCAAAGGGAATATCCATAATACACCATCGATACCATTTATTCATTTTTAACTCCATTTATAGTTTAGAGTTGTTAGTATATCACACCCAAAATTCAGATTGTTCTTATGAAAAACTGTAAATTAATCCCATATAACTTTTTGGAATCCTGATAAATTTTATTAAATATCAATAAATCTATTATCTTTAGACAGTTTAGGGAAGAATAGTGGTATAAATGATGATCAGGTAAAAAAAGGAATTGAGAATTGATAAGTGATATCCAGATACTGGAACTGGTGAGAACAAGCTTCATTACTCAGCCTACTGATTCAAATGCTAATCTCTTCTCTGAAACACCCTAATAGACCCAGAAATAATGTTTACTAGCTATATCTGGACATCCTTTAGCCCAGTCAAGTTGACCTATAAAACTAACTATCACAACTTCCATGTGAGTCACAGTCCTACCCATATTTATGGGGAGGGAATATAGATCCCTACCTCTTGATGAGGGAGTTTCATTACCTTATTATAAATGTATGGAATTTATGGGATAGTGTAGTACAGTAGTCAGAATAATTATCCCTTGATAAAATGTCCTCATCTACTTCCCTGGAACTTGTGAAAATGCTACCTTACATAGCAAAAAGGACTTTGTAGATGTGATTAAGCTTAAGAACACTGAGATGGAAGATCATCCTGCATTATCCAGGTGAGCCCAAAGTTATGAGTCATTCAAAGTGAAGAACCTTTTCTGGCAATGGTCAGAGAGAGAGAGATGAGTATAGAATAAGGATCAAAAAGATGCAACAATGCTAACTTTGAAGATGAAATAAGGGAGTCACAGGTGAAGGAATGTGGGTAGCCTTTAGAAATAGGAAAAGGCAAGAAACTGGATTCTTCCACTGGAGACTGTGGAAAGAAACTCAGCCTTACCAACATCTTGATTTTACTGAATGTTAGGTTACCTTGTCGGCTTCTGACCTACAGAACTATAAGATAATAAATTTGTATTGTTTTAAGCCACAAATTTGTGGTAACTTGTTATAGCAGCAGCAGAAAAATAAAACAGGATATTTCATAAAGATCATTCTGCCTCAGAGAAGGAGACTCTACATATAAGTCCTTTCTAAATTCCAGCTGACCCCTAAACTAGGCATCCACTGAGCATACAATAAGCAGACTAACTAAGACTAAAATAACTTAACAGATATTCCAGCTCCTGCCCTTCTGAGGAGCACAGATTTGTAGTTTGAGTCCAGGCAAGGTAAACTTCTACAAAAGAAAATAAAACAATACTTTTCAGGGAAACAAAAGAAAATCCAAAATCTCTTCATACTATTATTTACAAATTTGAAAATGTAATCCAAATTTAATACATATGAATAAAAACTCTGACCCATATTAAGGAAAAATGTCATTAATGAAGACTGACCATGAGATAATCCTTATATGGAACTAATAGGTAAGTATTTTAAAGTGACTACTATATCTAAGCTGAATAAAATGTTAAACATTGTCATAATTAATGAGGGAATCTCAGTAGAGAAGTAAAAACTATAAAAATAACCAAATGGAAATAATAGAACATGATATCTGGTATAAAAAAGTGAATATATGGACTTAAATAGAGATTGAACCTAACAGAATAGTTAGTAAATTTGATCAATAAAAATAATCAGATAAGTGGAACAGAAAGAATGATTTTAAAAACTGAAAAAAGTTGAGTGTCAATGACTTGACACAATATCAAAGGTCTGATAATTGTGTGATAGGAATAAATTACCAGAAGAAAATGGACCTGAAAACAATATTTAAAGACATATGGCCAAAAATCTCCTAAACTTGGGGAAAGTTTTAATTAAAAGATTTTAATTAAAAGATTCAAGAAAATCAGAAAACTCTAGTTAAATGCAGATAAAATGACATACAGGAAAATCATAGTCAAATTGACAAAAATCAAAAAAAAAAGAGGGAGAAAATCTTGAAAGCAGACAGAGAAAAACAGCACATTAAATTCAGTGGATCCAGAATACAAATGAATTTTGTCCTGTTGACAGAACCAATGAAAAAGAATACTATTAAGGACTGTATGTCCATTCATTGTACCAATGTTTTCTTAGGTCAGTCTCCCAAGGCAATAGAAATAAGAGTAAAAATAAACAAATGGGACCTAATCAAACTTACAGGCTTTTGTACAGCAAAGGAAACCATAAACAAAACAAAAAGACAACCCACAGAATGGGAGAAAACATTTGCAAACAATGTGACAGACAAAGGACTAATCTCCAAAATATAAAAACAGTCCATGCAACTCAAGATCAAAAAACCAAAAACCCAATCAAAAAATGGGCAGAAGATCTAAATACATATTTCTCCAGAGAAGACATACAGATGGCCAAAAAACACATGAAAAGATTCTCAACATCATTAATTATTAGAGAAATGCAAATCAAAACTACAGTGAGGGATCACCTCACACTGGTCAGAATGGCCATCATCAAAAAATCTACAAACAATAAATGCTGGAGAGGGTGTGGAGAGAAGGGAATCCTCTTACATTGTTGGTGGGAATCTAAATTGGTCAGCCGCTGTGGAGATCAGGAAGGAGTTCCTTAAAAAACTGAAAATAGAACTACCATATGATCCAGCAATCCCACTCCTGAGTATATATCTGGAGAAAACCATAATTCAAAAAGATACATGCACCCCAATGTTCATTGCAGCACTATATGTAATAGCCAAGACATGGAAGCAACCTAAATGTCCATCAACAGAAGAATGGATCAAGATATGGTAACATATATACAATATACTACTCAGCCATAAAAAGGAATGAAATAATGCCATTTGCAGCAACATGGATGGATCTAGAGATTATCATACTAAGTGAAGTATGTCAGACAGAGAAAGACAAATACCGTATGATAACACTTGTATGTGGAATCTAAAAAAATTACACAAGTGAACTTATTTACAAAACAGAACCAGACTCACAGGCTTAGAAAACAAATTTATGGTTACCAAAGGGGAAAGGTGGAGGGGAGGGATAAATTAGAAGGTTGGGATAAACATATAAACACTACTATATATAAAATAGATAATGAACAAGGACCTACTGTATAGCACAGAGAATGCTACTTAATACTCTGTAATAACCTATATGGGAAAAGAATCTGAAAAAGAATATATATATATATATGTATAACTAAATCATTTTGCTGTACACCTGAAACTAACAAAACATTGTAAATCAACTATACTCCAATGTAAAATAATAATTTTTAAAAATCATATATATGTTGATAAAAAACAGAAGATGTAGTACATATATACAATGGAATACTACTTGGCCATAAAAAAGAGTGAAATAATGTCATTTACATCAACATAGATGGACTTAGAGATTATCATATTAAGTGAAGTCAGAAAGAGAAAGACAAATACCATATGATATCACTTATATGTGGAATCTGAAATATGACACAAATGAACTTATCTATGAGACAGAAACAGACTCGCAGAGAACAGACTTATGGTTGCCAACGGGGAAGAGGGTGGAAGAGGGATGGATTGGGAGTTTGCGATTAGTAGATGCAAACCATTATACAGAGAATTGATAAACAACAAAGTCCACTGTATAGCACAGGGAACTATATTCAATATCCTGTGATAAACCATAATGGAAAAGAATATGAAAAATTATATATATATATATATATATATAACTGAATCACTTTGCTGTACAGTAGAAATTAACACAACATTGTACATCAACTATACTCCAAAAAAATATTTTTTTAATAAAAAAAAGAATTCTATGTCCAGTGAAAGTGACCTTCAATAATAAAGGTAAAATAAAGATATTTCATATAAAATAAAACTAAGAGAATTTGTTTCCATCAGAGATGCACTACAAGAAATAATAAAAGAAAATCTTTAGGCTGAAAGGAAATGGCATCAGATGAAAATTCAAATATGCAGGGCTTCCCTGGTGGTGCAGTGGTTAAGAATACACCTGCCAATGCAGGGGACACAGGTTCGAGCCCCTGGTCCGGGAAGATCACACATGCCATGGAGCAAATAAGCCCATGCAACACAACTACTAAGGCTGCGCTCTAGAGCCTGCAAGCCACAACTACTGAGTCCACGTGCCACAACTATTGAAGCCTGCGCGCATAGAGACCATGCTCCGCAACCAGAGAAGCCACCACAATGAGAAGCCCACGCATCGCAATGAAGAGTAGCCCCTGCTCGCCACAACTAGAGAAAGCCCGCCTGCAGCAACGAAGACCCAATGCAGCTAAAAGTAAATAAATAAATTAATTTAAAAATTCAAACATGCACTAGAAATGATAAATATATGAATAAATATAAAAATAGACCATTTTTCATTATTTCTTTAAAATCTATAATATTGCAAATGCTATACATTAAAATGGAATCTTAAAAATACTTATTTAACCCAAAAGAAGGCAGTAAGAGGAAAAAGAAAACAAAAATATATAAGACAAACAGAATACAAGGTAGAATGGTAAATATCACCCATATATTTCTTACATTCTAATATTCACATTCATAACTCTTATTTCTGATTCATATCTAATTGCACTTAATTTTAAAACAATTTTAAATAATAGGAATCAGTCTACTACCTAGTTTCAATGGAAATAGCCATGATATTTCATAGGTACCATTTATTCATTTTTAACTCTATCCTTCAGAGTTGTTACTCAGCATATCACATCCAAAATTCAAACTGTCTTTATGTAAAATCTAAATACTTGTAAATTAATTCTATTCAGCTTTTTGGAATCCTGATAAATTTGGTTGAATATCAATAAATTCATTATCTTTTGACATTTTAGGGAAGAATAATGGTATAAATGATGAGCAGGTAAAAAAGGAACTAAGAAAAGGTAAATGAGGAATGAAGACTAGATCTTAGAACTATTCTCCATTGATATCTGTGAGGACTACTGTAAAAGAATTTGACAATTCCATCTGGGCATGGATTGGGTTACAGGGTATAGAAGAGTGAAAGGCAGGATTCAGTATTTTCAGTGTCAAAAAAAGCTAAAACCCAAGTTTTCAGTCAAATAAAAGTTTGCCTAATTTTTATGTAGGAACTGAAACAAAATTGTAAGTAAATATTGGGTTAAGACATGGCAGGGGACATGATAAAATAAGAAAGGACTACAGACATGTTTCTGTCCTTGAGGATTGTAAATGCAAAATAGTACAAGGTCTATTATTTCTCACTGAAGCTGTTTAGTGAGAGTTCATTAACGTTCCTGTTAGTGTGCTGCCTTTATTTTACTTAAGCTTATTAAAGTTTATTTAAGCTTATTAAAGTTTCCATTGGTTATTCTTGGTTTTTCTGTTTTCTCTATAAGAGCTTAATTACCTCCACTGTAAATTCTCCCACCACTAGGGTTAAGATAAATATAACTTCAGGACTTCCCTGGTGGTCCAGTAGTTAAGACTCTATGTTCCCAATGCAGGGGGCTCGAGTTCGATCCCTAGTCGGGAAGATACTGCATGCTGTGTGGCACAGCCAAAAAAAAAAGATAAATATAACTTCAAACAGAGTCCAAAAGGGACCTCATGTTTACCAAAACCCAAACAGAGAGAGGGCTGTGTAGACAGAGTTCCCTTTGGGGAGAGGGTACCTGTGTGGAGAGGGCTCCCTGAATAGAGAGGATCAGCTTCATGAAGAGCCAATTGCACAGGGAGAAAGGAATAAGATAAATACCTTGACCTTACTCTCCTCCTTTCCTCAGGTTTTCTACTGGCACCTCCACTGGTGAGTCAGTGGATTTTAGCCATGCACATCTCACCTCTAAGCACAGATTTGAGAGAAGAGTGAAGAAGCAGATCTATATTGTGAGAAGTCACTGTACATGGGAAAAACTCTTTCTCTTTAAATAGCCATAATATTTTTAATATACTAGAAACAGTGTTTCTATACAGTATCTCACTTTTTATGTGTTTTCACAACTTGCAAATACAGTCTTCTGTCAATTGGTTCTAGGACCCCAAGGATACCAAAGTCCAAGGATGCTCAAATCCTTTATAAAAATAGTGTAGTATCTGGATATAACCTACACACATCCTCCCATATACTTTAAATAAAATCTAGATGAAACCTAATACAATGTAAATGCTATGTAAATATTTGCCAGTGCATGGCAAATTCAAGTTTTGCTTTTGGGAACTTTCTGGATTTTGGGGGAATACTTTGAAGCTGGTTGAATACACAGATGTGGAGCGCTCAGAAAGTAGGGTCAACTGTAATATTAACTTGACTACTGACTAAATGAATCCATTTATTTAGAAAAAAATTGCTTGTTACATATATATTTCTATATTACATAATTTAGCTCTATATTATATAGTTATAACATCTAAACTGTATTAAAAATGACAGTTTGCTATGATGATTTCTGAAATTTGTAATGTAAATTTAATTAAAAACTTATATTAACTTTAAATGATTTATGCCACGCTCTTATTTCCTCACATATATCAATGAATTTATGTGGATTTAATATGCATGGTATGATATTTTATATTATATATACATTATGTAATAATATAAAATTATTATATAATTCATATATAAATTCTTCTTGTCTCTGTAAATTCGTTTTCTGAGTTTTCATTTCTTCCCAAGTTTCATCTTACTCACTGAATTTTTTAAAAATTTGCATCCTCTGAACAGACCATATGTCTTTTTTAGTTGATGTTTTCATTTATGGTAAAACAATTTTTTGGTACATAATCCTTTCAAGTCTGTCATATGCCGTTGAAAGCTTCATTAACTCTTTTAGGCCACTAGCAAATTACTACTTCAGTGCACCAAATGGTCCCCTTGTCACCTAAAATAGTTTATGCAGCTTCTAAAATAGTCTAACTTGTTCGCAAAAAATCCATTACCACTGAGAGGCTTACTGTGAGAAAAAATAGCACAATTCATGGAACATTATAACTTTCAGTTTTCAGGTGGGAGCTGAGGGAATTCGTGGTAGAATCCATGGAAGTCTCCATATAAACAGTCAATATATTATACATCTCTACCAAAGAACACAGAATGCCATTTACCTCCATGAAAATAGGGTGTGCAGGTGTATGTATAGAATTAAGGACCCAAGTCATGTGAAAGTTCCCTTAGGCTATGCAATGACTTGCATACTGCTAGATATAGGGCAACAATTACTCTTGGGGAAATTATGAAAATGGAAGATACTTAAATTCAACAGAGCTAACTTGACTCCAAAGAGTCAAATATGGAAAGAGCTACCTGTGATGAGGGAAAATAGTAAATAGAATAAATTGAGACTCTTCAACAATGCAAGCAACACAATTTATTTTAAGTAGCTGAACAAGTAGATTTGGTACACTGTTTCTATTAGGGAAGAATTTCTAAAACACAAACTAATAGTTTTCATTCTGAGAGGTATTTGCCCTTCAATTGCACAGCACATTATTTTCAATCAGCAAAATATTTTTTCTCCAAATATTTATTGAAAGTCAATAGTGTTCAAGTTGATGTAGCAGCTGCAAAGAAACCAGACATATGTTCTGCCCTAGGGAATCCTCCTGTTTGGGAGGGAAGATGAAGCTTTTATATCATTAAAAATAATTTGGGATAAAAATGGTAATGTTATTATTTTATTTTCTAGCTGTATGGTATATGGTTTGGAGCCACATGGTTGATCCTACTTTTTCAGTCTACTTTCTCAAAATAACATTGATTTTGTTACAAAAATATCATTGACGATTTTGATGTCTAATAATAAGGAAAACCTTACTTAAGTGTACCCTACACTAGGGTTTGACAAAGTTCAGGACTAATGATTCCTCCCAGTTCCTACAACTATGTATCTACAATTTGAGGATAGATTGAACAATTTTCTGAACATGCATAGCTCAGGGTTCTCCTCCTCAGCTACACTGGTATCTTTCATGGTATGTCTATCTATCTATCTATCTATTTATCTATCTATCTAACTATCCATCATTTATTTACATTTTAATGGAAATAAAATAGAGATTAAATTAGCATATTAAGTTATAATTTTGGGCAAGGTACAAGAGAAAGCTGAATTATATAATTAAAGCTCAGATCTTAGTATTACCATGACATCCCTAAATAGCTGTCACATAACTATATAAAAATGACCAAACTCTTCATACTAAAATTGCACCTTTGTTTTTCATTGAATAATGTATTTTAGACATTTTTTCTAACAGCTCTTACAGATCTTCTGTTATTTTGAAAGTAGCAAAATAATTATGTGCCATAATTTACTTAACTAATCCACACTTAGAGGGTTTTGTTATATCAAATTGTTTATTATTGTTTTGCATTAAAGCAGATTTTTTTTGCTGTATGATTATGTTTATATAGTATTTATGTATTTATTTAACTGAAGTATAGTTGATTTACAATGTAGTGTTAGTTTGATGTGTACAGCACAGTGATTCAAATATATATATATATATATATATGCATCCATATACATACACATATAAAGAATTTATATATTGAGTATAGTTCTCTGTGCTTTACAGTAGGTCCTTGTTGGTTATGTATTTTATATATAGTAGTATTTTAAAGCAGTATTGTGAGTATCTTTGTACATATATTCATAGATGTTAATTAGTATATTTTGTAGGTAAATTTAATGCGGCTATTTTATCAAAGGTTAGGTATATTTTTCAGTTTTGGTAAATATTTACCTCATTAACCATACATATCTTTAACATTATGTAAGAATCCCTGGTTCCCCACACCCTTGGTAATATTGGTGATCACCAAAATTAATTTAGTTTGAATAGGAACATTTCTGAGTACACTGTCATTTGTTTCTTCCACAAGAAACTTCTGATATGACTTCAGATGTATGCTCCCATACAGACACTGCTTTTATCATCTACCTTTATTACGAAGTGATAACAGGAAAAATAGTAGAAGAAAAAAGTTGACAGCCATGCAGCCAATCTAATGTACAAATATCAAAAGGCAGCTACGATCATAGCCAGATGATTTCATTGAGAGATGAAGTTTGCAAAGTAAGATCTGTTGGTTCAGTCAGTATGAAGCTCAAAGGAGATAAGCTCTAATTTTGAGAACACAGATATTGTGAGGTCAAATGTTGGAATGGCTATCATTTATATGGCAGCACCTGACAAGCAAAGGATAAGGGCATCTTCCTCTCAACAATATTCCTTTCTTTCTTTCTTTTTAAATTTCTTTAATATTCCTTCCTCTTCCACACACATCTACTTTTTATATATCAACTCTCTTTTTCTACTTGTTTTTATTTCAAGCCGATTTCATCTTACTTTGATAGTATTACCCACAAAATCCAACCTTTCTGTATTCTCGCAAAAAAGAAAAATAGATTATTGAAAGATTAGTCCCATGACAGTTCAACTGATTCTAGCAATCTATTCCTTAAAAGAAAATAATGATAAAAAATAATAGTTGTCTTTTGCTCACTCCTGCCTCTGAATAGCTCTTTTTGGTGAGGGTGAGTTATATATTCAATACACACTTAATTTGACAAGATCAGAACTAAATTGCTTTTCTGAGTAGTCCTGATTATAGCATATTGTGCTAAACTGTTATGTCTAACTGTGTAATCAAATACACTATGAACTGTCTTTGAAGCATGTCAATGCCATACAAAAAAAAAGAAGATAAGAAATATTCAGGTACAAATGCAAGCACTTTACTTGGGAAACATACACATGATGTTACACAAGGCATTTCTTTCAAAATCTGATCAAATAAAGCTTTAAACACAGAGCTGGGCAGACAAAGCAGTGCATTACATTAGCACAGCATTACAAAACACAACAAAGACAACTAAAGAAGTCATCACAAAACCTGGCAATTTATGCAATGTGTGTGCAGCCAGATATGTAAAGTGCAATTTTCTGACAATAGATCTAATGGAGTAATATTACAGGCATCCACAGCATATTCTAGTGTGTCAATTCTCTAGAATTAAACCAGGACCTCTTTCAAATGAGAATAGTAGGTACTCCTGTATTCACTGAGTGAGTCTAAGACTACAATATTTTGGTTTAAGTACATGTTCTGAGTCCTTTTATCTCATCAGTTGCTCCCATGAATTAATTTAGTTTAAGGAAATGGTACAGAATAAATGAAAGCCCTCTGAGTCAAGTTAAATACATAGCAGTGTCCTCATGAACTGTCAGATATGCTAAGAAGAGCAACCATTTGTGATTTCCAAAGATACTAAAATGAAGAGTGTATAATTATAATGTCTACTTATTATTTACTCTATACTAAATTTATATCCTTGTATTTTTAAATGATATGTGCAAACGTAAACCATGGCCTCTCTAGGACAAATCACTTGGAGGATGAAAAGTCACCCCAAAAGTCATATGGAAAGCATCGTGATTTTTTTCCAGAGAAAGCTTTCCCATTTTATAAAAACAGAAATTTCCCATCATTTCTAGAAAATGCTAAATTATTTCCTGAGCAGAGGGACAAGAAAGCATGAAAACTTTGAGGGTACCACTGTGAAAAGAAAAGGGCTTTAGAAAAGGGCTTTAGAAATAAAGAAAACTGATTTCTATTACATCCTATAGCATAACTTTCTCTATGATTGTGTAAAAATCACTCCACATTTCTAGTTCCTGGTTGTATTAACCTAAATACCAATTATTTTTTAGGTTCTTCTGTCTCTATGATAATTTAACTTTATGCATAACTCTATGATTGTAGGCAGTATAATGAGCATCCCATTTTTTCATTTCAAATTATGGCAAAGACCACACTCAGGGTAAATTTTATGAAAATCTTTAAAAGTGTTTAATGTTTGAGACTTCAATAAAATACATAATTTATTAACTAATCTACCTTTAAAATAGCCTAAACCATCACAAGACAAAGCTGAAGTGGACCTTATACTTACACATAAGTAGATGTAGTTTTTCATGCACAAATTATCATAAACAAAAGATTTGAACAGATATGGAATTGATAAAAATGTAGGTTCAAGAAATGAAAGAAAACTGCCAGGCCTTAAATCATTTACAATAGTAACCAACAAGCAGACAAGCAAAACTTTCTTAATTTTCAGGCTATTAAAACTAAATCAGTGAATGCCTTATAAAGATGGAAGGGCTAATGAAAAATATGTACATTTCATTGGCTCCAAAGGAAAACAAAATAACTAAATAATTTAAAATTATTTAGGTATAAATCTAACAAAATACATACAAGATCTATAGGAGGAAAACTACAAAGCTCTGATTTAAAAAAATCAAGGAATATCTAAATAAATGGAGATAGTCCATGTTCATGGAGAAGAAGACTCAATATCGTTAAGTTGTCAGTTCTTCCCAAGTTGATTTATAGAATCAACAAAATCCAAATGAAAATTCCAGCAAATTATTTTGTGGATATTGACAAACTTATTTGAAGGTTTTATGGAAAAAGATACAACAATATTAAATAAAAAGAACAGGGGCTTCCCTGGTGGCGCAGTGGTTGAGAGTCCGTCTGCCAATGCAGGGGACATGGGTTCGTGCCCCGGTCTGGGGAGATCCCACATGCCGCGGAGCGGCTGGGCCCGTGAGCCATGGCCGCTGAGCCTGCGCGTCCGGAGCCCGTGCTCCGCAACGGGAGAGGCCACAACAGTGAGAGGCCCGCATACCGCAAGAAAAAAAAAAAAAAAAACAAACTCTGAGGACTGATACTACTCAATCACAAAACATTATAAAGCTACAGTAATCGAGACTGTATGGTATTGGCAAAAGAAATGACACATAAATCAGTGAGACAGAATAGAGAGTCCAGAAATACACCTACATACATATAGGCAACTGATCTTCGTCAAAGGAGAAAAAGCAATTCCATGAAGATAGGATACTCTTTTCAACAAATTGTCCTGGAGCAACTGGACATCCACATGCCAAAAAAAAAAAAAAAAATCTAGACAGACTTTACATCTTCCACAAAATTTAACTCCAAATGGGTTATGCAAACCTATAAAACTTCTAGAAGATAAGATAGGAGAAAAATTTAGGTGCCTTTGAGTTAGGTGATGATTTTTTGAATACATAATGTTTGTTTCATGAAACAAAAAAGTGTTAAATTGGACTTTGTTAAAATAAAAACTTTTATTCTGCAAATGATCTATCAAGAGAATGAAAGACAAATCACAGACTGGAAAAAAAATGGAAAATACATTTCTGATAAAATCCAAAACAGTAAGAACATCAAATGCTTGCCAGGTTGTAGAGCAGTAGGAACTCTTATCCACTAGTGGTGGGAATGCAAAATGGTACAACCACTTCAGAAGACAGTTTGGCAATTTCTTATAGAGCTAAGCATAGTCTTAACATATAAACTGGCAACTGTAGTCCTAGGTATTTACCCAAATAAGTGTAAACTTATATCCACACAAACACCTATACACAAATTGTTTACAGCAGATTTGTTTATAATTGCCCCAAAACTGGAAGCTACCAAGATGTAGGTAAATGGTTAAACAAACTATATTACATCCATACAATAAAATATTATTCAGATGAGCTATCAAGATACAAAAAGACACGGAGAAAACTTAAATGTGTATTGCCAAATGAAAGAAGCCAACCTGAAAAGACTATGTTACAATATCATTCCAACTATATGACATTCTGGAGAAAGGCAAAACTATAGAGACAGTAGAAAGACCAGTGGTTGCCATGGAGTTGAGTGAAAGGAAGAAGGGATGAAGCACAGATGATCTGTAGGGCACTGAAACTATTCTATATAATACTATAATGATGGATACATGGCAGTATGCATTTGTCAAAAGTCAAAGAAATACAAAGAATGAACCTTCATATAAACTATGGGCTTTAGTTAATAATAATGTATCAGTATTGCTCCATCAATTGTAATAAATGTATCACACTAAAGCAAAATGTTAATAACAGGGGAAACTTTATGGGGAGAGAGAGATGGATTTACGGAAAATTTCTGAACTTTCTGCTCAATTGTTCTGTAAACCTGAAACTTCTCTAAAAAATAAAGCCTATTTTAAAAGATGTACATTATATTAAGAATTTTTGGAGAAAAATTAACTCAAAGCATGACATTAAAAAATAAGGAGAATGAGTCTAGTTGTTTTTTTTTTAATCTAAAACAAGAAAATCAGAGAAACTCTAGGAACATTTCCCAGCTCACTGGCAACAGATGTATAACTCAGGCTTTTCCATTTAGAGTATTTTCTGTGTTAATATAAAGATGATGACTGCAAAGGGAAGGAGGGGATTTATGCTCAGAGAACAAAGCCCTGTGAGTTCATCACCTTCGTGTATATCTTCCAACAGTCGAAGAAACTAAATATGTCATAGATTATTCAGATCAATGCTTTGAAAATCAATGTACTCCCAAAGCTTATGTCCCTCTTCTGAGTTTCCCCAGGGTCTACACCAAAAGTAACATTTGATCTCTTGAATAAACAGTCTTTGTTTGTGACTTCAGATCAAAGCTAATACACAGATGGGGAATCTCATGGGAAAGGAAGTGGAAAGGATCTGTAGCTTATACTAAGCTAGCTCTATATTTTTAGACTTCCTGAGTGTCTATAAAATTCTACTAAATCACCTGGTTATCGACAGCACTGTGAAAAAATAATTTCGATATTTCTTATTGCATTTTGGTCTTGGGAAAAAAAGGCAACTTTTGTATTTTATGTTTTCATAAAAAAAGCCTCTCTCTTGCTATCCCCAATAAGCATAATCCTTATGTTTTCACATTACCTTGCCTACAGGGAGGTTATGTTAGTTGTATTTATGGTGATTAAAAGCACTTGGTAATGTCTCTAAGAGTGTGTCATTGATTTACTAACAACAATTCTGAGTCTATCTTTATCCAAAATTGGTAAAAGACAACCCATTCTGTATGTGTGCACAAGCACATGCATGTCAATGGGTGTATATTGCTAAAGTTGATTACAGTCTAGCTAGCTTAACACTTGCTTGCCATCACCAAGCATAACACAAAATAAAAGGCATTTCCTAAAACATACAATACACTCAGGTAGCTACAAGAAGAAATACATATAAATAAGACACTGTGTGCTTCCTTGAGAAGAGTGTTGTTATGGGAAAATATGTTTTGTGCTCTTGAAAACACACTGACAAAATGAACTTCTGGAATACAAATCCTTCCAAGGATGGGGACTGCCTGGAGGTAAAATTCTTACAGCATGGTGAGAGTAAAAGATTATTCTTAAATCCCACAGCTAGTTACTGGTTACATCTGGTGTCTAGGTCACCTGCCCTCTAGTTCACTGCTCTTTCTACTAAATTTTGCTGCTTTTGTTCTTGATTTCTCCCCTACCAAATCATATTTGACAAGTACCACTTAAGGTTACCATTGCAGATCACTAGACTTCATTTTCCTAGCACCTCAAACCAAAGGGAAAATAGGATAAAGAAAGTAGAGAAAAATAAATCCTTGGGTTCAAAGGTAAGTGCAGAAGGCCATGCCTTTCCTAGGGTTATGATGAATTCATACAGCTCTGGAAAAAATAAGCAGTCTGTGCTGCTGTTACTAGTTTTCTCCTAAAATTGTGTGCATTAATCTAATATTTCTAGTTATGCATTTGTCTTCTGATAATTTTTTTTTAATTTTTGAATTACCAATATTTTCAAGCACTTTAGTGGCAGATGGAGAAACAATTTAGACTATGTGTGCTTTTCTTCTACATAGGAAAGTAAAGAACCTTGAGTCAGTAAGACCTGCTGTGCCTGAACATGTCTCTAAGAAGCTTTTACTTTCTTTTTCCATTAAAATTAGTGCTATTTTCACACACACCCTTGATTTCTTATGCAGTCTCTTATCCAAGTAAAAATTTGTCAATTCTGTCTCCTTTTTGCATCATCCGTAACTCATATGAAGGCAACTCATTCTTTTAAAATGAATAAGTTCAGGGCTTCCCTGGTGGCGCAGTGGTTGAGAGTCCGCCTGCCGATGCAGGGGACACGGGTTCGTGCCCCGGTCCCGGAAGATCCCACATGCCGCGGAGCGGCTGGGCGCGTGAGCCATGGCCGCTGAGCCTGCGCGTCTGGAGCCTGTGCTCCGCAACGGGAGAGGCCACAACAGTGAGAGGCCCGCGTACCACAAAAATGAAGAAGTTCATATTTTTAGGTTTCCATTCTTATAGAGGGTGATATTTCTGTTTAATTTGTTATACAAGGCAATCCATATCACCCTGTAGATGAAATGAGGGTATGATAAACTCACGTTTATTAAATTGTTACTAACTGTAAATCAGCAATAATGATTATTAAGTATCAGATAATGCATGTAAATAACCTTGAACAGACAGCATCTCATACACAATAACTACAAAGTAAGTACAACCATAATTGTTTTCGTTATTGTTTTTCTTGTTATTAAGTGGGCCACTCACTATTTGCTCCTCCAAATTCATTTTATACCCTTCTCTGCCCTGTTTTATGCCCTAGGAGGTCGCTCTCTACGAAATGTCTCCTCGGAGCACCTTTGTCTCTGGCTTCCTGTTGGTTGCTACCCATGGAAATCACCGCAGGACATCAGAGGGCAGGAGGAGAGAGCATTCGAGGTATTTATTACCCCCACGTCTGAGCTGCCTCCAGGAAGTGGCTGATAACACTTATCTTGAGTCACAGCTCCTACAGGTGGTTCATCGTCTATGGCTTCAACTCCCACGCTGTTCACATAACACCTTCCTAGGTCCAAGGTCAAGATTGCTTCCAGTGTTACTAGTCTCTTCATTTTCTCTCGTAAGTTCCATTTGTTCTGTCCCTGAATCTATAAATAATCCTTCATTAAACTTTCTTCAATCCAGCCTTTTGAGTATAATCTGTTCCCAGCTAGGACTCGAATCCACCACTACTAGAAACTACTAGTGACACTATAAAAACTATTAATACTGCTACTATTGCAATTGTTATTATTACTACTACTACTACTATTATTATTATTATTACTATTACTGCTGATTCTACTTCCATTTCTGGAAGTAGAATAATACCAGCAATAATATTAATGTCACTGAGCTATGATGAGGGTAAAGTAAAAGGCGAAATTACACTTACTTCCTTCTATGAATGAAAGCATTCCAGTGCCATACCTTTCAAATTTTAGGCACCCTTCTCTTTGTCTTTTATTTTCCTAAAGACCAAAGACTGTGGTATTTCCATTATCCTTCTCCTTATAACTGCCCAGCCTATACTTACCATCTAAACTTCTACAACAGCTACAGTTCATCCCCAGACTATTCCAAATAATCTTAACTTTTTGTCCAAATGAGAAGAAATAAAACACCTGGCACATTAATTTCATACTCTTATTTACCTGCCAAACCAGCCAAATAAATTAGGTGATATAATTTTAGACAGGAAATCATCGTAGGCAAGAAAATAACAAAGACACCATGCATGCTCAATGGCAGTAAATGTGACAGGTATAATTCACATCACATCTATCACATATTATTTTGATGAATTTAGTGTGATTTCATCAGGACCTGCCTTATTTTGTAAAAATAAGAACAATTTAACAACTGGATCAAACACTTCCAAAATAGATGTCATGAGAAGAGCCAGCAGCTGTGTAAATGATCACTACCTCAGACCTTACCTACGTGTATTTGCCGAGAATCTTGTAGATGACTAAGTGCTGGTAAATATCATTAGCTGGACTAATGCTATAGAATTTTGATCTCTTGAGACATTAGCTGACATTTTATCACACTGTGAACATTCTCTTTATTTAAAAAAAAATTCTATTCTTCAATAGTATGAATACTTTGTATTATTTTCATCGTTTCTTTATCTTTATTATTGAAATATAGTTGATTTACAATGTTGTGTTAGTTTCTGGTGTACAGCAAAGTGATTCAGTTATATATATACATTTATATATGTTTATACATATATTCTTTTATAGTCTTTTCCATTATAATTTATAAAAAAGATATTGAATATATTACCCTGTGCTATACTGCAGGACCTGTTGTTTATCTATTTTATATATAGTAGCTTGTGTCTACTAATCTAAAACTCCTAATTTATCCCCCCCACCCCATTTCCCCTTTGGTAACCGTAAGTTTATTTTCTATGTTTGTGAGTCTCTTTCTGTTTTGTAAATAAGTTCATTTGCATCGTTTTTTAGATTCCACATATAAGTGATAACATATGATATTTGTCTTTCTAAGTCTGACTTACTTCACTTAGTATGATAATCTCTAGGTCCATCCATGTTGTTGTAAATGGCATTATTTCATTCTTTTTATGGCTGAGTAATTTTCCATTGTGTATATATATACCACATCTTTTTTATCCATTCATCTGTCAATGGACACTTAGGTTACTTCCATGTCTTGGCTATTGTATATAGTGTTGCTACGAACATAGGGGTGCATGCATCCTTCTGAATTATAATTTTGTCCAGATACATGCCCAGGAGTGGGATTGCTGGATCATATGGCAACTCTCTTTTTAGTTTTTCAAGAACCTCCATACTGTTTTCCATAGTGACTGTACCAATTTACATTCCCACCAACAGTGCAGGAGGGTTCCCTTTTCTCCACACGCTCTCCAGCATTTATTATTTTCTCCACATCCTCTCCAGCATCTATTATTCTGACTGGTGTGAGGTGATATCTCATTGTAGTTTCAATTTGCATTTCTCTAAGAATTGGCAAAGTTCAACATCTTTTCAGGTGCCTACTGGTCATATGTATGTCTTCTTCGGAGAAATGTCTACTTAGGTCTTCTGCCCATGTCTTGATTGGGTTTTTTGTTTTGTTTTGTTTGATACTGAGCTGTATGAGCTGTTTGTATATTTTGGAAATAAAGCCCTTGCCGGTCATATCATTTGCATCTTTATCTTTTAATTAATTGTTTCAAAAAGATTCCACTGGAGAAACTTCCAATTTATAATATAAATATAATGTCTTATTTACAAATCTTGAGCTAGTGATATAATTTCTTATGAACTCGATTGTCATTTCTACTAACTTTTAAAATTTTTATACTGAGTGTTAGTTCTCAATGGTTTCAGGAGTTATTCCTTAACAACAAGCTGTGTCATGTTCAGATCTCAAAGTCTCCAGTATCCTGATAAGAACCAGCACTAAATTCACAAGTGAACCAAGCTCAATATTAAAAGTCCTTTCAGTCCCATAGATTCAATAGTCTGTCCTTCAAAACCAAGACAGCCATAGATATACAGAAAAAAATCACAAGAAGAAGTTAGTTTCAATTGATATGCCTGCCTCAATCCATTTGGCAAGTTTAAGTATTTTATTATGCCATATATGCTTCTTTTTACATGGCCGTAATTGTGTTAGGCACATAAATGACAATATCAAAAGGATTCTTGTTTTGGAATCTTGTTAGTTTGAAGCAGCTGTCAAAATCTCCCTTCTCAGAAATTATGAATTTCATCTTAAAGCCTCTCCTGCACAACTTTTGACAAATTGTTTTCCCTTACTTTTCATTTATGGGTTCGGGCATTCTATTTTCTCATTAATTAATGTATCTGGCCCTATCCCAATGTTTTCACATAAATTCTCTCAAGATGCCACTATAAGGCCTCTTATCTCAAAGAAAGAAGTGATCCTGTAGTCAAGAAAACAATATTTAGAATTCTCCCTTTTTAAATTTAGTCTATATCCTTTTTTCTATCATCTTTCTCTCTCTTAGCATCTCAAATCTTCCTTTTTGAGCCTGTGATAGAATGATAATCAAAACTAGTCACAGTCCCTATCCTCAAAAAATTTAGGGCTTAATGAGGGATAATCATTGATCACATAATCTTGCAAATACATGCAAAATCATAATTATAGGAAGTGTAATGATAAACTATATACTAGTATAAGAGCATGTAACAGGGTAAGCTGACCTGACCTTAGTGTTCAAGTATTAAAATTGCTGACACCAGAGAAATCTCTAAAAATAAGGAAGATTTTACTGTTTTTCTGAGAACATTGGACATTCTGCAAAAGATTTTAAACAAAGTAGAAATATGATCAGATTTGCCATTTTAAAATTTGACTTGGGTTTCCATTAAGAGAAATCATTTAAGGTAGGACAGCATGGAAGCAGAAGAACATTAAAGTGGCCATTCTCAGATGCCAGCTGTTCCATGTATCTATTACTTCATTATAACCACATCAAAACTTAGAGGAGTAAAACTACAACCATTTTGTTAAGCTCACAAACTCTGTGAGTTACAGGGAATACAGTTGAAGGTGACTCCCTGAGTTGAGAGCTGAAGTCATCTGGAGGCTTCTTCACCAACACCTGGTATGGGGTTACTTTAGGGCTGGGCACAGCTGAGATGTTGGCCAGAACAACTACATATGGTTTTTCTGTGTGGGTTTGGCTTCCTTATAGGATGGCAGAATCATGTTAGTTGGACTTCTTACATGGTGGCTTAAGACCCCCAAGTGTGACTGTTCCAAGAAGACAAGAACAAAGCTGCAGGACCCTTTATGACCTGCTCTTGGAAGTAACATGGCATCACTTTTGCCCTACTCCATAGGTCAAATTCAAGGTGAAAGGACAAAAGCTCACACCTCTCAATAGAATGTAAAACAATTTACAGCCCTGTCTTAAGGCTTCCACAATTGTCAAAATGTAATGTTAATTGAATTAGGGAAGTTAATATGATGAGAATAGGGTATATTTGATAATACTGGAAGATCTTTATGATGTAATGATATCCTCTATTCCTTCCTGGCATAGGTTTTTTTTGTTTATTTCTCTCTTTTTTCTTAAAACAGTCTTCCTACAAGTTTAGAATTGCATTACTTTTGCAAAGAATCAACTTTTTTATTTGTTATTTTTTCTATTATAAATTTGTTTTCTATTGTAGTAATTACTATTTCCTTGCTTCTTATAATTTGCAGTTTGTTTTCTAACTCACTAAAATGGACGCTTAGAACTTTGATTTTCAGCCTTTCTTCATATATAAAATGTTTTCAGCTCTACATTTATCCTTTACCCCGTTTCAATGATATCCTTCCAATTTTGATATGTAGTATATTGTTTTCCATTTATTTAAAAACATTATCTCTTCCATTGTGACTTTTTCCTTAACCAATGACTTTAAAAGTTTTTTGTTTAATTTCTAAATATATGGGGATTTTGTGCTTCTTCTTCTGTACTAATCTCTAGTTTAATTTTACTGTGGTCAGAGAACATACTCTATACTCTGCATTTTATCAGTGCTTTGAAATGTGTTGAGACTTGCTTGATAGCCCACCACATGGATAATTATTGTCAGTATTTCATGGGCATTTAAAAAGAATGTGTAGTCTGCAATAGTTGAGTTTAATTATTGTATATATGACAATTAAATACTTTTGTTTTTATTATGTTTTTCAAATCCTTTATATCTTTACAATATGCTCTTGTATTGATTAATAAGACTAGTTAAAAATCTCCTACCGATTTCAGATTTATTTCTCATTTTAGTTTTGGAGATTTCTGCTATATAGATTTAAAACTATGTTATTAGATATAAATTCTTATATATTCCTGGTGAATTAGCATTTATATTATCTTAAAATATCTTTCTTTAAAGTAATGATTCTTCCCTTAAGTTTACTTTGCTTGGTATTTAGTATAACTAAATTTTTCCTTCTGTTACTGTTTTCATGGCATCTTTTTTATCCCCGTTTTTCATTGTTTACATTTACATATTCTTATATTTACATGAATATTATAACTATTCATATAAATTCATATAAATATATATATAAATATAAATAAATACTATATAATTCAATTTTTTTTTTTTTTCTGGTACGCGGGCCTCTCACTGTTGTGGCCTCTCCCATTGCAGAGCATAGGCTCCGGACGCACAGGCTCAGCGGCCATGGCTCGCGGGCCCAGCTGCTCTGTGGCATGTGGGATCTTCCCGGACCAGGGCACGAACCCGTGTCCCCTGCATCAGCAGGCGGACTCTCAACCACTGCGCCACCAGGGAAGCCCTATAATTCAATTTTTAAATTCCATTTTAAATTGTATTTTAACTGCATTCTTTATTCTGCTATTTACTGATAATTGGAATTAGGCCAAACCTACCATTTGCTTTGTTTTATTTCACTCCTATTCTTTGTTCTTTTTCCTCTCATTTAAAAAAAAAATTTTCTTTAGGATTCATTAAGTGTTTTAATTCCATTTTCTCTCTATTAGATATTTAGCTGTTCATTCTGTTAGTATATATTTTTCACTTCTTAGATAATGAACGACCTTAGGATACTATAATTCCAGTTAACTTTCTCTTCGATACATTTAACATGTCATAAAATGTTATTGCTTTGTTTTGTACATATGGTAATATATTTAGATCTACATACACTGCTTATCATTTCATCATTCGTTATTTCATCTTCCACCTCTGATATCAAATATTATATTATTTTGCAAATGCCCCCAAAACAAATATATCCTGTAGATGTAGAATTCTACTTTGGTAATTTTTTCTTTGAAGTACTTTGTAATATAATTTATCTTCTGGCTTGTATATGTTTCTTCTAATAAATTAGCTGCTTACTCTAGTTTTAATCTTTTGAAAATAATATGCCTGTTTTCTTTGGCTACTTTCATAATTTTCTTTGGCCTTTGGTTTTTAGTAGACTTGCTGTAATATGCCTAGATCTTTTGCATTTTTTCTGTGGCTTTTTTTTCTGCTTGGGGCTCTAGACAGTTAAGAAAAACTCTCAGCTGTTATTTTTTCATATGTTACTTTTAATCCATTCTCATTCTCCTTTCCTTATGCAGTCTGATTACACACATGTTGAAACTTTCCACTTTGATCCAAATGTCTCTTATACTCTTTTATGTTTCCCTCACTTTGTCTTTCTGCACTTCAGTGTATATATTTTCCACTGACTTATCTTCTAATTGGCTAATTCCTTATCACACAGATAGGTTTTAATTCCAATTATTATTGCTTTCATTTCTGGATGTTCCATCAGATTTTTTTAATACTGTTGAATTATTTCCTGAAATTCCCAGCCATGTAATTTAATTAGTTGGTAATTTAATTATATTAATTTTAATATCCTGCCATATCTGGATATACTATGGATTTGACTGTATTATCTGCTTCTGCACATGCTTTTTGGTAAATTCTTGTCTTTTTGTGTATGTGGGGTTTGTTTGTTTGTGTTTTAGATTACATAGGTGAAAATATTCCCAATATATTACCCTCTTCAAAGAAGACATATTTTTTCTTCTATAAAGCAGATGGCAATGGAGAGTAAACCTTATGCCATATACAGGTTGTAATAAATTGAACTTGGCCCCACTGTTTTTCAGGATTGGCTAATTCCTCCATAACCTTTATCGCTTTGTGTAGCCCTTTATGATCCTAATTGAAAGCCTGGTGTGAATATCAAGGCACATCATCTTTAATGAACCATAAATACCATTTTTCATTTCCCATCCTCATGATTTTGCTGAAAGCTCAATCCATTCTTTTAGATTTCCAGGCTCTGGTTTTGAATCATCAAATGCCTTGATGAGAAAAACCATACCAAATATTGGGATCATCTGCTGAACTTCCATTCTTTCTGGGATTTTGGTCTCACAATCCTTACTCCCTTGGATTTCACATAGTTTTTTTTTTTTTTTTTTTTTTTTTCTGTGTTTGCGGTACGCAGGACTCTCGCTGCCGCGGCCTCTCCCGCCGCGGAGCACAAGCTCCGGACGCGCAGGCTCAGCGGCCATGGCTCACGGGCCCAGCCGCTCCGCGGCACGTGGGATCCTCCCGGACCGGGACACAAACCCGTGTCCCCTGCATCGGCAGGCGGACTCTCAACCACTGCGCCACCAGGGAAGCCCCACACAGGTATTTTTAAAATATTTTTTTCTGCTCTTCTAGTTAATCTCAGCAAGAGAGTTGGTTATAAATATGTTTTATATCGTTTCTGGAAGCAGAAATTTCTCCCTTATTTATTTTTCTTCATAGGTTTGCCCCTGGCAAAATATTAGAGATTTGTGCACCTACTGGCTTGGCTCCTCTCACGATGACACACGAGGACTTTATCTGTTTATTGTGTCTTTTTCTCCACTCAACGATACAGCCATAGGTTTGAGGACAGTAGGGGTCACATACAAAGGAGGTAATATACATGCATGGTAGTGGAATTCAAACAAGGGGTCAGAGTGGAAGATACCAATTTTAGAAAACACTGAAGTTTTGTGCCCTTAAGAGCCTTTATCAGACAGATGTGCAGTTCAATAGAACTCTGCTTAAGTGGACCAGCACAATGTTTATGATTGAAGAAGCAAGATTTACATAAATTAACACAACTGAAGATTGTGATATTAGTGTGAAATCACGTTGTGCAATATAAATACCGATCATAGTAACACTTCTGATGCATGCAGAGTTCATATCTTTCAAAAGGTAGAAATAGAGATATGAGTTTACATAGGGTAAAAAGGTTACCATATATAATAATAAATGCTTTAAAAAGAGTATATCATTTTACATTGTATTGCTTGCATTTTTCAATCTTTAACTACAAACACAAATAATTAGTTCATTAAAACATTTTTGAGATTATTCTTATTAAAAATGTAGGCTTAGCTACATTCTTAGCTATACAGTCTCCCATAACAAATAATCAAAACATTTAATTTTAAAGTTTTAACATACACATTTTCATTTTTGACTTTTTATAAATACATTTAAATGAGGAAAAATTATAACAACTTGAAATCGTGTTCATTTTGACAGAAACAACATTGTCCCTGAGGCTCTCAATGATGAAATGACAGTGAGATCAAAGCACCATCCAAACCATGCCAAGTGAGTCTGTCTAAAACAGCATCAATCAAATAATAAAGTGTAGATTTAAAAACTGCCTCAAAATGCATCCTGTATTTTATTATCATGGAGAGATACACTGACATAACCTTACTACTTATTCTTCTAGAAACACTAAGCAGTAATTCACTTAAAATATTATTCAGCAATATTTAAAATCCACTTTCATAATGCTGAATGAAGCAGTAGAATAAGATGAAACCAGTTATATTTTTGTAAAAAAAAATAATAATAATCAAAATAAATTAATTCAGAATTTAAATTCGGACTCCAGGGAAAAACATAAAAGTAAACCAGTATATATAGGAAAAGGGAATTAATAAAAGTAAAAGCTGAAATAATTGAATTAGCTTCTCCATACACCAAATTTAACAAATCAATTCAAAGGATTATCTTTTTTAAAATAAATATAATTCTGAATTGGGTATCTAAGAAATAATTTTACAAAACACAATAACAAATGAGGACAACAGGAAAAAGATACAAAATGTCACATATATTTAAACCTATGTGAAATCAATACATTTTTTATAAGTATGGATTTTCAAATTTTATCAAGAAATGATTTTTTAAAATATGAGTGAAAAGGAAAAAGCAGAAGGATTATATTTTTCAAATTTACTCTAAAATTCATCTAGGTACTAGATCTAGATGGATTCATGAGTTCAGGAAGTAGGACGTCAGCTCTGTGACTGGGCTGTGGGTAGAGGCTAGAAAGTTTTCAAGAAGACTGTTAATGAGAACAGGAACAACACTGAGAAAATCCTTATATAAAACTGAAATAAAGATGATACGTGTAGCAGAAAGTATATCAGAACTGTGACCTGCAGTAACATGGAAAATAGAAAATTTACTTCAGATCTTTTGGATCTGCCTAAGGGGATTTCCAAGCAGAATTTCAGCTGTGTATGATTGGTAGGAATATAAAGAAATGAGGTAAGGTTTGAAATGTTTGACTTTAAGTGGAATTTAGCCAAAATATAAAGAAGCTAGGAATTGTTGGGCTAGAACATAATAACAGTTTTCATTCTAAGTCTTTCCATCCAGCAAAAAACAATTTTCAAAATGGGGAATAACGTTAGGGCAAAGATAAAATCCAAGATTCTGCCTGCAAAACATAATCCCAGAGTAACATTTATATCACAGGGGTGAATATAAACTGTTTGTTAAGACATCAGAAAGATTTAAGTAGTGCCTTATAAGCCATCTCAACTAGACCAGGGATCAGCAAACTTTTTTGTAAACACCAGATGGCAAATAGTTTAGACTTTGTTGTCCATACAATCTCTGCAGAAATCCTCAATTCTGTCATTGTAGAGAGAAAGAAACCATAGACAGTACATAAATGAAAGGATGTGGCTGTGTTATAATACAACTTTATTTACAAAATACAGGTCATTGGCCAAATTTGGCCCATGTGCCATAGTTTGCTAACCCTAAGCTATACAAAAAGTGTCATAAGGGCATGCCTCTTAGACATCCTCTGATAAACTTAAAATCTTTAAGAATACCAAAGTTGTCCCACATAACCCTGATCCTCAGTCCACATCAGAGAGGGCCTGTCTCAAAGAAATTTGAGAGTGTGTCTCCTGTCCGATGGAGTAAATTCCAATATTACTCTCACATGCAAAAACAAAAACAAAAAGGAAAAAAACCCACTACATTGTTTTTAAAGAGAATCATTTTGGGGGAAACACCATCATGTAATAAAATTGACAAAGATGGCTCAAAATGAAAGGAGGTTTCTGAACTTCAATCTTCTATGCATGAGAAGGAAATTGGGAAATCTACTCAGGTACAAACACAGGTTATTACTAATTAAAATGAGGGTAAAAAAAATGACTTGTAGCCAGAACCAAGTGTCAAAAGGTAAAGCCAAACCATAGAAAACCATACCAAAGGAAAAGGATTGGGCCCAGGTACATGCAGTTCCTTTTCCTTCATGCAAAAGGAACTGCATGTACCAGTTCCTTTTGCATGAAGGAACTGGTACATGCAACTGGCTGAGTTTCACAATTGTTATGGACTAGTGACTTCTATGTATATCTCATTCTGCCTGTTTCCTAATGGGAGTATTCAAATATATTCCTTCCTCGGAAAGAGAAAAACAAATATCGCATATTAATGCATATATGTGGAATCTAGAAAAATGGTATAGATGACCTTATTTTCAAAGCAGAAATAGAGACACAGACGTAGAGAACAAATGTATGGACACCAAGGGGGGAAGTGGTGGGGTGGAAGGAATTGGGAGATTGGGGTTTACACATATACACTACTGATATTACATATAAAATAGACAACTGAGGGGAATATACTGTATACCACAGGGAATTCTACTTAATGCACTGTGGTGTCCTAAATGGGAGGGAAATCCAAAAGGGAGGGAATATATGTATATGTATGGCTGATAAATTTTGTTGTGCAGTAGAAGATAACACAACAGTGTAAAGCAACTATACTCTAATAAAAATTAATTTAAAGAAAACAATATATTCCTGCCTCATTATTATATATGAATGTATGAGAGACAGGTAAGTTCTCTTTTTACCTGAAAGGTTTTCAGATGAGAATAACTGTATACATGCAGATTAGATACTAAGGAACCACGTCTGTACCTTGACCTGAGATAATGAGATTCTGGATTTTTAGCTGATGCCTGGACTTGAACTGAGAATGTAATAGTATATAGTATTTTAGCAGACAGAGTGAGTGTATTTTGCATGTTGGAAAGATGTGAGTTGTATGATCAAACAGAAGACTGCTTCAGATTGCATTGTGCAAAGAGGACTTCAACAAAATCTCCTATCATACATGTTCCTCTACAACATGATTCTATGATTCTCTAAACACAAAGTGTCTAGTTCTCCACAGCATTTAGTCTGGTTAGGCCCTGAGAATGCTGTTAGCAATAGAGTGCAGCAGAAATGGTGTTGTTTTACTTTAAAAGATATGCTTCTACCTGGGCCTTTGGGAATATTGATTTGGAGACACTCTTTCAGAACTCAGACACCATATGTTGAGAGACTCAAGCCAAATGGAAATGTCATTAGTAGACACCTCATTTGCCAAACCTAACTGAGTCAACAGTCAGCATCGACAGCCAGCCATGCAAGTCTGTCCTCTTGGACACTCAAGTCCAGTGGAGAGTCTACATGTCTAGAGCCACTATCTGATGGCAATTGTATGAAGATCTCCAGCAAGAACTGCTTAGCTGAGCCTTGTCAATCCATAGAACTGCGATAGACAGTAGTAAATTTTTATTTAAAGTCATAAAATGTTGGGCTGGTTTGTTATGCTGAGATTGATGAATAGCACATAAGATGAATTAATTCATAGACTGCATATTATTGTTTAGCTCAAAATCTCAATTTGAAGTTAATATCAGCATAAAATACTATGAATCAACAATTTTTTAATATTTTTACTATACAGGTCATCAGCAAGTCATTAAAATGAAGATTATGAGCTGGCAGAAAAAATAGATCACAGGTACTAGTGGTCATTTGAGACAATTAATTTAATTACATGTGATGAAAGTTGTAGCCTTGGTGGTTAAATAGAGACCATCATCAGTCATCTTTTCACAATTAAACATTATTTGAAAACTATTTCCCTAAAAGAGTAAGGATAGTCAGAGATTCCATCATTTATATTTCATTCATCTGCCATATAAAAAGTGTTTGGACCTCCCATTGGGAAGGTTCACTTACTGAGATGCCTACCGTCAGTAGCCTGATTAATTTTCATAATACTACATATTTGGCAGACTTCTGAACTTTGTACACCTGTGATAATCCTGAATCAACCTGTGAAATAGTGAAAAATAACATAATCACAGGTTTAAATGAATTATACTTCTCAAAATATTGACAAAATATACAGAATATAAGCAAGGTGTGTATCAATCATAGAAAGTCAACTATTTTTTTTCTTTTCCTCTTTTTTTGGCCACGCCGCATGGCACGTGAGATCTTAGTTCCCAAACCAGGGATGGAACCTGTGCCCCCTGCGGTGGAAACATGAAGTCTCACCACTGGACCGCCAGGGAAACCCAGAAAGTCAACTATTTTTAAAAGTCTTCTTTTTCAAAAGATGGTAGATTTAGGAAAACATCTCTCACATTAACCAGTGAGAAATGTTGATTTTTTGGCCTTCCTCCTGATACCAACAAACATAATTTCTTACTTTAAAATTGCATATAGGAGAACATAATGTAAACAGCATAGTCTTCGAATAAATTTCTTATTCTCTTCAGGACAATTTGAATATGTACTTAATCCTGTTAACAGCAGGACTTTGAGGAAAAGTTTTAGAAACACTGGCGTAAGGTAAGGCTGAAGAATATTAAAATATATGTTTCATTAAAATATAGTAAAGGCAAGAGAGCAGGAATTGTAGCCTGAAAAATAAATTGAGGATAAATGGTGGAGGCTCCTGCAAGTCCGAAAATTTATAACTATTTTCAATAGGTAATAAGAAGCTACTTCATAATTCATCTTGAGAAGTGAATTTATGAGGCCAGAATTTTGTTCTAGGAAGTTCAATCTGACGAGATTATGCAAAATGTATTGTTTAGGTAGGTTCCCCACCAGCAGGGAAACTAATACCTGAGGCAGCGCAGACACAGTAAGTAAAAGGAGAAAGGAAGACATGGAGGGAAGTGAAAGAAAAAGAAGGCAAGAGAAGGGGAGGGGAAGGGAGGAGAGAAGACAGGAGATAATCGGAGAGGTAAGAAAAGAGAGGATAGGAGAAGAGAGAAGAGACTAAAACTAAATACAGATCATTTATTTATTGGCATGCTATAGTTTCCAGAGGTTGTTAGAACATATACTGTTCCTTGGGCAGCTGCGCCAAGGCTGTTTTAAAAGCAGAGATATTGAGACTGAAACTATCAGAAAGGAGAAATCTGAAACTCATCTTGACCTTGCCTTTTAGCTTCCAGCTCTTGAACAACAGTTCACATGAAAAGGTTTATTCTGAGTTACTACACGTGAAAAGGTTTATTCTGAGTTGCTACAGGCTTTTCCTTGAATTCTCAAGTTCACAGCTTCTGCATTTAACTTTAACCTGTTTTAACCTCATTGTAACTTCCTTGTTCCTATTAGATATTGTCTATCCCTTTCAGTTCCAGCTCGTAGTCCACTAACTTCCTTTCCTGAACACTGCAGCTTTATCATGAAGTCTTCTCTAGGATCAGAGTGACTTCATCACCAGATTATCCTCTTCCTCTGCTCACCTCTCAACCTAGGTATTTTCACTATTTGCACATCCTAGACTTCCACCCCCTCACACTTACATACCTGGCAAAATTTGCTATGCTTCTTTTCCATTTGCTACCATTGCCTCCAGTTTCTCTCACATTAGAACTTTAGATCCCTCACTATGGCAAATGTTATTTGGTTATTTTCCCTTCTGTTTCTGAGTATCTGTAAATGGGCACTACAATAAAATTGGGATCAAATTATGAAGAATATATTGTACTCCATTGCTTTTCAGAAGCTCAAAGATTTTTTTTATCCTATGCAAAATATTTTGTTGGAAACAATGTAATTCTAGTAAAGCTAAGGCTGGAAAAATAAATCCATTCTCAAGTACTACTGCCAATACTCATTAAAGCTGAGCGTGGCTGAAACTTTTGCAGCTCTTAGTAAAATACTTAACTGGGGACAATGAAGAACTTGATGACAGTTGGTTTGTTGATTCTTGTGATTATAAACCAAAAGAGATAGGTTTTTTGAAGCATGAATTGCACAGTATCCCACACATAATGCTGATCACCTAACAATCCAAACATGGCATAATGTGGTGTCTCCCAAAGTTTTTTAAAATTAAGACTAAAATAGTAAGGTCTATGAGACATTCAGACATAAATACTTCTATATTTTAATGTCTGAGTTTTAGTTTTCTTAAAGGAAATAAGTGGTGCTATGGAGATATTGCTAAATGTCAAATACTAAGTAGCTGAACCACCAATTTTAACACAGAAGCCTGAGTTTCTCATTCTACCTGTTGCAAAGATATAGATTGAATTAAAACCTCCCATGATGTTGTCTTTGATGAAATATATTCAACATGACTATACAAGTAAAGAAAAATATGGCAAGTAAAGAAAAACATACTTTACTATATGTTCTTCAATGAAATTTAATTGATGCCCATTTCATTCAAAATGAGATTTCTAGTCAAAAAAGTTAGTAGAATCATAATTACTCAAAATCTGTTCAACCTATCAAATCGCAGCACAGTGGAATGGGCTGGAATTACAAGTTTCTGCTACTATAATGGTGGTTATAGTTTCCGTGTAACTGGTTCACGTAACAAGAACCAAAATACTTTGTCACTTTGCCATGCTCATTTCTTGTAAATATATTTCTTTCAAGGACTGTTGCAAAAAAGTCTACCTTTTGAAATCATTTCTGAAAACTCAACACATGCTGATAAAAAAGTTACAAAACTGCTCAAAATGCAGAGTATTTATTTCCCCAAAAGGAAGTCTCATCGACATGGAGGATGGGAACTTCCCTGGTGGCACAGTGGTTAAGAATTCACCTGCCAATGCAGGGAACACGGGTTCGAGCCCTGGTCCGGGAAGATCCCACATGCCACGGAGCAACTAAGCATGTGCACCACAACTACTGAGCCTGTGCTCTAGAGCCTGTGGACCACAAGTACTGAAGCCTGCGCGCCTAGAGCCCGTGCTCCACAACAAGAGAAGCCACTGCAATGAGAAGCCCGCGCACTGCAACGAAGAGTAACCCCCGCTCGCCGCAACTAGAGAAAGCTCACGCGCAGCAACGAAGACCCAACACAGCCAAAAATGAATGAATAAATAAATAAATAAATAAATACTTGCTTGACTGAAAAAGAAACGTTCCTAGAAGCACTGTAATATAGAAGCTGTATTTAAAAAAATCAAAAAACATAGAGGATGAATCAGTGTTTATCAGATGAGGGCAGCAGAGGGACACAATACAGGTAAAAGAAAGGTACTGTCGGGTTGTCAACAATCCTAATTTAAGAATTCTGAATTAAGACCAGGCCCTGGGATCTAATGTAAATGAGGGTTTGAATACACAATGATGGTGTCTAGAGCTAGCTTGGGAAGGAAAGACAGCCCTTCTTCCATATTAATCTTTATTGCCCTATTGAAACTTTTGGATTTGGGCAATTGATTTTGTTACAATTAATTTTATATAGCTTTCTATATAAACACTACTTGAGATTACTTCCTACAACAACATTGCTGTTCCTCTGTAGAAATTATGAAGCTGCCCCCTCCATTTTACATTTAGAGATTGCAATATATTATTTTATAGGTGCAGGGGTTAAGACAGCACACAGTAACAAAATTAACTCGAAGATCAGAAGATATATTTTTTTTAACTCCATATAATCTAATGTACAAGTACATTTCTCTCTTAACTGCAGGCCCACAGCTGTATTTCAAATGTCTTCATTTTTGGAAAAAGGAGGGCATGGTAAAATTAAAATGTATACTTTAATTAAAATCAAGTATTTATCAAACATCTAATATTTAGTTGATAAATATAATTTCTTCCTTTCTTTCTCTCCCATTATGTAATACTGATCTATCTCCTTTGCCTATTGTAATTTTATAATACATTGTAAGATCTAGTAGTATAGTTGCTTAGAATTACTTATATTTTTTGGCATTGGATTTCTATTATTTCATATATTTTACTCTAGATTATTTTAGAATAACTTTGTTTTTAAATTTTTTCTCCCTTCCCCCCACAACAAAAAAACATTAGAAGTTTTATTTCACTTGTATTAAACTGGAAATTAATAGATTCTAAATTTACTCAAATTGTGTTCTAGGTATCTTTACAAAGAATGTTTATTTTTCTATATGTTACACTTTTATCATTAAATTATTCTATATTTATTATGGAGAATGGAATTCTACCATCTTTAGGATTGCTACAAGGATGTTACTAATACATAAAAACTTTTATTGATGTTCCAATTATTAGTATACACCCTACCACTATGTAAATATTCTAAATAATTATAATAAATTGCTGATTGATTTTTGTATGCTATCATTTTTAGCAAAATAATAATCTCATTATTGCAATTTATACCATAATAATTATACTTTATGTGGTATTATAAAACTGTTACATAAAAATCTTGAAAGTAGTTATACTGAAACTGTTGATTGCCACCTAACATTTATTTTCCCTTTTCTTTACAAAAAGAAAAAAATTCCAAATCCAACAGCCAAAAACACTTGAGTTTGTTCTTTGCAGTGATGTTAAAAATAATTGACTCCTTAGATTTCCTTGTGACTGGAAGTGGCTATGTAACTCAATTCTAACCCATGATATTTATATGAAAGATACTGGTGGGGACTTCTAGAAAAAGTCTTTTTTTTTTTTTTAATAGTTGTTGTTTTAACTTTAATGCTTACTGAAATAAGCATATATACAAAGAATGCAAGTCTTAAATGTATAGTTTGATGGAGTTTTACAAGGTTATCACACACATACCCACCACCAGATCAAGATGCAGAACATCGCCAGCTCCCCAGAGTACCTCTTATGCCACTGGGGAATCATTTTCCCATACCCAAAGTAACTGCCATATTTACCTCTATCACCACAGATTAGTTCTGCCTGTCTGTGAAGTTTATATGAATGGGGTCATACATTTTGTACTGTTAAGTATTTAGCTTTTTTCCTTGCTATTCTCTCTGTGAGATTCATCCATGTTATATGCAGCAGTAGTTTGCTCTTTTGTTATTGTATAGCTTTGTGTTACATAAGTAGTACCATACGACCCAGCAATCCCACTACTGGGCATATACCCTGAGAAAACCATAATTCAAAAAGAGTCATGTACCACAATGTTCATTGCAGTACTGTTTACAATAGCCAGGACATGGAAGCAACCTAAGTGTCCATCGACAGATGAATGGATAAAGAAGATGTGGCACATACATACAATGGAATATTATTCAGCCATAAAAATAAATGAAGTTATTTGTATTGAGGTGAGACTGTCATACAGAGTGAAGTTAGGAGACTGTCATACAGAGTGAAGTAAGTCAGAAAGAGAAAAACAAATACAGTATGCTAATACATATATATGGAATCTAAAAAAAAAGAAAAAGAAAATGGGCAGAAGATTCTAGGGGCAAGACGGGAATTGCAGACCTACTACAGAATGGACTTGAGGATACGGGGAAGGGGAAGGAGAAGCTGTGACAAAGTGAGAGAGAGGCATGGACATATATACACTACCAAATGTAAAATAGATAGCTGGTGGGAAGCAGCTGCATAGCACAGGGAGATCAGCTCTGTGCTTTGTGACCATCTAGAGGGGTGGGATAGGGAGGGTGGGAGGGAGGGAGATGCAAGAGGGAAGAGATATGGGGATATATGTATATATATAACTGATTCACTTTGTTATAAAGCAGAAACTGACACACCATTGTAAAGCAATTATAGTCTAATAAAGATGTTAAAAAAAAAGTATTTTAAAATAGGCAATTTCACTTGGCATGCTGCTTCAGTCTTTTTCCTCTCTGTCTTTTGCCCTTTCCCTCTTCTCCTGTATGGATTATGGAAGCAGCATCTAGTGGGGGTGGCAATTGGTATATAAAGGGGTTTTCTGTTTTTTATAGCTAAACACATTCTTGATTAACAAAGATGTTATTGTAACATTATGTCTGAGTTCAATCATTTATCTCTAGAATTTGATGGGTGAAAAAGATATTAGGCCAGAATGTGGATTTGGGAGTCATGTGAGGAGAAAAGATGTAAACTACTCTTCTAGGACATTGGAAATGTAAATGGACAAGAAGCATTAAGAGCCCACATGAGCTTTTTCGTCATGAATTTAACATGAGATAAATCAGTGTCTCTACAGTGCTTTTCTCCACCTACCTTCACTTGAATGGCTGCAGGTGTGTGTGCAGAGCTTGAATTGAGATAGGCTTAACTAAGATTGTAAATTTTCCAATTTCATATGAATAAGAAAGCAGGGGACAAAGCAATTGAGCATATATATTCAAGGGAGTGATTATATTGATTTAATGAAATTTAAACTGGGTAAGGGAGGAAGAGAGAACATCAAAGGCATAAGTGAAAGAAGCAATGATCAATCTCATTGGAGTCAGAGAGAGAGATGCTTTGTATCAGTCAGGGTTTTCCAGTAAAGCAGAAGCAGAACCAGTGGGATATGTCTGTGTGTGTGTGTGGGGGGGGGGGGGGGGGGGGGGGTGTATTTAAGAATGTCTGTGTGTAAATCTATTTATATATTTATCATCAGCTAGATCTATCTATAGGTATCTATACTATAATTAGAAATATATCTATGTATATATATACAAATATATATTTGTATATATGTATATGTATATAAATGAGAGATACAGGGAAGAAGGCAGGGAGGGAGGGAGAGAGGAGAGAGGGAGAGAGAGAGGTAAGAGAGAGAAAGAGATTTATTTCAAAGAACAGGCTTATGTAATTCATTTCTGGGCCCAGCAAGTCTGAAATTCATAGGGCAGACTAGCAGAATGATAACTCTCTTGGGCAAGGGCTGATGCCAAAGCCTTGAGGCAAAATTTCTTCTTCCTTAGGAAAACTTCAATTTTTCTTTTAAGACCTTTCAATTGATTAGATGAGGTCCACCCATATTATCAAGGTCATCCTTCAAAGTCAGTTGATGGTATATTAACCACATCTACAAAATACCTTCACAGCAACACCTAGATTAGTGTTTGATTGAATAACTGGGTACTATAGCCTAGCCAAGTTGATACATAAAACTATCACATGCATGAACTTGGAATCATGCCATAGTTGCAGCTATTGGTGATGACAAGCTTTAGGTATGATGGTAGGTAGAGATCAAGTTGGGTAGGGGCCAAGATCACTGATCACCAAAGAAGAGCAGTTTAAGGAACCAGGTTGTTGGAAGGATAAGTGAATATTGAAATTTCCAAAAATAATACAGAAGTAATTTGGGAGAGTGTGATAGTCCTTCAGAAGGGAGGAGTAACATAGGGGGCATAGAATGTCCCAATGAGAGAAAGTTCAAGAACATGTAATAATCTGATGTTCAAAGCTGGGGGCCAGGTAAAATAACTGAGATCTTCAATTAAGAAAATGTGATTTGCACTCAGTCACCTATTATGATTTCATACTTCCTGTTAATTACTGAACTCCCTGCTTGGGAAATGGCAAGCACCCAGTTCTAGAGCTGAGTCAGGGATAGGACTCTAGTCCCTTCTGAAAGTGGTCAAAAATAGTAAATCAGGGTCTCAATCTTTGTATAGTCTGGGGAGTTAACTCTCAGTACAAGGTAATGACATTAGCCCAAGAAAAAGACACAAACATTCTTACTAAAACTAGGAACAACATTCAGAAACGGACTTTGCATTCATGCCCCTCCAATAATTCCCTGTCTTATGGTTTGGCATTAATATACCAGGAGATTTTCATGTCAGAAATATGAAGTTTATAAAAAGAGGAGCATTCATTTTCACGTCCTACCTGACTACAGGTTAATCGATTGCCAAAGCCTGAATATTTCTCAAGGTTTTTCACTTGTCTGCACACTTTGTTACAACTGTTCTAGTACAAACTACAACAATTACTTCTTGCATACACTCTCATGTGCCTTCAGACTTAATTTACACCAATTTATTGGAAAGGCACAGAGGGGATTATGTCACTCCCCTGCTTAAAGCCCATCACTATTATTTTTCTTTTAGAATTGAGTCCAGCGTTACAAATGTTATGATTTCACCTCTGCCTCTCTTTCATCTATGTCGTATGGCACCCCCTGTCTTGTTTACCAGGCTCTAACATTCTTAGGTTTGCCTTAGTTAACCAAATGATCATTGTTTTCTAATTCAAGCCTTCATAAAAGTATTTTTATCTACCTTCCCACTGTCACTTCTCTTCACTTTTAAGTATCAGTAAAAATGTAAACTTTGTTAGAGAGCATTATGAACTGAAAGTTTATGCTCCCTCAAAATTCATATGTTGAAGCTCTGAACTCCAATGTGATGATATTTGGAGATGGTCCTTTGAGTGATAATTAGTGTTACATGATATTATGAAGGTGGGTTCCTCATGATGGGATTAGTACCCTTATAAAGAGACACCAGAGAGCTTGAAATCTCTCTCTACATGCACAAGAACAAAGGAAAGACCATGTGAGGACACAGCAAAAAGGTGGCCATCAATAAGCTATGAAAAGAGCTCTCACCAGGAACACAGTAAGCCAGTATCTTGATCTTGGACTTCTCAGCCTCCAGAACTGTGAGAAAATAAATGTTTTTGTTTATGCCATCCAGATGTGGTATTTTGTTATGGCAGTCCATATGACAGGGGGTCATTTTCTGACTCCTCAGCTTTTGGTTCCCAGGGTTATTCACTGTGTATTTGTACTTTTTAGCAAAGTTTCATATTTACAATTTATTATTTGTACAATGGATCTCTTCTCCAAGTGTACATAAGGCTTGTAGGGACAAAGAATGTGCCTGTCTTTAAACCTAAGCTCCTAGCAGACTACTTGGATCATAAAAATCACTTAATACTTTATGCATTGAAAACTAAACAGGTTAATAAATGAAGGAATGAATGAAGCCAGCATCACTCATTCATATTGACCACAGACAGTTTCATTGTTGTAAAGTTAAGTGTAATATGTAAAATAAATATCCAGATTTACAGGTGACTAAACTGTGAGTGCTGAATATAATTGTTGTGGAAGCAAATATGATATTATCTGAGGAGTTTACAGGGAAAGAAAATGACATTCAAATCAGAAAGGCATTGCTAAGATACAGTAGGACCTATGCATATTTGGAGATTATGGGGTAGGAGTTAGAAATTAGAGAGAAATACAAGGGATAGTATGAATCATGTTTGAAAAGGCTTCCTAGAGAAAATAGGGCATGAATAACATTTGCAAGCCTCCATGAATTTATGCTATGAGGAGGTGGGTCATATATACGGTAAACAGTGTAATGTGCCAATATTTCAGAAACTAATGCAGTTGATTAGTTATAGAGTTGTATTTTTAATCATATATTCTTAAATATCCTAATTGTAATTATTTGTCATGTTAAAATTAAACATAAGCAACGGAAACTATAATGTATAGCATTAATGTGGGGATCTCACATCCAATAGGAGGTTATACTAGATTATCTTCAATTTCTACTCCAAATCATAAATATGATGATGAGGTTAGAATCTCTCAGAAATATGATACAAGATTCTGTAAATGTATCACTCAGTAGACAAACCATTTCTTTACCTTTTTTTGAGATCTATATTGATATTAAATTAGCTTCCTGCAAGTTGCACTGCACTGGTCAAAACTGTCCATGAAAAATTAAATTACAGTATCAGAGATTTTAGATATTTAACTAATTTAGCAAAGACTATCATCAGAAAATAATTTTCCACAAAGATCTTTATATTATCAAGAATGGACCTTATAGACCACTGTCTTCTAGAGAGTAAAATCAGAAATAACACTCTTTGCTCATGGATAATTTTTTTCTAACCAAACTCATGCCTCCTCAGGTATAGAGTTAAATTTAATAGGTTATAATTTTCAGATGTCGCGTAAGTATTTTCTAATGAGAAAATGTAGCATTGGGTTCAAATGTGTTGGTGGCCATCTCTTCAGCTAATCTTCCCATGAGTTTCCTTATTCCACCAAAGCCTCAGAACTTGTCAAATAATATGGGATTGTAACTTTATTACATCCTTTGATCTTCAGACCTGAGGAGAGCAATAGAAAAGAAAAACCTACAAAGATGCTATCATCGTGCATTACCTATCAGAAAGGATATGGATGTAAGGTGGATGAAATGTATACACATACTTCCCTATTTGAGAGAAACTTTGAAATAAATAGTGGTGACAGGATTAATAATTGAAAATGTAGAATCCTCCTGGCCTTGCCAAAAGCAAGATGATGAGTTTAAAATTCAAAGTATTATTCAATTTCTCTTAATTGTTTGGGTAATTAAATGGAAATAATTGACTAACATTTAGAATTTTAAATTAATTACCTTTCTCGTTGTGAGGTTAAAATGATACCTGTCTTTCTTTTTCTCTTTCTGTCACACATACAGACACACACACACACACACACACACACACAACCATATTCTCAATTACTGATACATACATAAGTAACTCCAGAAAATACTTACAAGACTAACCTACATACTCTCTAGAGAAGACCTTTATATTTTCTCTAAGTCAGAAAATCCCGGTTAAAAGTAGCCAAAGTTAAACTGGAATAAATAAGGGGAAAACATTTTAAGCACCAGAAACTTTATTTTATTACTGTAAATTTTCCTGAATTGGCTCAAAATATTGTTACTAATTATTTCTATAATTTAGGTAAACAAAGGTTTTTCTTTCAAAAGTCAACATCAGGCCCAAGACTTTTATCCCTGCCAACACTATCACAATCTAATATTAATGTGTTTCATGTAGAGATGTATATCTAACCCCTGGAGTCAGCTAAGTCTTAAAGTGAGTTAATTCCTGTTTATTGTCATTTTCTCCCCTACTGTTATGATTGATTTAGGCCAGTTATATTTTGAATAGGTAATTTGATGACTTTTATAATTCAATAAACACATATGAAAAATAATTAAAGGAAAATTCTCCATTGAAAACAATGCTTCTCTTAAGCAAAATCCTCCATTAAAAATAATACTTCTCATAAGCATGTACATTATCTAGCACCAAGACCTGAAACCTAGTCTATCAATTGTCTGAGTTTTTCTTTTTAAAGAAGTTATGCTTTATATGTCAATTATATATCAATAAAATAAATGCAATTTTAAAAAATTCTAAATAAGGAAGTTATGCTTCCATTCATTCCACAAATGTTTCTGTTTTATTGAATTAGCTAACAATGACTTCTTCTATCCTAGAATTAATGCATTTCACTGAAAATTATATTAAGCTTACCCAGCATCTATTATGTTTTTTAATATTTAACTTCTAAACTTTTAATTTTTCTTTACAACACACTGTCTTTTTTATGTTCATATCTGTATATTAAAATATTATTATATCTTTAAGAAAATCTTATCCCAGTTGTTAAACACTAACAATATTTTTGCTATATCAGACATAATATATTTAAAACATATAGATTTTCTCTACCTTATTTCTTCTTATTATGTAGGCACAATTTATAAGGATTTTTTGTTTTATATATACACACACAGATATATATATATGTATATGTATGTATATATATATTTATTTCACCAAGTTAGTGAAATATACCAGCTGAGATAATTGTGTGTCAATTAGCAGAACAAAAGTACATCAAATCTTAAAATATACTTCTTTATAAGTGTTTCCATTTTCAAAACCATATCTGCAATTAAATTCTTTGGATTTTGAGGGCTTTTTGTAGATTTTAAGAGTAATTACCTAGAACAATATATCAGGTGATTTGTCTATGATTAATCCCCTGTACTTTATGAGTAACTGTCTTATAAGTTGTATACACAGTAGAAAGGGATGCCCATAGTATATTTTCTACTACTTTAGTTTGCAAATGGATTGATTTTTTATTAAGATATCACCATATTTTGACATTTTTATTTGGTTTTAAGGTACTAGTAACCTCAAATATTAGGCCTATATTTAAACTCCTTTTAAAAACCTGAATTAACCTATACAATGATATTGATCCATATTTGATATTTAGTCAGGATCCTTACCGAACTAAATAAGACTAACTCATACCATACCTAAATGTTACTTTCAGAAACAGTATAGGCTAGCTTTGCCCCTCTCAGTCCTTCACAGTTCACTGCAATCTTTACAACAATGGTGAACAAGTGTTACACTAAAGACACACACGTGTTACTTATAAGCTTACTAATGGGATATAGAGGCACCACATAAAATATGAAACAAGAAATGGCAAGCCTGGAAACTTCTTTCAGTATTTAAAGATTTCAGCTCCATTGAATGTAACTTTCATTCAAAGTTATGCAATAATTCACTTTTAGATCCATGATTTCTTTCAGTAATTTAATATTTAATAATTTAATATTTACATGAGTCTTACAAGAGCTCATAGGTTTTCTAGTTAATCTCTGGATTCTTTTTTATTTGATGGAGTAGAATATAAACACATGAAAATTACCCCAAAGAAACCAAAGATTGGATCCCTATGCCTTTAACATTTTTTGTTTTTTATAAGCATTAATTTTGAAAATGTTAAGCTAAAGTATCAAAGAAGTTTTCAAGATGAATTTGTGTTAGTAATTTTTCCACTTTTGTGATTTATATACATGGAAACATAGTGATAAGGAATGAAAGGAAACAAGCATTAAATAAGAAAATATACATAAAATCCAGAATTAGCATTTGTCAAGAAGTTCAGCCGAAACGAGCCTAGAAACAATCAACAGAATCAATTTTTCTCAGATACCTGAGTCAACATTCCCTAGTTTAAATCAGCGACCAGGTATGGTAGGCTGAAGAAAGAGACAAGTGAATTAGGAAACTGTCATAATGCTATTCTGGCATTTACAACTGCAAAACAAGAGGCCTGAAACACAAAGAAAGGAGTGCAAATGACAAAAATTAAAGTAATATAAAAGTAATTTTCCTTGGTGGCTCAGTGGTTGAGAGTCCGCCTGCCAATGCAGGGGACGCGGGTTCGTGCCCCGGTCCAGGAAGATCCCACATGTCACGGAACGGTTGGGCCCGTGAGCCATGGCCGCTGAGCCTGCGTGTCCGGAGCCTGTGCTCCGCAATGGGAGAGGCCACAACAGTGAGAGGCCCAAGTACCGTCAAAAAAAAAAAAAAAAAAAAAAGTAATTTTCAGAAAAAAAGTCAAGAAGCCACATAACAAATTTGAGAAGGAACATTAAGGGAAAGCATAGTGGAAGGAAGGGGAAATTTCCACTAGAGGCAACTATCAACAGAGCAATCTGATAGAGAAACAAGAATACAACAACAACAAATTTTAAGTTAATTTGAACTGCTGGTTTTGCTGCCAACATGTAAAGAACTTAGAAGTTTTCACTCTCATTATTACAACATGAAAAAAAAAAACTAACAAACTGAAAAACAATGTTTTTTTCTTGGACATATCAGAGAAATGGCTTTTCAGAGTAAATTACCACTCTGGAATCTGGTGAGAGGTAAACCCAGAAAATCATAGCCAAAATCTGCTTATCTGGAGCAGACGCTACTACAGCCATAGACTGGTAGAAACATTTAAATGGTAATTTTGACAAACTTCTGAAGACTAAGTAGAGATTAGTGTGTAAGTGAGAAACACTCATGGCTACAGTCTTTGAGGAGCCCTCACACTTTTGTGGTAATGCCAAGGAAACACATCAAGTTTTCAAGGGGAAGATACAAGAAAGAATCCCTTGCTTCTGTGATAGGAGCAAATGAAGAGCAATCCCTGGGAAATGAAGCCAGAGCCTCCTGCATTAAAAGGGGGAAAGGCTTTACCATTGAAGGGCATTCCACCTATGCCAGCCTCCTCAAATTTTTATATCCCATCAAAAGAATAGGGGGAAGGAAGAAACACTGGTGAAAGTAATCAAAAAGAAACGCAGGACCACTATAGGATTGCGATTTACTTGGAAAATTATAGAAAACTTGCTCTCCACCATACCTTACCATGACATCAACAGAGCTGCAATATAATAAAAGTGGATAATAGATGAAAGAGTTGCAAGGCACAGACTCTTTCTGGAGAGAAGTTAAGAAGGACAGTGGAGGTGGTTAAAGCTCTACACCTGCAGCAGACATGAAACAAAGTCCAACTCATAGCCATGTTAACATAAATTGTCAACTAAATAGGCATTTACCCAGTTCCTATTGCCTGATACAACATGTTTGGATACCAAGAACAAATTATAAGGCATGCTAAAAGGCAAGACAAAACACAGTCTGAAGAGACAAAGCAAGCATCAGAACCAGACTGAGGTATGACTTACATTTTGGAATTATCAGACAGGAATTTAATATAAACATGATTAATATATTGAGGACTCTAATGGAAAAAGTAGAAAAGATGCAAAAAACAGATGAGAAATATAAACAAAGAGATGGAAACTCTAAGAAATGATCAAAAGGAAATGCTTCATATCAGAAACACTATATCAGAAATGAAGAATGGCTTTGATCAACTCACCATTAGGTTGCACAAGGCCAAGGAAAGAGACAGTGATCTTGAAGATATGTCAATAGAAATTTCACATAGTGAAATACAAAGAGGAAAAAAAAAAAATGAAAAAAGTAAACAGAAGAAAATATGCAACATCCAAGAAGGAGAAGAAAGGGAAAACACAGCAGAATAAGTATTTAAATTAATAATGGCAGGGAACTTTCAATAATTAATGGCAGACACCAAATCACAGATCCAAGAAGTTCAAAGCATCAAGCAGGTAAATACCAAAAACAAATGGCAACATGTAGAAATATGTATAGAAATGTGTGCATAAATGGGTTACTGTCCATACATATATCCCCTTGAAAGGGCCTAGAGCACTCCCCAGAAGTAACAAGCATACCCAGTGCCCAAATGTTGGTTTCTAATATCATTCTATGGAAAAGAAACCAGTGCTCCTTGAAGAAGTGACTGACTTGGAGACTAGGGCAGGAACCATACATGACAAGCCTGGAACAACGTCTAGTTTCAAAAATTAAGAAATGCTCCTCCCCCCACCAAATAAACTGACAAGTATATAAAAATATGAATAAATGATTGAATAAAGAAATCAATGGGGAGAACAAAAAAACCCATGTTTGTAAGATTCTAATTTATGTAGATATTCCTTTCTTAAGGTGATGGACCTTAAATTGTCCTCCTCAAGTAAAGGCTGCACATAGTGACTTTCTTCCAAAGAGTAGAGCATGAAAAGGGAAAATAAAAATAGTTACTTTACAGTAAAGAAGCTAACAAACACTATGTCAAGCTATGTGATCAAGGTTAAAATCAAGTGATAAATCACTTTTATATATTGCATGACTGACATGATGTGATAAGAATAGCACTTTACCTTAGTGGTCTTCCTTCCAATCTAATTATGAGAAAACATCAGACAGATCCCAGTTGAGGGGCATTCTACTAAATACCTCACTAGTATTCCTCAAAACTGTCAAGGTCAGCAAAAGCAAGGAAAGTCTGAATAAATGTCACATACAAGAAAAGCCTAAGGACACATGAAAACTAAATGTAATGAGATATCCTGGATGGGATCATAGAACCAAAAAAGGACAGGAAGGGAAAACAGGAAATCTGTAGAAATTACGGACTTAGTTAATTATAATGCATCACTATTCATTGATTGTGACCAGTGTACCATACGAATGTAAATGTTAACAAGGGAAACAGGATATGGAATATATAGGACTATCTTTGCAAAAATTCTCTAAGTCTAAAACTTTTCTAAAGTAAAAAGTTAATTTTTAAAAATTATACAAGAGAAATTAAAGTGTTGGTTTGATTCTTTTCTACCTCTTGCACAATTAAATCCTAGTTTTAAAGGCAAAAGACTCACTATTTCTTTTGTATTCCTAAAAAACCCTCTTGCTCCCACCACTGGTTTTTACTTTGTTCATCTGGTCCTTCCCTTACTTTTATATATTCTTTTCCACAGATCTGTGGTATAATTCTATTACAGGTGACCTGATTTTCAATGTGCTTTCAAAACAGACAGTGCAGACAGATTAGTGTTAGATTCTCCTTCTGAAAGAGCTGCAGTGTGGTGTCCTGGGATTGAATTGGAGCCAATCACCAAAGCCTTTGGGTGAACAAGAGAAAAAAGGAAAGAAAAGAAAATAACAAACTTCTGGTTCTGAGGATATGAGGAAGTCAGGCATAAAATTCCTGAAGAAAAGTAATCTTTAACAATCTAGAGAAAATAGTTTTAACACTAGAGAAAACACTTATTTAACTAGAAAACACAAATTATAACCCTAGAGAAAAACAGTTTTCATAATGTAGAGTTTACTTGCTTTGAGAACATAAGCAATGTTACTTATCTTGAATATTGCCAATCACAAAAAGTTTTAAAATGATGGTTCACATTTGTTTTCTATAATTAGACACTATTCAATAGCTGCAAATGAAAAAAAAGAAAAACCTTTATAATATTCCATTATCATTTCTTTGCATCCACTACTTGTGGATTTGAAACTGTATTTCATAGTGCTTTTAACTGGTAGCTAAAGGAAATATCTACTCCTCATTTATGTTATGACAACATGAACATTAAAATACCCACTCTGTGAAGTTTTTTAAAGTAAAAAAAAAACAAAAAGAAATTTTAAGAAATTAAACAGAAAAAATATTTTTACATAAAGGGTTTTACAATTATATCTTTTTTAAACATATTTTGGATTAGAAAGAGATGTGTATAAGAGCAAGTTTAGGGGCTTCCCTGGTGGCGCAGTGGTTAAGAACCTGCCTGCCAATGCAGGGGTCACGGGATTGATCCCTAGTCTGGGATGATCCCACATGCCATGGAGCAACTAAGCCCGCATGTCACAACTACTGAGCCCGCGTGCCACAACTACTGAAGCCTGTGCACAAAGAGCCTGTGCTCTGCAACAAGAGAAGCCACTGCAATGAGAAGCTGCACACTGCAACAAAGAGTAGCCCCACTAGCCGCAACTAGAGAAAGCCCATGTGCAGCAAGAAAGACCCAACACAGACAAAAATAAATAAATAAATAAATAAATTTTAAAAAAAGAGAGCAAGTTTAGCATCTTATATGGTCTACTTACATAGTCCTTTTTTATGTGCACCTCTGCATCTCTAGTTATTGTCCCTTATAAATCAATTGGCTCTTCCTGATGGAAAGTGAACACCTAATTGTTTTTACTTAAATAAAAATTACTTAAGCAAATTTTTCAAAGCATAATTTGAAACACACACTCAAAAACGCTACCATTGAATGAAATTCCCAAATGGTTTTATTGTATGAAAGGAAATTCAAGTTTTAAAAAGAGATGTCATTATTCTTTAAATAATTTGCACTATTTATTTATTTATTTTGATAAATTTATTTTATTTTATTTATTTTATTTTTGGCTGCATTGGGTCTTCATTGCTGCATGCAGGCTTTTCTCTGGTTGTAGCGAGCAGGGACTACTCTTCGTTGTGGTGCACAGGCTTCTCATTGTGGTGGCTTCTCTTGTTGGGAGCATGGGCTCTAAGCACATGGGCTTCAGTAGTTGTGGCTCACGGGCTCTAGAGCGCAGGCTCAGTAGTTGTGGTGCACGGGCTTAGTTGCTCCACGGCACGTGGGATCTTCCCAGACCAGGGCTCAAACCTGTGTCTCCTGCATCGGCAGGAAGATTCTTAACCACTGCACCACCAGGGAAGCCCTGCACTATTTATTAAATTTTATAAAACTACCAGAAAATGTACACAGTATCTTGTTATAATCTTATTTGTGTTCTGCATTAACCAACAATTATCTGAGTTGTTCTGCTCCTTTATTTTCTCTTCTGTGCTTGCCCTGAGACCTACTTTCCAAAGAACTCTGATTTAACCTTTTATTTTGTTCTTTCTTAATATGGGATTACTAGAGTATTTCTATATACTAAATAAATTTTTGCCATATTTTATACACCAATCCTATATTTTTCTTCATTTTTTCTCTCAGTTTTCTTCTAACCTACATTTTCCTCTATCATTTTCTACTTCAATTATTAAAGAAAAGATCTATTCAATTATTATTCTAATCAGATTTGAAAATTCTATGGAATTTTCAATATTCAGTTAGCTTATTTTTTTTAATAACTTTCACCATCAACCCAGAAAACTACTGTGAAATTTCTCAGTGTTTTTATGTATTCTATCCTTTCTCCTTGTCATTTGTTCCTTTTAAAATTTGTTTCTATAAGTAAAGATGGAGTAAATTAATGGTAACAGAAGACAAGTCCTCTGTTAATCCTTCCCTCTTTTTTTTTTTTTTTTGTGGGCCTGTCACTGTTGTGGCCTCTCCGGTTGCGGAGCACAGGCTCCAGATGCTCAGGCTCAGCGGCCATGGCTCACGGGCCCAGCCGCTCCGCGGCATGTGGGATCTTCCCAGACCGGGGCACGAACCCGCATCCCCTGCATCGGCAGGCGGACTCTCAACCACTGCGCCACCAGGGAAGCCCCAATCCTTCTCTCTTTTCCTACTCCAGTCAAACATATTTTGTGTCCCCAGATTCTATCCAGTTAGTGACCAAGACAGTTGCGGCTAGTTTTCAAATGAGAAGAATTTATCTTCACAAGATTGCTCAAAGAAGAATAGATATAAGGAATGTGCAAGAAAAAAAAGTAATTTTAATTGAATTTAACTCATTCAGAAATGTTTAACTTACTTAAAAATCAGAGAATGTTAAGGGGCTTTTTCTCATAAATAGTTCAGTTAATTTTGCCTAAATAGTTCAATTAATACAACAGTAATTTTGAAAGTTTTATATAGACAGTAACAGAAATTTTCCCCATTGTTCATAACAGTTATTGTAATTCTCTCACTTCACTTATAATGGGATCTTTCTTGCAGAGATTTATGTGGCCTGTTTATTTTGTAAGCATATGTAGCTGTAATCGTGGCCAACTTTATTGCTATGAACACCACTAGAATTCAGAATTTTAGTGACCTCATCATAAATCCTTCCAACTGTTACACATACAGTTACAGTACTAAAAATAAAGCCTTATTCATAAGGAAAGAATAATGAGTCCAGTTCCCCACACCCAATACACACATCCACTTAGAACCATGTTTCAACCTATTCAGAATCATTGTTTTCACAAATTTATGGAAGCTCCTACTTAGATTTAGAGACAATCTTAAAGACATTTATTTTCTAACCATTCTACAGTAATTGTAATATTATTTTCAAGAAAGACCTTAAATGAAATATGTTTCTTCCTGAGGCATATCTTACTATTTTAAAGCAATATTAGTCATTTTTCTCACCTTTTGGCCACATACAGTAAAGTCTCAACACTTCACATTATGTAACTTATCTAAAGTTAATCCTTATGACTCTCATGAGAAAGGTGGCCATATAAATTATCATCCATTCCAGGATCTAAAACATGCAATAATTTATATATATTTTTTCATAGTTTCTTTCGCCTTAATTTAAAATGAGTATTTCAACAAATACTTTTGTAAGACAAAACTCATCAAAGACAGTATATCTACTTATAATTCTGAATATTTTCCCAAAACTAAATAGGGTAAAATTGTAAATCTTCTCAATTTCATTCCAGTCTGATAGAAAGAATAAATTTAACCTATCAAAAAAAGTGTCTTCCAAATACAAATAAACAAATCCATTAATTCTCATTCTCTATTTAGTTGATATAATGGTTTTGTAGAGATGCATTTAACATCTTTTTGATTTCAAGGTTTATTTTCAAAATAATTACAATTCTGAAAAATATTAAGACCCAACGTTCTGGGGCTATATACTTTGACTACCGTGATTAAAAATTCCCAACTGTTTTTGAAAAAAACACATATAATCAAAATTTCAAGAACTCACAGTGTAGGACCTTTAGGTTGACCTAGGAAGTAGTCAACAACCAAGTTTAATTTGTTTTTAAATCTGATTAATGATAGTAACAAAGAGAAAACAATCTAATTGCTTTCAAATTATTTTGTGTTTTCCACATCAGTATTGTTATAAATATTGTAGTCCATTAATATGTATAAGAATAGAAATATTTATAAATTTCACAACTAAAACTTCTATGCATTTATAGTTTTAATATTTTTATAGTTTTAAAAATTATCTGTACTTTTAGGAATTATCGATTTAAAGAAAAATTGTGAAGATAGTACAAAAAGGACACATATATGCCTTATCTCATTTCATCTATTACTAACATCTCATCTTACTATAGTATATTTGTTAGGATTAGTGTAAATATTGATATATTATGCTTAACTGAAACTCATATATTCTTCAGATTTCCTTAGTTTTTCCTTGATGTCTTTTTGTCTGTTTAGGATCCTACTCAGGGTGCCACATCAAATTTAGTTTTCATGCCTTCTTAGGCTTCTCTTGGCTGTTACATTTTCTCGAACTTTCCTTGCCTTGGATGACCTTGACAGTTTTGTGGAGTACTGGTCAGGTATTTTGTAGAATATCTTTCAATTGGGATTTGTCTAATGTTTTTTCTCATGATTGGTCTGGGGTTGTGTGTTTCTGGAAGCAAGCTCATCACCAAATCCAAGCCCACTTAGTTTTTCTTATGTACCTTGTTTAAGAGGTTTTGTCGTTTTGAATTTTACATTTAGGTCTATGATCCATTTTAAGTTAATTTAATATAATATATATATTATATATATATATATATATACAATATATATATATATACATGCATATGGATGTCCAATTATTCTAGCACCATTTGTTGAAAACACTATCCTTTCTCCACTGACTTGCCTTTGCTCCTTTGTCAAAGATTATTTGACGGTACTTGTGGATATCTATTTCTGGGCTCTCTACTTTGTTATTCTGATCTATGTCTATTATTTTGCCAATACCTTGCTGCCTTGATTACTACAGCTTTATAATAAGTCTTGAAAATAGGTGGTGTGTGCCCTCCAAACTTGTTCTTTACTATTGTTTAGGGTATTGTATGTTGCTTGCCTGTTCATATAAACCTTAGAATCTCTTTGGCACTATTTAAAAAATGCCTCCTGGGATACTGATTGGGATGCAAGGAATCTATAGATTAAGTTGTGAAGAATGGACATATTAACAATGTTGCATCTTTCAATATATGATGTCCATTTATTTAGATCATCTTTGATGTCTTTCATTAGAGTTTTACAGTTCTCTACATATGGTCTCTGTATGTGTTTTGATAAATTTATACCTAAGAATTTTATTTTATTGGTGCTAATTTTTTTTTTAATTTTCACATTCTAATTATACATTGCTGATACATAAGAAAATAACTGAGTTTTGTATATCACCTTTTATCCTACAGACTTGCTAACTTTGCATATTAGTTCCAGGTTCTTTGGGATTTTCTACTTAGATAATGATGTCATTTGTGAGCAGAGATGGTTTTCTTTCTTTCTTTTCAACCCATATGCTGTTTGTTCTCTTTGTCATCTTATTATATTAATATTAGTAATAACTTCCAGTATGATATTGAGTAGGGGTGGTGAGAGAAGACATTCTTGACTTATTCTCAGTCTTAAGAGATAAGCAATCAGTTACTCAGCATTAAACACTGTGTTAGCTATACGTTATGTGTAGGTGCTCTTTACCAAATTGAGGAAGTTCCCTATTCCTAGTTTGCTGAGATTGTTCATTATGAATATGTCTTGAATTTTGTTCAACAATTTTTCTGTATCAATATGATTATGTAAATTTTCTTCTTTAGCTTTTTGTGTGATGAATTACATCAGTTAATTTTCAAATACTAAATCAGCCTTAATTACTAATCAGTAATCAGTGTACTCAGAATAAATCCCACTTGATCATTGTACATATCTTTTTATACATTGTTAGGTACCATTTGCTAATATTTTGTTCAGATTTTTGTATCAGTGTCCAGTAGAGATATTGGTCCATAGTTTTCCTTTCTTGTAATTTCTTTACCTGGTTTTGGCATTAAGATAATGATGGCCTTATATAATGAATTAAGAATTATTCCTTCCGATTCTATTTCTGGAAGATATTGTGGAGAATAGGTATCACATCTTTATGAAATGTTTTCTAAAATTCACCAATAAAATTATCTGGACCGGCAAATTGAAAGGTCCGGATGCCGGTGCACAGCTGCGTCCCTGCGCCTCTGCCCCTTGAGTTCCCCGCAGCCGCCTAGCGTGCTCCGGCCCAGGCGAGTGGGGGCCGTGGGGATAGGCTTCTGAGCCCTCACAGGGCTGCCCTCCGACGGACGGCGCGGGACCTAGCCGGGACGCGAGCGGAGCGGGCTGTTCAGAGCACGCGGCCAAAGGAACGTGTTTCCTGGAAAGGGCTTGTGGGCCTCCCTGCCAATCCCTGTGAAACGGGATGGAGCGGTGACATTGTGCTGTCACTACTACTTGGTGCTGCGGGCGGTCTCCTGAGGATGCTTTGTGCCTAAGGCCCCCCATCGTTCTCATTGTGCTGAAGAGGAAACATTTATTCGAGAATATTTACCTAACTTAGAAAAAAATTTAACTTGGCACTATGGGGATACAAGGATTACTGCAATTTATCAAAGAAGCTTCTGAACCTATCCACATGAGGAAGTATAAAGGGCAGGTAGTAGCTGTGGATACATACTGCTGGCTTCACAAAGGAGCTGTTGCTTGTGCTGAAAAACTAGCCAAAGGTGAACCTACCAATAAGTATGTAGGATTTTGTATGAAATTTGTAAATATGTTACTATCTCATGGGATCAAGCCTATCCTGGTATTTGATGGATGTACTTTACCTTCTAAAAAGGAAGTGGAGAGGTCTAGAAGAGAAAGAAGACAAGCCAATCTTCTTAAGGGAAAGCAGCTTCTCCGTGAGGGGAAGGTCTCAGAAGCCAGAGAATGTTTCACCCGTTCTATCAATATCACACACGCTATGGCCCACAACGTAATTAAGGCTGCTCGGTCTCAGGGAGTAGATTGTCTTGTGGCTCCATATGAAGCAGATGCACAGTTGGCCTATCTTAACAAGGCTGGTATTGTACAAGCTGTAATTACAGAAGACTCTGATCTCCTCGCTTTTGGCTGTAAAAAGGTTATTTTAAAAATGGACCAGTTTGGAAATGGACTAGAAGTTGATCAGGCTCGGCTAGGAATGTGCAAACAGCTTGGGGATGTGTTCACAGAAGAGAAGTTCCGTTATATGTGCATTCTTTCAGGCTGTGACTATCTCTCATCGCTGCGTGGGATTGGATTAGCCAAGGCCTGCAAAGTACTAAGACTAGCCAATAATCCAGATATTTTAAAGGTTATCAAGAAAATTGGACATTATCTCAAGATGAATATAACAGTACCAGAAGATTACATCAAAGGCTTTATTCGGGCCAATAATACCTTCCTCTATCAGCTAGTTTTTGATCCCATCAAAAGGAAACTCATCCCTTTGAATGCCTATGAAGATGACATTGATCCTGAAACACTAAGCTATGCTGGGCGGTATCCTTTCTGAAACAGAAGGGTAGAACTTTGCACTTCTTCCATATTTTTGTGGTGATTTTTTAGTGAGACATTCAGTAAAAAGTTTGCAAATTGTTTTTTGCTTTTTTTATAGTGAAATCTTTATTTTGTTAAATTTAATTACAATGCTAGGGAAAATTTAGAGTAACTTTTTGTTTAAAAACCTGAGGCTCATCCATTATAACTTGCTAACTACTTAGATTGACTTGACAGAAACATGTACAGTCAGTCACTTAAGGTACATACTCCAGAGGTGGCACTTAAGAGAACCCCTCATGGCAAGCAAGCTCAATTAACCAGGAAGAATGCTCTGAACATATGAGTATGCCAGTTGAGGATGCTCTTCCCACAGCCACTGGCCACGTACATCCAGGGTGATGTAGAGCCGTGAGTCACATAGGCAGTCGCCAAGACTTTCCTCTCTGTCTCCCTTGACAGGGAATAAGTGATGCCTTGGGACTTTGCTTCAGAAAATAGCCAACTCCTGCTGTGACTAGTAAACTATGCCTGTGGTTTCAGTAAAGCTGAATGTGGAAAGTAAGTAGGGTCCATTGAAGTCATAAACCTGTGACAATAGAACACACTTTCTGTCTTATTACAGTATCATTTGTTTGGTTGTTAATAAAAGCATTTTCCCTTAATCTTAAAAAAAAAAAAAAAAATTATCTGGACCTGGTGATTTCACTTTTGGAAAGTTATTAGTTACTGATTCAATTTCTTTAACACATATAAGCTATTCAGATTATTTACTTCTCTATGTAGAAATTTGAGTAGTTTGTGTCTTTTAAGGAATTGGTCCATTTCACTTACATTATCAAATTTGGAGGCACAGAGTTGTTCAAAGTATACCTTTATTATCCTTTTAAATATAGATATATATTTATATCCTTTTAAATATACATATCCATGAAATCATTTTTGATAGCCCCTCTTTCATTTCTGATATTGGCATCTTGTATCTTCTGTTTTCTTGCTTATCCTAGATTGAAATTTATCAACCTTATTAATCTTTTGAAAATAATCCTTTAAGTTCCATTTATTTCTATTTTGTTCATTTTCCTGTTTTCAATTTCATTGATTTTTTGCTCTATTTTTTATTTTTTTCTGTTTTGTGTAGGCTTACATTGTTCTTCTTTCTCTAGTTTCCTAAAGGTGAAAGCTTAGGATACTGATTTTTGATATTTTCTAACACATAAATTTAAAGCCAAATATTTCCCTTTAAGCACTGCTTTTACTGCATACCACGAATTTTGATGTTAGCTGTAATTTCTGTTTAGATAAAAATACTCTTAAAATTTCTCTTGACTCTTTTTGACCATTTTGTTATTTAGAATTATGTTGTTTAATCTCCAAATCTTTGGAATTTTCCAGCTATGTTCCTGTTATTGATTTTTAGGTTAATTCCATTGTGGTCTGAGAATATACTTTGTATGATTTATATTCTTTTGAATTTGCTAAGGTTTATTTTACGGGACAGACTTTGGTCTTTCTTGGTGTATGTTTCATGTGAGACTAAGAAATGTGTAATTTGTGGTTGGAGGGTATAGTCTATAAACGTCTGTTAAATCAGACTGATTTATTGTACTGTTCATGTCAACTGTATCCTTACTGATTTTCTACCTGCTTGGTCTATCAATTACTGAAATAGAAGTATTAAAGTTTTCAACTGTAGCACTAGATTTGTCTGTTTCTCCTTTCAGTTCTGTCAGTTTTTGCTTTCCCTTTGATCTCTCGTTAGGGACATGCACACTGAGGACTATTATATCTTCTTAAAGAATTGACTACTTTATCATTATTTAATGCCTCCCTTTATCACTGTTAACTTTCCTTGTTCTGAAGTCCATTTTGTCTGAAATTAATATAGATTTAAAAATATATATTCTGACAATCTGTGTCTTTTAATGGGTGTATTTAGATAATTCATATTTAAAGCAAATTTAATAGAGTTTCATTAATATTTGTATGGGTCAGGGTTCTCCAGAGAACCAAAACCTCTAGGAGAGAGAGAGAGAGAGAGAGAGAGAGAGAGAGGGAGGGAGGGAGAGAGAAAGATAAGATAAGGAATTGGTTTAAGGAATTATGGAGGCTGACAAGTCCCTATGTCTGAAGGGTGAGTCAGCAAGCTGGAGATCCAGGAGAGCCTATGGTGTAGTTCTAGTCTGAAGACCAGCCATCCTGAGACCCAGGAGGAGCTGATGCTTCACTCTGAGAGCAAAGGCAGGAAAAACTCTCCCCTTATTCAAGTGAGGGTCACCCTTTTTGTTCTATTCGGATCTTCAAATGATTGGATGAAGCCAACCCACATCAATGAGGACAATCCGCTTCACTCAGGCCACAGAGTCAAATGTTAATCTCATCCAGAAACACCCTCATAGATACACCAAGAATAATGTTTGACCAAATATCTTGGTATCCTGTGACCCATTAAAATTGACACAAAAATTGGCCATCACAACATTTATGAATTCTGTGCCTGTTTTCTATTTTTTGTACTGTCCTTCTCCCCCAAACCCTACTCATATTGTTTTCTCTGGTTTTAATTGAGCATTTTGTATGATTCCATTTTATCTTTGATTTTGTTCCTAACTTAAAAAAAATCTACTGGTTGCTCTAGAGTGTGCAATATTCATTTATAACTAATCTAAGTCCACTTTCAAATGACAATATCCCATTTCATGTATAGTGAAAGTGCTTTAAGACAGTACTTCAAATTGTACCTCTGACCATCATAATATTGCTGTCATTCATTTACCTTATTCATATGCTATAATTGCCTAATACATTATTACTGTTATTAGTTTAAACAGTTATATTTTGAGCTATTAAAAATAAGAAAACAATTCTAAATTATCTTACCTTCATTTATTTCTTCTTGAATGCTTTTCCCTTTTCCATGCAGATCTGAGTTTCTGATCGATATAATTTTCCTTCTCCCTAAAAAAATTTTTAAAAAATTCTTATGTAAATCAATGAAGTCAGGACACACCCTCACACCATACACAAAAATAAACTCAAAATGGCTTAAAGACAAATATAAGACATGACACCATAAAACTCCTAGAGAACATAGGCAAAATATTCTCCAACATAAATCGTAGCAATGCTTTCTTAGGTCACTCTCCCAGGGCAATAGAAATAAAAGCAAATATAAACAAATGGGACCTCATCAAACTCACAAGCTTTTGCACAGCAAAGGAAACCATAAACAAAATGAAAAGACAACCTATGGACTAGGAGAAAATATTTGCAAACAATGCAACCAATAAGGCCTTAATTTCCAAAATAGACAAACAGCTCATAAAACTCAACAACAAAAAAACAAACAACCCAATCGAACAATGGGCAGAAGACCTAAATAGACATTTCTCCAAAGAAGACATACAGATGGCCAAAAAGAACATGAAAAGATGCTCAACACCGCTAATCATCAGAGAAATGCAAATCAAAACTACAATGAGATATTACCTCACACCAGTCAGAATGGCCATCATCAAAAAGTCCACAAATAAGGAATGCTGGAGAGGGTGTGGAGAAAAAGGAACCTTCCCACCCTGTTGGTGGGAATGTAAATTGGTACAGCCAATATGGAGAACAGTATGGAGGTTCCTTAAAGAACTAAAAAGAGAGTAACCATATGATCCTGCAATCCCACTCTTAGGCATATATCTGGAGAAAACACTAGTTCAAAAAGACACATGCACCCCAATGTTCACGGCAGCACTATTTACAACAGCCAAGACATGGAAGCAACCTAAATGCTCATCACAGATGAACTGCTGAAGAAGATGTGGTGTGTGTATATATAAATATAAATATATAAATATATATATATATATATATATACACAAAACTGAATCACTGTGCTATACACCAGAAACTAACACATTGTAAATCAACTATACTTCAATTTTTAAAATAAATAACTTCATAAAATAAAATTCAAAAATTCTTGCAGGGAAGGTCTGCTGGTGATGAATTCTCTATGTTTTTATTATCTATAATACTCTACTTCAGTTTTGAAGAATTCAAGTTTGGTGTTATTATTGTTGTTTTCTCTCAACACTTTAAACATTTCACTCCAATCTCCTCTTGCTTTCAGACAATAATTATATATATATACACACACACACATATATATATATATATGTGTATATATATATATATATATATATATTTTTTTTTTTTTTTTGCGGTACACGTGCCTCTCACTGTTGTGGCCTCTCCCATTGCAGAGCACAGGCTCCGGACGCACAGGCTCAGCGGCCATGGCTCACTGGCCCAGCCGCTCCGCGGCATGTGGGATCTTCCCGGACCAGGGCACGAACCCATGTCCCCTGCATCGGCAGGCAGACTCTCAACCACTGCGCCACCAGGGAAGCCCAATAATTATATACTTTTGAAATTTCTCTGCCATTATTACATTAAATATTTCTTCTGTTTCTTTCTTACTTTTCCTTCTGGAATCCAAATTGTACATGTGATGAACCTTTTGAAATTGTCCCAGAGTTCTTGGATGTTCTCTTCTGTTTCTGTTTTTCTTTTTTCCTGTTTCCTCTTTGTATTACAGTGTTGGAAGTTTTTATTGACATATCTTCAAGCTTACTGATTCTTTTTTCATCTGTGTCCAATCTACTGGGAGCTAATCAAAGGTAGTCTTCATCTCTCTTATAGAGTTTTTAATTTCTAACATTTCCTTTTGATTGTTTCTTAGCATTTCCATCTCTTTGCTTATATTATCAATTTGTTCTTACATGTTGTCTACTTTTTCCATTAGAGCCCTCAATGCATTAATTATAGTTATTCTAAATTCACTCTCTGAAAATTCCTAATTCTGATTCATATCTGAGTTTGGAACTAATGCTTACTTTGTTTCTTCAGATTGTGTTTTGTCTTTCCTTTCAGCATGGTTTATTAGTTTTTCTTGATATATGAATGTGTTGTTTAGGGACAATAGGGACTGATGTATATCAACTTTTAGTGTTAATCTAACTAGGATCTGGGGTGTTTTAATGTGTGCTATAGCTGTAGGTGTTATAGGCAACTTTCTCTACTTTTCTTGTTTTTGTCTCCCCTTCTTGACTTTTGACTTCCTGAGAATTCTTCCTAGACAGATTCTGTGCTTTATAGCTCTTTCAGCTATAATCCATCATTATACTGTAGTCTTATTAATGTGGCTGAAAGGTGTTTGAGACGGAAAGTGCTCTAGAATGCTATGATTCAATCTCAGTCATTTAGTAGGTGTGTGTCCCTGAGATGTGGCCTTCACTATGGTTTCCTATTTCCCTCCCTTTAGGTGAGATAGGAGGCTTGAGTGGGGCTGCAGTTTGGTACCAGTACTTCCTGCAGGGGAAACAGGTAGTCTTTTCCTTTTAGAGCAGCCCTTTGTTGTGGAGAACACTGTGGGCTTATGTCATTATTGTTACTCTCCTACCTCTTTGGCAGAGACATGAAGGCATTTTCGTGACTCCTCGCTATGAGAATCTGGTGCAGTTACTGAAGATATAAATCACAGAAGTGTGGGAACACTTCTAAGACTGCAGCCCTCAGGAATTTTTCACTCTCATGCTAGTTCACAATTATCCTTCAGAAATTCATCAAAATCATCATTTAAGCATTCTTACCAGTTTATAGCTCCAGCATCTTCTAATCCGGGTAAGCAAACCCTTCCTCCAACTTTCTTTATTTACCAGTCTCTCCAGATTTTGATGAGCCAGTTTGTCCTATGACCTCAGTTCTCTGATTAGTCCAAGTAAAGCTGATTTATATTTTGTTCAACTATTTTCTTCTAAGTATGGAAGTGACAACTGCTAAGCTCTTTATATGTTGGAGCTGAAAGTACAACTTCTATTTTAATTTAAAGAATATTGCAGAATTTCCTGATATAATTAGGAAATATATGAACACTAAACTAGTTTCATATACATTTCTGTCTCAAAGTTTTGCTTTTGTTTTTGTAAGAATATAGTTGTAGCCATACATAATGGTTCTTTCAAGTTTCTATTTTTATTATTTCTATGAAAAAATAATTTTACCTTCAATATTCAATATTTTAATTGAATTTACAATAGCATTCACAATGATGTCAGGTATTTTACCTTTGACAGAATTAACTTCTAAGATCTTTCATTACAAGAACTGGATGATGAAAATCAAGCCATTACTGAAACTAATTTTGAAGAATCTGATGTCACTGATATAAACTGGTATCAATGAACTGTTTGAACTTATTCTAACACAGCCAACATATTAACTTTTTCTTCATTTTTCTTATATGCACAAAAAATTGTGGAATAAAAAAAGTACAAGATTAACTTGGAAGACTAGTCACTTGATCTAAATGAAAAATCATTCTTTACAGCATGATATCTAAATGTAGCATCTGCTGCTGTACCAATTAAACCATATTAGTGCATAGTCTGCTGACAATGACTTTTAAATTATAAAGTACAGGTCGATACTTCTTAAACAAATTTTCGTTTTCTGGCTTACATTTCATAAGTGATGGTTCAAAGTCCTCCATGATGAACACCACATTTTGATAAGCTGTACAAGACTCATTCATTGTCAACTTTCTTGAGAAACAGAGATGGATTTCTTAATTTATTATTTAACAAATACTTTTTAATAAAGTATTGATACCAATTGTGTTTATTTCAGAATAAAACGTTGTTACCAAATATAAAATATTATGTATTTACACCATAAAATAAGGAACGGAAATACATTATCAAAGACATTCAAACTGCTCTCCCTACATTATATCCTTAACAGTGCTGCCCAGCTTCTATATCTCATATATACCTCAGGTAGCTGTAACGTATCATTTCTTTTTATTTGTAATTGACACTGTGCACTATAACCTAGGGACTAAATTGATCTCTCAGTTCATAGCTCCATTGCTGGCAGGGTCAGTGCACATTGAATATTTCTCTGATTATAGTCTGAGTCCAAATACTGTCCTTTTGTAGCTGTCCTTTGTACCTGTGTCTGAGGCTACTTAGTTTTGTCAGTTGGGGCTACACTCTTTGTTTTTGATGGGGAAATATTGGTTATGTGGTATCTTGAAAACGTTGAGAGAAGATTCAAGTGTTAGCTGATAATTTTTCAAATTAAACTACATGTCAGAGCAAGAATTCCATCTAATACAAAGGTCTCACACACTATCAGATGAGACCATAATAGGAACTGTAAGTACAAAGTGGGAAAAATAAACCTATCCTAGTTTATTTTAATGTAATGAAGAATTGGTTCAATGCCAAATGGGAGAAACATTGAGGCAACAGGCACAAACTGAAACTCTGCTAGGTGAAGCAGGAGATATGCCTTTACCTTATCTGTGTTTATTACTTTCTTTATATAAATTTATTTATTTTATTTATTTATTTTTGGCTGCATTGGGTCTTCGTTGATGGGTGCGGACTTTCTCTAGCTGCAGAGAGCAGGGGCTACTCTTCGTTATGGTGCGTGGGCTTCTCATTGTGGTGGCTTCTCTTTTTGCAGGCCACAGGCTCTAGGCATGGGCTTCAGTAGTTGGGGCTCGTGGGCTCAGCAGTTGTGGCTCGTGGGATCTAGAGTGCAGGCTCAGTAGTTGTGGCGCACAAGATTTGTTGCTCCGTGGCACGTGGGATCTTCCCTGACCAGGGATCGAACCGGTGTCCCCCGCATTGGCAGGCGGATTCTTAACCACTGTGCTACCAGGAAAGCCCAGATCTGTGTTTTTTCTTTTCCTAAGCGAGACATCTTTAGTAACTTGGCATTTCTTATACAAAATGGCTCCTCTCATCATCTTCTTCCTCTTCCCCTCTTATGATGAAATTCAATTTGTGAGTAAACTTCTTAAAGCACAGCCCTCAAAATGAAGTACTGTATGATCTGAAATAAGTAGAATGGGACACTCCTCCCACCCCTACCCCTGCCATCCTTATTCTAAATAGGAATATAACTATATCAATGTAGCCTAAGTTCAGATCAAGTTTGGGGCCATTCCAGTTATCTCTTGCTGTGTATAAACCACTCTAAAACTGAGAATATAAATATAACAATTTACAATTATTCTTCATGGTTCTGGGAATTGACAGACTCAGCTGGACAGTTATTGCTCCTGGGTCTCACATAAGTTTGCAGTCAGATGGTAGCTAAGGTTGGAGTCAAATGGATGCTTCTCCACTTACATGTAGGATGCCTGGTCTGGTTGGCCATCTCTTTCTCAAAGTAGCTAGCTTGGACACCTCAGTGCATAGTCATCCCAGGGCTGTCAGACTTACATGGCAGCTTGCTTCATCCAGAGTGAGCATTCCAAGAGACCAAGGCAAACCTGCAAGGCTTTTTCCGACTAGCCTGAGAAGTCATCTCAGTGTTGCACTGGACACACACTATTAGTTTATCTTGAATCGTAGGGTCAGACCAAATTCAAGTTGAGAGATCTATTCAAGTTAAGGGATCCCAAGAGTGCTGGGAAGCATGATTCATTGGGTAGCCATCTTTGGGTGAATTTGTTTAAAATAAATTTTGCTTTAATTGGAATTTCTAGATTATAGTTTATGCTAATCTGATCTCTAACTAAAATTGCTATTTTTCATCATTATATCATCAAAATCTCTTCTTCATTTATGTTTTCTTCCGTCCTCCTTCTTTTCTTTTCGTTTTTGTTTTGTCTGTCCATTGCTATCCATTTTTAACTGTAAACTTTTTCATTTAACCCATCTTCCTAGGCTGCAGGTATCTTTTTGAATGCTGAATTTGTTATCCAGAATATCTTATTATTTCCAACTCCATGTCTGAACAAATTTAATGAGGATGTTATCAAAGTTTGCATCCAATTCATAGAGATACATTACAGAAGAGCATCAGGGGAAAATCATGCAACATGTCAAAACTACTTGAACTTGAGCTTTCTTTGTTGCTGTTTGGTTACATTCATTCACCCAATTTGTCTTGCTGTGTACACTTCTCCACTTTACACAACAGGGTATCATGTGAGTGTCTGTCAAACAGCTTGCTGAAAATCATTTTCACTCTGACTGCTGCACTTCTCTGAGCTTATGGTCTCATAACCATATCAAAACAGACAATTGAACTAGCCTAGTGTGACTTATTTAATGAGGTTATGTTAGTTCCTCATCATCACCACTCTCCTTTATAGGTGTTCCAACACTGTTCCTTTATTAATAGACTCAGGGAAATTATTCAAAACTGGCATCAAGCTCTCTGGTTGCTGAATATGCCTTCTATTTGGCCTCAAAACTTGTAAATGCCTTCGACTATCTAATTTATCCTACAGTTCTCTACTAATTTTTAGGGGTGATGATTCTTCATTTTAACTGTCATGCTTTTTAGTGACTCAGAATTTAATTCATACAGTGTAGAATATGAAAAATAATGTAGTATAGTTGCTCTGTTGCAATTTCCCCTCTGTTTGGATTTGAATTTCATCTTATCAACAGCAAGTGCTAAATTTTCTATTCCAGTATGACCCTTTTCTTTAACAAGAAAGAAGAGAGCACACAGGAGTGTAGGAATTTTTTTTTTTCTCAGTGCCATCATTAGCATTGTAACAGTATTTAAGGAGTGAGCTGACAGCTTTCTAGCTCTTCTTCCTCTGAGCATAACTAAAATCATCTTACTTATCCTTTGTTAGTTTTTTTCCCCATACATGCCAGTTCATTACTTGGGACGTGACTGATTCTTGATTATATTATTTCCAGGTTTTATACAAAAAATTCAATCTGAGCTTAACATAGAGCTCTTTGTAAAATCACTTCCAGCTCTTTGGGTATTTGTTTATAATTTAAACCTTGCTTTTTTTCCATCAAGCGTTTAAGGCGACTATATTTCAGTATCTTCCAAAATTCTTCCTCAATAGAATCATTTGTGATTGTGCTGTCAGAATTATTTCCTTCAAAAATTTCCAGTGCTGGTCTAGCACCTTCTTATTTAGAGGCCTAGCAGGGATTGATACACTCTCCTAAAACTTGAATGTACAGTTTTGTGTGTATTCTTCTGCTTGCTGACCATTCTCTGACAACATGGCCAAATTCCTCTAAGGTCACCAGAATTTAATGTCACCAACTATTTCTCTTCTTAATCTACACATAGAACCACATGGAGAGTTCTCTATGACCAGCTGATAACAGAAAAAAAAAAATTCAATCCCGTTTTATATAAGTATTTTTTCCATGCTTGAAATGGACCACTGCGACATTACAGTCTGACTTAGGCCAGAAAGACAGTGGGGACACCAAATCCCCCCATGGACAGCACTTCAAGCAGGACTTTTGTTTGTTCATTTCCTGGAAGAAGAATTGGCCAGAAATATGGATCTACGCAGTTAGTGATATGGCTGGATTATCAAAAACACAGATAGAACAAGACTGGTGCAAAGAGATCTGGGAGGTAGTATGTGATTGGACACTCAAAATGTGCCCTTGGATAAGGATATGTGTTTCCTATTCAAATGCTCCCAAAGGACAACCACTGCAAAGCATGCTATTCTTTGCCCTCTTCAGTGCTTGCTCATAAGACTCATGAAAAAAAGGGACTATGGTAAGAGTGATGTAAGACAGGCGTTTGCTCACCAATATGGACTTCCATTCACTAAGGCTGATCACCCACTAACAGCAGAACCCCAAACTGAGTTTCTAATGTTATTTATCCTTGAGGAAACAAACCAGTAACAATGATACTACATACATTTTATTGAACTCCTTCCACCATGGAAGGATGGAGGTTTATCTTCAGAAAACTTTGCATTTGCCCCACCTACTGTTGATACTTTTGTCAGCACCACCATCCATGAACCTTTCGAATGTCTTATTCATTATCATGACGTTCACTTATTTAGTTATTGGCACAGTAATACTGTGATAGAAACATGATGGCTTAAAACAACAATTTTTAATTCTTTCATCAGTTGGGAGTCAGCTGATTAGACTGAGTTTAGCTGGACTAGGAGTCAACCTGCAGGTTGGGTCCAGGTCTGCATTATCTGTCTCTCATTGTCTTTAGATCAAGTGTGTGTGTGTGTGTGTGTGTGTGTGTGTGTGTGTGTGTGTGTGTGTATGTGTGTGTGTGTGTGTGTGTGTGTGTGTGTGTGTGTGTGTGTGTGTGTGTGTGTGTGTGTGTGTGTGTGTGTGTGTATGATCAATAAGGATTATCTCTCTCTCTTTTAAATATATTTTATTTCATGAAGAAAGCAGATCATTTTCTCACAGCTTTTTCCACATTCTGAATTCAACTAATTTTTTTCATTTGACTTGATCCTATTCCTTTTCTTTCCTCTAAACTGGTAGCTGTAGAGGATTTATTAGATTTAGATTCAAAATTTAGGTGAAAACACAAGTAGCAAAAATGCTACTTCACCAGTGAGGCTATGTATTCATAATCAATAGGGATTATTTATACCCACATGAATATTACCTTCCCCTAAATGATTTGAAATGTCACTTTTATTATATGTGAGATGCTATATATACTTGTGATTATTCAGTTTTCCTGGTTATTCTTTTTTTATTTTTATATACCATTTTTATTTTTTTAGTCAACATGTTGAGCTCCAGAAAAAAAATCTTTTTGCTTCTTTTATGGAAGTCACATTAAGTTTGCTTAATAATTCAGAAAGAACTAAAATTTTTTATGAGGATCATTCTTCTTCCGGAACACTGAATGTCTTTCCATTTGATAAAATTTATTTCATTTTTAGAAGCATTTTGAAATTTTCATGAAAAATGTTTACACTTAAATTGTTTATTTTTAGATATTTTATACTTCATTTACTACTGTAAATATTGCCTCATTTCCATTATATCATCTAACTGTTGGAGTATATATCAAAGTTTCCCAGCCTTGGCATTATTGCCTTTTTGGCCTGGATACTTTGTTGAGGCGGGAACTGTTCTGTGCATTGTAGGATGCTTTGCAGCAGCCTCCCTGGATGTTGTTCACCAGATGCTAACAGCACCCTCAACCCCATTCCTACCATTGTGACAATCAAAGATGTTTCCAGACTTTGTCAAATGTCCCGCCGAGACAGGTAGGCAAAAGTACATCCCACTGTGAACCACTGTGTATATATTAAGACAATAGATTTTTGTATGTTAATTTTCTATCCTGCTACCTTACTAAATCATCTTATATCTTTTTTTACACTGATACTACTGAGTTTTTAACTGCAAATAAAGTTAATTCTTACGCTTCTAATTGTTCTACATTGCTTGAGTAGGCTATATAACGTTAAAAAGAAATGAGGATATGGAGAGCTTGCCTACCGCCTGGCTTTATCTAGAATGCTTTTATATTTTCATTATTAAGAAAGATGTTATTTTCTCATACATATGATGGAGAAGTAAAAAGTATTAATTGACTGACTTGTAATTTATTGTTTTTTAATGATAACTAGTGTTTAGTTTTGTCAATGCTTTTTAAGTATCTATAGAGATGTTTTTATTTTTTGTCCATTCTTCGTCTAGTCTAATAAACTAAGGTGTTGACTATTCTAACATTGAATCAATTTTCATTGCTGGAATAAGCCCCAGTTGCTCATTTTATATTATTTTTAATGTGCTGCTGGATTTTCTTGGTAATATTTAGGAACTTTTATGGTAATTTTTACATAGATTGAGTTGTAATTTACTTCTATTACACAATCTCTCTCAGGTATAAGGATCAGTGCTATGCTATTTCATGAAAAGAATTTGGAGGTTTTTTTCTTTCTTCTACTTTATGATTAGGAACAGTTTAGACAGCTTTGGAAGTATCTTTGAAAGTTTGTGGAACTATATTCAGAAATTGTCTTGTCTGAAACTTTCTTTGTTGTGGGTGAGGGAGGTAGTTTTTGGAACAATTCTGTGGAAATTAGTCTTTTTAAGGTTTTATGAAATTTAATCTACTAGAAACTATCCTTCTCAACTAGGTATTATCTCCCTTTTTTCTCAAATAGAATAAGTAAATGTTTTTATTTCATGTTGAAGATAGTTTTTTTCTATAGTCCCGAAGTTTTTTTATAAAATCTGGCTGAGAAGAAAATTGTTGGATCAAACTTCTTTTCCTTGAGTTTTTTTTTTTAAATGTTGCTCTAATGTTGTACATTTTTAAGTATGCTATTAAGTCATTTTATAACAAACTTGATTTTTTTTTCTTTTTTTTGTTTCTTTGATGTTTTGCCTGGATGCCCAAAGAAACTTCTTTTAATATCAAAATTTAATGGTTTAAAAGGTTATGTCTCAGCGTTGATCTTTCTAGGTCCATTTTCTGAATTGAGACCTAGGCCCTTTAGTATTTTCTTTGATTTCTGAAAAGTCTTAAATTTATTTAATATTAAAGATAAGTTCTTTTAACTTAGTGGTTGTTTGTATTTTTCAGAAGACCATTTATATTTACGTTGGATACTTTTTGCCTTTCTTCTTTATCTATCCCTTTATTTCTACCTTTTAAATACTTCTCCTGTTTAATTTGCTTGCATCCCTTTATTCAGCCCCTTGTGTTCTTCATTGAACTCTCTTAGTAGATATATTCAAACTGTATAATTTGTTCTTATTTCTGAAGTTCTATTTTTTATTCAGTATTTTTCCAGAAATTTAATAGGTCTTATTTTACATTTTCCTCTATCTACCTTTACTTTCATGTCCACATATGCTTGTTTCATTACTAAATATGCTTCACGGGTTGTTATTACACGTGTGTGTATGAACATGCTTGTGTACTTTCTGCTAAAGTTTTTGATTCTTATTTTCATTATTTTTCTATAACAATTTATGGTTAATGGGTTTTTTGGTCTTTAAGTTCTAAAGAAAATGTTTTTAGACTTGCAATAGCAGGGGAGCCTATAAAGAAAATGAAAGGAGGTGTAATTTCTCAACTTAAGGGCAGACTCTCCTGTTGCTGCAATGAAGTACCATTACCCTAATCATGGTGCCTTTTTTTTTTTTTTTTGTCTCTTACCTTCTGCTTCTTTTCTTTTATCTTGTTTTATTATGATCCTATAACCTTCACTTCTTTATTCTATGACTAAGCCTACAAGGGATATCTCCCCCTTCAGAAATATCTTCTCCATGAACTACATCTTTCTAAGACTGCTACTCCTGGTCTTGCAGACTTTTCAAAACTTTTTTCTTGCTGATCACTAACAGCCAACTAGGTCACAGAACTGTTTTTAGTATTTCTAGTCATAGAAGAGTCTACTCCTTCTGAGAATAAGCCCTCATTAATGATATCTTTATTTCCACCTCTGTATGTCTAATGTGGGTCCTGTATTCAACTTTGTAAGTCTCAGATATGTATTTCTTCATTTACATGTAAATAAAAGTTGATTGTCACTGTCTCCTAGAAACACGGAATTATGGTCTATGGGTGATTTTGTATTCTCTCCTTTTGGGCCTGTATGTGTCTTAGGAAGACTTATTAATAGATTATAATTCAGGCCAGCACTATTATCTTAGGAAATCTAGAACACATTTTTCATTTTTGAAATTGATAAATCAAAAAAATATTAAATATATTAAATATACAATATAACCCATTATACCAAAATAATACTAAAAATCTTCCAAATGACCACAAGGGGAAGAAATTAAGCACAGATTAAATCACAAAATCGAATAAACAATTGACTATACTCAAATATCAGTTCTGAAATATTTATAAAATTAGGACAAAGTCATTAACCAAACCAACATTAACTTTAGATCACAATGTGACTTCCAGACAAATAGAAATTCAGGGATTAACATTTAAAACAATAAAAAGAGATACAAACCCAAGGAACACAAGCACTGTAAACCTATCTTCACCAAATAAAAAGCATCAAAATTAATAAAGCAAAAATAGAAGAAAGTGCAAGGAAATTCAGCATAAAGTCCAAATAGGAAAATTCAACTCACTGCCATAAATTCAGATAACAAACTGCTTCTAAATAATATAACGTACTGTTCCAGTAAAAATAAATATCACTCTTTAAACTCTAATGACAGAGATTAAACAGTTTAGGTGACATAATTATTTATAAAAATTGACTGGAAGCAAACCTCAATAAATCTCTTAATGTAGAGATAGTAGGACCACCTTTTATTTTTTATTTTTTATTTTTTTTGCGGTACGCGGGCCTCTCACTGTTGTGGCCTCTCCCGCCGCGGAGCACAGGCCCCGGACGCACAGGCCCAGAGGCCACGGCTCACGGGCCCAGCCGCTCCGCGGCACGCGGGATCCTCCCGGACCGGGGCACGAACCCGCGCCCCCCACATCGGCAGGCGGACCCTCAACCACTGCGCCACCAGGAAAGCCCCAGAACCAACAATTCTTATCATTATGCTGAACTAGCTAAAACTGCTGACATCCTCCCCAAGACCAACCCCAAAGGAATTAAAGACTGAAACACCAAGTGAAAAGACACTTTTGGGGAAAATATTTGTCTTTTGAACAGGTCTGCCTTAGTGGCAGTGGCTTTAGCTTGTGCAAGAGGTGGGCAGGCACCACTCTAGTAAGATAAAAACGGATTCTGATATCACTGCTCATAGCTAACCCTACATTACCTTGAAACTGTCAGCGCCAGATCATGTAACTATGGTAAATCAGACCTCTGAGGTAGGTGTACTCATGGATAAAATAAAAACTGCTTGGGTTACTTGCTAGGAAAAAAAAAAAGGTGTGAGAACTGACCAGCCTGTGGAATTTGCTTTCCAAACACTAGTTTTCCAAACACCTAGGGCTGGTGAAATACAATCCAAGGCTTCCTTCTCCTCAAGTTGGCTTCTCCCTGGAGCTGAAGGGTAATGCCTTGAAGTGAAGAAGTGCCTTGTTCTTTGTCCTAAGAGGAATTTGTTAGCCAAGGTAAGAACTGAAATTGGGACAAATATCTGTTTAAAATTGGATATAAAATTTATGTTGTCAATAGAATAGGATTAGGTTTTAAATTACTAAATATTAGGCCACAATAGATTTCCTCTTATTGTAAAATGAAACAAAATATTAGGGAAACTGTTCAAAATGTTAAGTGACAGAAAAAGTTTTAACTTTAGCATGTTTGAAAACTGTGATGGGAGAAAATTTTTCTTCCATTAGTTATGCTTAGTATTACGACTTTTATGGGAGGGAGAAAATATGAATTTCCATCAACAATTCAGGATAAGTTTTTTCCTCAATTCATGGCAAAAACTGCTGGAAAATATCTTCATTTTACTCTTTTTTAACCAAAATGCAATATTAATAATAAACTTGATAAAATTTATCTGTATTTTTATATGAATTTAATCCCAGTGGTTAATGATCAAATGAAAATAGCAAACAAATTAATGAAAACTCACAGCATACTAACATAAGCAGGAGTTTATTTTATCTCTAGGAAATATTTGTAATAACCTTATTTGGAGTAAATTATTGAAGCTTTTATTTAAATGAATTTAATAGTGGAAAAAATTTCAGTATCACAGACTGATCTAATCTTTTAATTTCTATAAATGTGTGTTTTGGATGAATGAAAACATAAAGTGTTAATTTGATGAGTATTGTTAATTTGGTGAAAAGTTTCTAATCATTAAGGCCAGTTTTCTAAAGACTAAAGAAATGGATATCTGATCCATTAATATAATTTGTCTTAATTATGCTAATTGCCACATAAGCAATTCTATCAATGGGATCAGTATCTGTCTTGTAAAGACAGATTACAAAATTGAATTGGCATTCCACAGTGTGACATGGAATTCATTCAATTAACCTTGAGCTACTGAACATTTATTATGTACAAAGCCCAGTTAAAGATATACCAAAGAAGAGGATATTTTTATAAGGACTCTATATAGAAACAGATTGTCATAACAATTGTTGTAAACAATAAATGCTTTAAGATCGCACCATAGATAGAAATGCTATGGAGTAGGGGTTCAGGGAAAGTTCAGAGACAATAAAAGTTGCTTAGAATAGGGATAGAACCAGACACACCTGATTATCAGAGTACACTTCAGGTAGAATTATAAAATTTTGGTTTTGTACTATGTTAATACCTTTAGATTTTTTTAAGCTTATAAGTTATGATAGTTTCACTCTTTATTTGTTCCTTTCAGGCAAACTCTAAGCTTGATATTGAGAAGAAAGAAAACTTTAGATACCATTTTCTCCCTAGGGACTTCCCCGCAAGGGGAATTTTCCCATGATCAGACTAAGGTTGGGTTTGGGAGGCGGAATAGGCAGTAATGATGGAAGGCATTTCAGGCAGGGGGACTGTAAGAAGCAAATAATGCAGAGATTAATTTCATAACTCTAGGGAACACAGCCAAAGATAAAGTGAGAAAAGAAATTCAGATTTACATTTTAGTAAGCCTTGAATGATGAGTCTTCATTTGTTCTGACTAAAAATATTGTTTTTAAAAATTATTGCAGTAATGAAAATAGTATTCGAAGAAGATTAACCTGGAACTGGGGAGTAGAATGGATTTGATAGGGAGGGAAATAACATTTATTTAATTTTATTGTGCCAAGTTTAATGTAAGGTGTTTTTCCATATGTTTAGTCTTCTATTCAATAAATATACACAGCATCATTATGTACCACGCACAGGCACCAGGCTAGGAACTAATAATAAAAGGCAAGTTATTCACCCTTATGGAGTTAGGGGCCAGTGAGGAGAGACAGAGCATAAGTTAAGTAAATAGCAAAATAACGCTTAGATCATTCTAAGTGCTCTGAAGAAATATTAAATGGTAATATGATGGAGTGGTGCTCACCTGCAGTAGGGACTCAAGGTATAGAGGCCAGAAGAGTCTCCGTGGGAGGCAGAATTATCTAGACTCTAAGGGACAGGATTGGTGGGAATCTCTGAGAAAAGTATTTGAGGACAAAAAGACCTGTGTGGGCTCAATGAGGGACAGGTAGCAGGGCAGGAGGGAGCAGTGCAATATAGTTAATACCACCCAGATACTTTACTGATAAGAAAATTGAATCAATTCAAACAGTTGTCTGAATTCACACAGTTAGTACATTTTAAAAAGTCCAAACCTAGTTACTTTTGATAATTAAGATTAACATAAAATGTATAGTAATTAAGGGTGTCATTCAGTTGTATATAACTCACTGTAATGTTCAGCAGACATAGGTACACACTGAATGCAATATTATGTAGGAGTTGTTCATTTGTTTCTTCCTTTGATTTTCCAATTTGTAGTTCTTCCCTAATTAAGATTTGGAGAATTCCTTAGCTAGCATGACTCTGTTCTGATAGAATCTATATTTTCAATATGTTTACACTATGAAATATATTACACATACAAACCATTATTCATTGTTATAATCCCTGCTTTTAAAATAAGTATGACACATCATTTGTGTTTAATAAATATCCCTTGATTTTAAGGTATACATGGATACAGCTGTATATAAGATATTTTAATAAAACTTTTAGGTTTTCATTCAAGACTATTCTCTTCTGTCCAACTATGTAAAAACAACTTTCTGCTGCCATATGGCAATGGCTAGAATATTTTCTGAAAATCGAGGTGGAGGTCCTTTGCCTTAGAAGCAAAACTAAAATCTATTTATATATTATAGGTTTTAAAATTTTATAACTGTTATAGCTACTATTCTTCTCTTTGTCATTTTATGCACAAGATGATATATTCAGGTTCTTTGTATACAGATCACAATAAAATATCCTGAGGTTTTTATATATGGCATAAGAAGTCAATGTATGCAAAATATCATACAGTAATATGAATCAGTGATATACTTCTGGAAAAATAACCTGATGTAAGAAATAACAGGTAGATATTTGGGGTTCAGCTCCATAGATGTTATCTGCTCTTTGTAAAATCATTAACAACATGATCTTTTTATTAGTTTTCCTTTAATTGGTCTTTATTCCTTCATCATTTCCTTATGTCACCTTTAATAATTGTATTTTAATAATTGTGCAATACATATAATCTGTGAATATGTTCCCTTATGCATGTGTGCCTAGTTTCCTTAGTAGATAGGCTCCAAATGCCAGAAAGGCAGCTAGAGACCTTCTATATACTAAGGTAGGATTATGGTTCCATTTTAATGTTTGTATTCACAGATAAGAAACATCAACCATGCAACAGGGGAGATAAGATGGCTGACAGTACTAAGCTGCCTTCACTAAAGAATGCTGATGACTGCATTTTTGGCAACCTGGGGCAAGTTTCATGATTAAAAAGAAAGAAAAAAGCACTCATATTTCTACAGGCAATTTAAAAAATATCCTTTGGAATAAATTTAATAGTATATCATTATAGTATTTCACAATGTATCTTAAGAGCTACCAGGATCTCTTTTTGTTCAAAATTCATCTGAGAGTTAATTCCTCGTGCTTAATAGCTGAAAGCTATTCATAACTAAAAGGTTGTTAATGCAGAGAGAGTCATTGTGTTATGTTATATGAATAAATCCATCAATTCAGAAAATTATCTCAAAATCCACAGATATACGTATATGGACTTGGACAGCAAAGCATTGCATAAATATTCAACACATTATGTTAGATATTCAAGTTTATACATTTCATATTTAATGAAATGAGTAGGGATACCAAGGGCTCTATTAAGATTTCCATCTTAAAAAGCAAAATACAAATGTGCTACAGTAATTAACTGACATATTAATCTTATTTTTTGAGACTAAAGCTAGAAAATAGTGCTTACTATTTTAGATAGAAGTACAACATATTAAGGAGGCTGAACATTGCTATATGAAAAAGGTTCGAAGAGACAATGCAGAATTCAAGAAAATAGTCTACTGACTAAAGCTTAATATCTTGTCAAGGAAATGACCGAAAAGGGGGTAAGCAGTCATTTTGTAGCACAAATGCCTTGTTGCTGATCTGCCAACCACACTCCACTGGCACAAAGCAGTAGCTGGGCCTGCAATTCGCTCTTCCTTCTCCCTGGATCTTTCCTAATTTACTCTGACTTCTAGACTGGAAGCATGCTATCAGCAACATGGGGAAGGGCCCCAACGTCTGCAGGCTCATCATCAAGGCTCCAGGCAACAACATGGAAACTGCCTATTGTTCATCTTCCTGTTCACCAGCCTCACGCCAGTCGGGTTTCAGCTTGTGACTGTGGGGTTCCCAGCTTGTGCTCATGGGTTCCAGCCTGCTCCTGATGGCCCCTTCCTGACTGCCTGCGTGCTTTTGCTTTGTACTTCAGCGTTAGAGATGGAGACTGCCTTGCAGGGTCTACTTAACCAGCCTCTGCATTTGCTTTATCCAACTCCTTGTCATCTATCTCTCTATATCTCTATCTATCTATCCCTCTATCTATCTACCCATCTATCATCTCTTGCTCTCCTACTAGTTCTGTTTTTTGATTGGACCCTGACTGGCATATAACTCTGGAGATTAAAATTTTTCCATGATTATTTGTTAACCTCTTTTAGCTGAATCACCTTCAAGTCACAAAAGTACCCTAATGCTAGTAGCTCCCTAATATTACCATCTTTTGTAACCATGGTACATTTGTCAACACTAAGAAATTAATATTAGTACATTACTATTAACTCAACCACAGACTTTATTCAGCTGTTACCAGCTTTTCCACGAATGTTCCAAAAGACAGTCTAGGACACCACATCATATTCAGTCATCATAATCACCAAGGTTTCTTAGTCTTTTGTTTTCCTGGTTTTTTCCCCATAAACTTGACAGTTTCAAACATTCTACTCATGTATTTCTTTACATATATTTCTTTAGAGCACCCTTCACTTTGCATCCGACTAATTTCTTTTTCATGATGAGATTGGAATTATGAGTTTTCAAAAACACCACAGACCTGAAATTCCCTTATCATCATGCCATATCAGGGTTATGTGATATCAACATGATGACTTGGCTAAGGTAGTTACTAGCAGATGTCTCCACTATAAATTACTCTTTTTCCTTTTCATACTCTTATCTCTAAATTCTTAAAAAAAAATTTATAAACCTTTAACTTTTTTCCTTCATGGTTGAGTAGGATGTTTTTCAAGTTTTTCAGAATTAGATGCAATTCTGCAATAAGTACATCAAAAATATAGGTTCAAATAAAGCTAAATAAAAAATCTAAACATAAAAGAATTTCCACAAAATATCCATGTATCTGACCAAAAGAGAAACCAAATAAGGATAGTTGGTGAAAGGAGGGGAGGAGGAAGAGATAAAGAGGGGAAGAAAAAAAGTCAGGGAGGGAGGAAAATAAATAAGAAAACCAGGCCCATCACAGTTTACAGTAATATACCCAATGGCAAACATGCAGGACTGTTATTCAGACAATCATTTTGTAGATATTTATTTATGGCCTCTTTTTAATAGCTATCTAGATCATAAAACATACAAATATTATAAAAGTTATGTGCCTTCAAGGAATTCATTTATGAAGAAATTATCTGTAAACATAATCAAAACCACCCTGGAAAATGGTCAAATGACCCTCATTTTTCTCCTCTCCAGGTTGCACACACATACACTGTACCACACATGATACACATATCCATATACAATGAATGATATGAAAATACACAGATGTCCCCGAAGAGGTAAGGTCAGGATTTGTGTAGTGAACACTACAGCCCATCACCCAAATGCACCCCTTTTACGAACTAAGCACTTATTAGCCGCTGCTGCCTGCTGGAAATGTTGCTTGCTGACAGCTCACAAAATGAGGCCCTCCCCACATACTAGTTTTCCCAGGATTACCACCCTCCTTGACAGCAGCCTGTAGTCAATGATCACATAAGGCAAGAAAGCCATAGCTAACTATGTTCTGTGAGGGGGCCAGGAGGAATCTCATATTCCAATGTGATAAAGAATGGGCTGGGCATTGACAGACGATTGATTTAAGAAGATGAGGCATACACAATGGAATATTACTCAGCCATAAAAAAGAATGAAGGAGGAGCTTCAAGATGGTGGAAGAGTAAGACATGGAGATCACCTTCCTCCACACAAATACATCAGAAATACATCTACATGTGTAACAACCCCTATAGAACACCTACTGAATGCTGGCAGAAGATCTCACACTTCCCTAAAGATAAGACACTCCCCACGTACCTGGGTAGGGCAAAAGAAAAAAGAAAAAACAGAGATGAAAGAATAGGGACGGGACCTGCACCAGTGGGAGGGAGCTGTGAAGGAGGGAAGGTTTCCACACACTACGAAGTCCCTTCGCGGGCAGAGACTGCGGGCAGCAGAGGGGGAAGCTTCGGAGCCGCGGAGGAGAGCGCAGCCACAGGGGTGCGGAGGGCAAAGCGGAGAGACTCCCGCACAGAGGATCGTGGCTGACTGGCACTCACCAGCCCGAGAGGCTTGTCTGCTCACCCGCCGGGGCGGGCGGGGCTGGGAGCTGAGGCTTGGGCTTCGGAGGTCGGATCCCAGGGAAAGGACTGGGGTTGGCAGCGTAAACACAGACTAAAGGGACTAGTGCGCCACAGCTAGCCGGGAGTGAGTCCGGGAGAAAGTCTGGAGCTGCCGAAGAGACAAGAGACTTTTTCTTGCCTCTTTGTTTCATGGTGCGCGAGGAGAGGGGATTAAGAGCGCCGCTTAAAGAAGCTCCAGAAACGGGCCGGAGCCGGGGCTAACAGCGCAGACCCCAGAGACGGGCATGAGATGCTAAGGCTGCTGCTGCAGCCACCAAGAAGCCTGTGTGCGAGCACAGGTCACTATCCACACCTCCGCTCCAGGAAGCCTGTGCAGCCCGCCACTGCCAGGGTCCCGTGATCCAGGGACAACTTCCCCAGGAGAACACAAGGCGCGCCTCAGGTTGTAACGTCACGCTGGCCCCTTCCGCCACAGCCTTGCCCTGCAATCTGCATCCCTCCCTCCCTCCCGCCTGAGTGAGCCAGAGCTCCTGAATCAGCTGTTCCGTTAACCCCATCCTGTCTGAGAGAAGAACAAACGCCCTCAGGCGACCTACACGCAGAGGCGGGGCCAAATCCAAAGCTGAACCCCAGGAGCTGTGTGAACAAAGAAGAGAAAGGCAAATCTCTCCCAGCAGCCTCAGGAGCTGCAGATTAAATCTCCACAATTGACCTGATGTACCCTGCATCCGTGGAATACCTGAACAGACAACGAATCATCCCAAATTGAGGAGGTAGACTTTGGGAGCAATGATAATTTTTTTTTTTTTCCCTTTTTCACTTTTTGTGAAAGTGTTTGATTTTGCCTGTACAGCTTTGCTTTTATCATTTGTCCTAGGGTTCTATCGGCCCGTTCTCTACTTCTTTTTTTTTTAGTATAGTTTTTAGCGCTTGTTATGATTGGTGGATTTGTGTTTTGGTTTCGTTGCTCTCTTCTTTCTTTTTTTTTATTACTTTTTAATTTTTTTTTAAAAAATTATTTTCTATTTTAATAAATTGATTTTATTTTATCTTTTTCTTTCTATCTTTCTTTTTCTCCATTTTATTCTGGGACATGGGGATGACAGGCTCTTGGGTGTTCTGGCCAGGCGTCAAGGCTGTGCCTCTGAGGTGGGAGAGCGAAGTTAAAGACATTGGTCCACCAGAGACCTCCTAGCTCCACATATAATCAAATGGTGAAAATCTCCCAGAGATTTCCATCTCAATGCCAAGACCCTGCTCCACTCAACAACCAGCAAGCTATAGTGCTGGGCACTCTATGCCAAACAACTAGCGAGGCAGGAACACAAACCCACCCATTAGCAGAGAGGCTGCCTAAAATCATAATAAGGTCACAGACACCGCAACACACACCACCAGACATGGACCTGCCCATCAGAAAGACAAGATCCAGCATCATCCACCAGCACACAGGTACTATTCCCCTCCACCAGGAAGCCTACATAACCCAAAGAACCAACCTTATCCACTGGGGGCAGACACCAAAAACAATGGGAACTATGAACCTGCAGCCTGCGAAAAGGAGACCCCAAACACAGTAAGTTAAGCAAAATGAGAAGACAGAGAAACATAAAGTAGATGAAGGAGCAAGGTAAAAACCCACCAGACCTAACAAATGAAGAGGAAATAGGCAGACTACCTGAAAAGGAATTCAGAATAATGACAGTAAAGATGATCCAAAATCTTGGAAATAGAATGGAGAAAATATAAGAAACATTTAACAAGGACCTAGAAGAACTAAAGAGCAAACAAATAATGATGAACAACACAATAAATGAAATTAAGTCTCTAGAAGGGATCAATAGCAGAATAACACAGGCAGAAGAACGGATAAGTGACCTGGAAGATAAAATAGTGGAAATAACTACTGCAGAGCAGAATAAAGAAAAAAGAATGAAAAGAATTAAGGACAGTCTCAGAGACTTCTGTGACAACAATAAATGCATCAACATTCAAATTATAGGGGTCCCAGAAGAAGGAGAGAAAAAGAAAGGCACTGAGAAAATATTTGAAGAGATTATAGTTGAAAATTTCCCTAATATGGGAAAGCAAATAGTTAATCAAGGCCAGGAAGCACAGAAAGTCCCAAACAGGATAACTCCAAGGAGAAACACATCAAGACACATATTAATCAAACTATCGAAAATTAAATACAAAGAAAAAATATTAAAAGCAGCAAGGGAAAAACAACAAATAACATACAAGGGAATCCCCATAAGGTTAACAGCTGATCTTTCAGCAGAAACTCTGCAAGCCAGAAGGGAGTGGCAGGACATATTTAAATAGATGAAAGGGAAAAACCTACAACAAAGATTACAATACCCAGAAAGGATCTCATTCAGATTCGATGGAGTAATTAAAACCTTTACAGAAAAGCAAAAGCTAAGAGAATTCAGCACCACCAAACTAGCGTTACATCAAATGCTAAAGGAACTTCTCTAGGCAGGAAACACAAGAGAAGGAAAACACCTACAATAACAAACCCAAGACAATTAAGAAAATGGTAATATGAACATATATATGGATAACTACCTTAAATGTAAATGGATTAAATGGTCCAACCAAAAGACATAGACTGGCTGAATGGATACAAAAACGAGACCCATATACATGCTGTCTACAATAGACCCACTTCAGACCTAGGGACACATACAGAGTGAAAGTTAGGGGAAGGAAAAAGATATTCCATGCAAATGGAAATCAAAAGAAAGCTGGAGAAGCAATTCTCACATCAGACAAAATAGACTTTAAAACAAAAACTATTACAACAGACAAAGACACTACATAATGATCAAGGGATCAATCCAAGAAGAAGATATAACAATTGTAAATATTTATGCACCCAACATAGGAGCACCTCAATACATAAGACAAATACTAACAGCCATAAAAGGGGAAATCGACAGTAACACACTCATAGTAGGGGACTTTAACACCCCACCTTCACCAATGGACGGATCATCCAAAATGAAAGTAAATAAGGAAACACAAGCTTTAAATGATATATTAAACAGGGCGGACTTAATTGATATTTATAGGACATTCCATCCAAAGACAAAAGAATATACTTCCTTCTCAAGTGCTCATGGAACATTCTCCAGGATAGATCATATCCTGGGTCACAAATCAAGCCTTGGTAAATTTAAGAAAATTGAAATCATATCAAGTATCTTTTCTGATCACAAAGCTATGAGACTAGACATCAATTACATGAAAAAAAAACTGTAAAAAATACAAACACATGGAGGCTAAACAATATACTACTTAATAACCAAGAGATAATTGAAGAAATCAAAGAGGAAATCAAAAAATACCTAGAAACAAATGACAATGAAAACACGACGACCCAAAACCTATGGGATGCAGCAAAAGCAGTTCTAGGAGGGAAGTTTATAGCAATACAATCTTACCTTAAGAAGCAAGAAACATCTCAAATAAACAACCTAACCTTACACCTAAAGCAATTAGAGAAAGAAGAAGAAAAAAACCCACAAAGTTAGCAGAAGGAAAGAAATCATAAAGATCAGATCAGAAATAAATGAAAAAGAAATGAAGGAAATGAGAGCAAAGATCAATAAAACTAAAAGCTGGTTCTTTGAGAATATAAACAAATTGATAAACCATTAGCCAGACTCATCAAGAAGAAAAGGGAGAAGACTCAGATCAATTGAATTAGAAATGAAAAAGGAGAAGTAACAACTGATACTGCAGAAATACAAAGGATCATGAGAGATTACTACAAGCAACTATATGGCAACAAAATGGACAACCTGGAAGAAATGGACACATTCTTAGAAATGCACAACCTTCCAAGACTGAACCAGGAAGAAATAGAAAATATGAACAGACCAATCACAAGCACTGAAATTGACACTGTGATTAAAAACCTTCCGACAAACAAAAGCCCAGAATGAGATGGCTTCAAAGACGAATTGTACCAAACATTTAGAGAAGAGCTAACACCTAACTTTCTCAACCTCTTCCAAACTATAGCAGAGGGAGGAACAATCACAAACTCATTCTACAAGGCCACCATCTCCCTGATACCAAAACCCGACAAAGATGTCACAAAGAAAGAAAACTACAGGCCAATATCACTGATGAACATAAATGCAAAAATCCTCAACAAAATACTAGCAAACAGAATCCAACAGCACATTAAAAGGATCATACACCATGATCAAGTGGGGTTTCTCCAAGGCATGCATAGATCTTCAATATACGCAAATCAATCAATGTGATACACCATATTAACAAATTGAAGAATAAAAACCATATGATCATCTCAATAGATGCAGAAAAAGCTTTTGACAAAATTCAACACCTATTTAAGATAAAAACCCTTCCAAAAGTAGGCACAGAGGGAACATATCAACATAATAAAGACCATATATGACACCTACAGCCAACATCGTCCTCAATGGTGAAAAACCGAAACCATTTCCACCAAGATCAGGAACAAGACAAGGTTGCGCACTCTCACCACTATTATTCATCATAGTTTTGGTAGTTTTAGCCACGGCAATCAGAGAAGAAAAAGAAATGAAAGGAATCCAAATTGGAAAAGAAGAGGTAAGGCTGTCACTGCTTGCACATGACATGACACTATACATAGAGAATCCTAAAGATGCTACCAGAAAACTACTAGAGCTAATCAATGAATTTGGTAAAGTAGAAGGATACAAAATTAATGCATAGAAATCTCTGGCATTCCTATACACTAATGATGAAAAATCTGAAAGTGAAATTAAGAATACACTCACATTTACTACTGCAACAAAAAGAATATAATACCTAGGAATAAACCTACCGAAGGAGACAAAAGACCTGTATGCAGAAAATTATAAGACACTGATGAAAGTAATTAAAGATGATACAAATAGATGGAGAGATATACCATGTTCTTGGATTGGAAGAATCAACTTTGTGAAAATGACTCTAATACCCAAAGCAATCCACAGATTCAATGCAATCCGTATCAAACTACCACCGGCATTTTTCACAGAACTAGAACAAAAAATTTCACAATTCGCATGGAAACACAAAAGACAATGAATAGCCAAAGCAATCTTGAGAAAGAAAAACAGAGCTGGTGGAATCAGGCTCCCTGACTTCAGACTATACTACAAAGCTACAGTAATCAAGACAGTATGGTACTGGCACAAAAACAGAAATATAGATCAACAGAACAGGATAGAAAGCCCAGAGATAAACCCATGCACATATGGTCACCTTATATTTGATAAAGGAGGCAAGAATATACAGTGGAGAAAAGACAGCCTCTTCAATAAGTGGTGCTGGGAAAACTGGACAGCTACATGTAAAAGAAAGAAATTACAACACTCCCTAACACCACACACAAAAATAAACTCAAAATGGATTAAAGACCTAAATTTAAGGCCAGAAACTATCAAACTCTTAGAGGAAAACATAGACAGAACACTCTATGACATAAATCACAGCAAGATCCTTTTTGACCCACCTCCTAGAGAAATGGAAATAAAAACAAAAATAAACAAATGGGACCTAAAGAAACTTAAAAACTTTTGCACAGCAAAGGAAACCATAAAAACGACAAAAAGACAACCTTCAGAATGGGAGAAAGTATTTGCAAATGAAGCAACGGACAAAGGATTAATCTCCAAAATTTATAAGTAGCTCATGCACCTCAATATCAAAAAAACAAACAACCCAATCCAAAAATAGGCAGAAGACCTAAATAGACATTTCTCCAAAGAAGATATACAGATTGCTAACAAACACATGAAAGAATGTTAAACATCATTAATCATTAGAGAAATGCAAATCAAAACTACAATGAGGTATCATCTCACACTGGTCAGAATGGCCATCATCAAAAAATCTACAAACAGTAAATGCTGGAGAGGGTGTGGAGAAAAGGGAACCCTCTTGCACTGTTGGTGAGAATGTGAATTGGTACAGCCACTATGGAGAACAGTATGGAGGTTCTTTAAAAAACTACAAATAGAGCTACCATATGACCCAGCAATCCCACTACTGGGCATATACCCTGAGAAAACCATAATTCAAAAAGAATCATGTACCACATTGCAGCTCTATTTACAATAGCCAGGACATGGAAGCAACCTAAGTGTCCATCAACAGATGAATGGATAAAGAAGATGTGGCACATATATACAATGGAATATTACTCAGCCATGAAAAGAAACAAAATTGAGTTATTTGTATTGAGGTGGATGGACCTAGAGTATGTGATATAGAGTGAAGTAAGCCAGAAAGAGAAAAACAAATACCATATGCTAACACATATATATGGAATCGAAAAAAAAAAAGAAAAAGAAAAGAAAATGGGCAGAAGAACCTAGGGGCAAGACGGGAATAAAGATGCAGACCTACTAGAGAATGGACTTGAAGACATGGGGAGGGGGAAGTGTAAGCTGGGACAAAGTGAGAGAGTGGCATGGACGTATACACACTACCAAAATTAAAACAGATAGCTAGTGGGAAGCAGCCGCATAGCACCGGGTGGTCAGCTCTGTGCTTTGTGACCACCTAGAGAGTTGGGATAGGGAGGGTGGGAGGGAGGGAGATGCAAGAGGAAAGAGATATGGGGATATATGTATATGTATAGCTGATTCACTTTGTTATAAAGCAGAAACTAACACACCATTGTAAAGTAATTAAAGTCCAATAAAGATGTTAAAAAGAAAATGAAATATTGCCAGTTGCAGCAACATGGATGGGCCTAGAGATTATCATACTAAGTGAAGTAAGTCAGACAGAGGAAGACAAATACATATGATATCATTTATATGTGTAATCTAAAAAATGATGCAAATGAACTTATTTATAAAACAGAAAGACTCACAAACATAGACAATAAAATTATGTTTACCAAAGGGGAAAGGGAGAGGGGAGGGAGGGGTAAATTAGGAGTATGGGATTAACAGGTACAAAGTAGTATACGTAAAATACATAGGCAATAAGTATTTACTGTATAGCACAGGGAACTATATTCAATATCTTCTAATAACCTATAATGGAAAATAATCTGCAAAAAATATATATATATATATATATATAGCTGAATCACTTTGCTGTATACCCGAAACCAATCCAATATTCTAAGTCAACTACAGTTCAATAAGAAAAAAGAATGGGCTGGAGAGATGCACACCAATAATCGTTGAGAAGCTCAGTGGTAGCTAGATTGTTTTGCTGGCCAGGGTTTTGGTGAGTGATGCTATTATGCAACTGTGCTCTCTGTTAGCACTAGTGATGATGGAGTCCCAAATAATAGAAGCTAGGTGCAGATCTCATTGATGAGAAAAAACCTATGTGAAATTATGATAATGAAAGGCAAACTTGGAGTGGAAGCTAGTGAGGTCTGATCAGCTGAGAACTATGAAGAGGCTTAACAGAGCATGAAACTCTAGGGAAAATTTAGATGGGAACCTAATAAGGGTATTTTAGCTCAATCTGTACAACAAACAAATCAAGGAAAAATAATCAGAAGTGAGACTGCTGCTAATTAATGGCTCACAGCCCAGATATTCCCCAGAAATAGGCATCTGTCAAAGGGAGCTGCCTCAGTTTCTCCTTGGGAATATCTTGCTTCCAATGACTAGCAGAAACAATAGAAGAAAGGTCTGATCTCTTTGCCTCAAGTTGGGACTTCTCAGAAAGCCACCTCAGCCAAAGTCTGTCTTGCTTCTTCCTTCTTCCTCTGGTCAGTCCAGCTTCCCTCACTCCATTACAGGTATTGTTTTTGTAAGCATGCCTCTAATAACTCCACTTGTCTGAAAGTCTCCACCTTATATCTATCCCTAGGAGAACCTGACCTATGACTTCAGACCCTTTGTTTCTGTGTCTCAGAATAAGAAGCTCTATCAGGGAGTGTGTCATACCTGGGAGCGATCATGACTATTTCTTTCACAGCACATTCACTTATGCCCTGCAAATAACTCCACATTTTAACCATGTTCTCAATGAAATTATCAACCCCAGTTCTATCTTCTTGATCATTGTATTCTGTGGCACCTTTTTAAGTTAAAAGTTTAATGTTACAATTCATTAGCAGTCATTCACTGTTTTACCCACCACCGCTATCTAGTGTCAGAACACTTCCACCACCCCAAATAGAAACTCTGTACCCCTTATGCACTCCCCTTTCCCCACTCCCCCAGCTCCTGACAACCACTAAACTGCTGCCTGTCTCTGTTCATTTAGTTCATCTGGATTTTTCATACAAGTGGAATCATACAATATGTGGGCTTCTTTCATTTAGCCCGATGTTTTTGAGGTTTATCCATATTGAAGCATGTATCAATGCCTCATTCCTTTTATAACTGAATAATACTCTGTTGTATGAATGCATCACAGTTTGTGTATCTATCCATCCATTGATGGTCATTTGGGTTGTTTTCATGTTTTGTTTTGTTTTAAATAAAATTATATATATTTAGGTGTAAAATATGCTGTTTTGATATACAGATACATACATTATTACTATGGTTAAGTTAACATTAATCCATCTCTTCACATAATTACCTTTCTTTTCTTTCTTATGGCATAAATTTAAAAGGAAGAGGAAAAAGTCAATACTTTAGGTTTCCTCATTGAGTTTTGGATAGGAACAAATATAGTGGAGCAGAGCGATCATAGGAAAACTGGCCATAGAAAAAATATATTTGTCTGTTTCCTTCCTTTTTGTTTTTCAGAAGTTTCCTTCTACACTGGCAGCTTTAGGACAGGGGCCAAAAGGACTTGGCTCATTGTCAAAAATCAGTTCTTTCAAATTGCTGTTGTCTTAGGAGGTTAAAAAATATTTTTTTAAAAACTTGTTTTTAAACAATTTAAATCTATTAAACTTTTCCTGACCTAGTAGACAGGGTTTTCAAAATCAATTCCTTTTAGAGAATGCACTTTATAATAAATAAAACATTTTCAGATGACCCCTTTTAACTCATTCATGTTGCAAACCAAAAGTGAATTCTTATTTGAGAGCATCAACTCTATAATCGTGCTTCAGGCCTACTAACTTCCAATTTTCCATTGGGATTATCATCTGTCCACAGCCTTTTTAGTAGCATATTATTTGTATTAACTTTTTAACTTTTTTCCCCTGTATTTGTTTTTCTTATATTTCAAGCCATGCATTCTTTTTATTCTTCTGATGTTAGAGAATAAAGGCTACATGCAGGAGGATCACCGAGGTTTTATAACGCAGACTCTGGCAAAACAGAAACTGAGATTAGGAAGGTAGGGGCACATACACCCAGAGTCACTTGAGGCCAATAAATTATGACCACAATTGCAGCCAGTATCATTTAAGTACTCTTTAGTTTCTGATGATAAAGCACTAGCTTATCATGCTGACAACTGCAAACCTCTGTGGCCCTCAGGTTCTGTCTTTTCTGTTACTTAGTCAGCCACATGGAATTTAACAGCACACACAGTAAAGTATCTTTCTAAGTAGATCTCAGTAAAAGACATGGAACAAAGCTAATAAGTGCTTATGTCTTGTCAGGTGAAGAAATTGTTTCCTCTACCTAAATACCACCTCCCAGTTGCAGAGAGGAAAAACAGATATGAAATTACTATATTGTCAGTGAATGTCTCTGTTTTATTAACTGTCTGTTTCATTTATAGTGGAGAAAGAAGAAACTCTTTGAGCTTGAATATTGAAACTTAAAAGATTTCAGAGTTATATATTTTTGTTTCCTGGTTGTTATGTCTTCTTGGAAAAAAAATTCTTTATGTCTACAGGATAAAGACTTTTTTTGCAAATATTGTTTTTCCCTTAATAGGGTTTAAAATTAATATGTATATTACTTTTCAATTATGGATTTGTCAATCAAATTAAAATGGGCAGAAGACCTAAATAGACATTTCTCCAAAGAAGATATACAGAGTGCCAACAAACACATGAAAGAATGCTCAACATCATTAATCATTAGAGAAATGCAAATCAAAACTACAATGAGATATCATCTCACACCAGTCAGAATGGCCATCATCAAAAAATCTACAAACAATAAATGCTGGAGAGGGTGTGAAGAAAAGGGGACACTCCTGCACTGCTGGTGGGAATGTGAATTGGTACAGCCACTATGGAGAACAGTATGGAGGTTCCTTAAAAAACTACAAATAGAACTACCATATGACCCAGCAATCTCACTACTGGGCATATACCCTGAGAAAACCATAATTCAAAAAGAGTCATGTACCAAAATGTTCATTGCAGCTCTATTTACAATAGCCCGGAGATGGAAGCAACCTAAGTGTCCATCATCGGATGAATGGATAAAGAAGATGTGGCACATATATACAATGGAATATTACTCAGCCATAAAAAGGAACAAAACTGAGTTGTTTGTAATGAGGTGGATAGACTTAGAGTATGTCATACAGAGTGAAGTAAGTCAAAAAGAGAAAGACAAATACCATACGCTAACACATATATATGGAATTTAAGAAAAAAATGTCATGTAGAACCTAGGAATAAGACAGAAATAAAGACACAGACCTACTAGAGAATGGACTTGGGGATATGGGGAGGGGGAAAGGTAAGCTGTGACAAAGCGAGAGAGAGGCATGGACATATATACACTACCAAATATAAGGTAGATAGCTAGTGGGAAGCAGCCGTATAGCACAGGGAGATCAGCTCGGTGCTTTGTGACTGCCTGGAGGGGTGGGATGGGGAGGGTGGGAGGGAGGGAGACACAAGAGGGAAGAGATATGAGAACATATGTATATGTATAGCTGATTCACTTTGTTATAAAGCAGAAACAAAATATAAAATAAAATTAAAATTAAAAAAAGAATTATAAGAGAATGAGGATAGCAATAGACTGAAACAGAAGTTTTGGTGTCCATTTAAACTTTCTCATTTTGCCACTTTTAAAATGTTTATCTGTTGCTCCTAAAGATCAATAAAATTTGTAAACTGTGAATATATTTATCATTCTGAGTCAAAACTTTAGTTCAAATCTCTGCCTCAGTTTGGAATATGGGTAACTGTCAAAGGGACAAAGTATTTTTACAATAGACATGAAATATTTTCCTTGTTATAGGAATATAATGTTCCAAAAACTTATGAGCTATCAACCCTATGATGTAATATATGACATATGCCATATAACAATCTTAAGTAGATATTACTTATAATTTTGTTAAAAGAGCATTTGAAGCTCACATTAACTTTATATTTTCCTCCATTACTTATAAAATAAGTAACTTATATGATGAAATATCTACCTTAATAATTACTTTTTCATCCTTTTCTTTCATATGCCTGACCTATGACTATCTAAAAAGCATGAATAACAACATAAGAGGTCCTTTTTCTTTCGCCAGTTTCATGTCAGTAGTTTTATTTTTATTTTTTTTAGCTCTTGCCATTGGCATCAGGCAAGGGAGATTGAGATTAATAGTGAAACAGATTTTGATGTGTTCATGAAACTAGATTCTAGTAAGTTTATTCATTTGAGTGTTTCCTTTTTTAAATAGTATATGAGTCTAAAAACCTTTTATAATAAGCCAAAATATGTTCTAGTGCTTAAAGTAGGATATAGCAGAGACAAGAAGAAAACACGTGTAGTTAAACCATATTATGTTCACCTAAAAATTTCTTAGACAAAAACAAATGATGTTAGCAATATTTTCCTCAGTTTCCCTTTTCCCTGTCTGATTAATTCTCTGAGATCATGCGATTTGTCCTCACTTGAACAGTAGCTCATTTTCTGTTTTTTCCTATTCTGCAGAATAATATCTAAGAATCTGCTTATAGGCTAGATATCATACACAGCAAGTAAAGTAAATTTGTTCTGAAGAGGATATCTGCAGAAAGTAACCAATTTTTATTATTTCCATTACATACATATTCAAGTTTCTATTGAAAACCTCCTCACTTAAAACTGAACATTCAACCTACATTACCTATAGTAATATCAGACAAAATATTAGGCATTAAGAAGCATTATTCTCAAAATTCCAGTGAGATTTTGCAAAGAAATAGAACAAATAATGTTAAAATTTGTATGAAAGCATAAAAAACTCTGAATAGCCAAAGCAATCTTGAGAATGAAAATTACCTCCAAAGCTGGAGGTATCATGTGCTCTGATTTCAAACTAGACTACAAAGCTATAGTAATTAAAACAATATGGTATTGGCATAATAACATATAGTTCAATGGAACAGAACAGACAGCCCAGAAATAAACTCACACATATAGGATGAATTAATTTATGACAAAGGTGACAAGAATATACAACAGGGAAAGGAGAATCTCTTCCATAAACGGTGTTAAGAAAACTGGACGGCCATATGCAAGGGAGTGAAACTGCACCCCTGTCTTACACCATACACTAAAATTAACTCAAAATGAATTAAAGACTTGAAATTAAGACCTGAAACCATAAAACTCCTAGAATAAAATATAGGTGGTAATCTCCTGCACATAGGTCTTGGGGATGATTTTTTTAATCTGACACCAAAAGCAAAAGCAACAAAAGCAAAAATAAATAAGTGGGACTACATCATACTAAAATGCTTCTGTATAGCAAAGGAAACCATCAACAAAATGAAAAGGCAACCAACTGAATGGGAGAAAATATTTTCAAATCATGTATCTTATAAGAAGCTAATATTCAAAATATATAAAGAACCCATACAACCCTATAGCAAAAAAACAAAAAGTAAATAAAAATGGGCAGAAAATCTGAATAAACATTTTTCCAAAGACATACAAATGGCCAACAGTTACATGAAAAGATCCTCAACACCATTATCATCAGGGAAATGCAAATCAAAACCACAATGAGATATCACCTCATACCTATAAGAATGGCTGTTATCAAAAAGACAAGAGATAATAAGTGTTAGCGAGAATGTGGAGAAAAGGGAACACTTGTACGCAGCTGGTGGGAATGTAAATTGGTGCAGCCACAATGGAAAATATTGTGAAGTTTCCTCAAAAAAATAAGAATAGTACTACCATGTGATCTAGCTTTCCACTTCTGGTTACCTATTTAATGAAGATGAAAACTTCCACTGAAAAAAATATAAGCACTCCTATGCCATGTTCATTATTTACAATAGACACGATATGGAAATACACACACACACACACACACACACACACACACACATATATATATATATATATATATCACACACAATGGACTATTTTTCAGCCATAAAAAAAAGAATGAAATCTTGCCATTTGTGACAATACAGATGGACCTTGAAGGCATTATGCTGAATGAAATAAGTCACATAGAGTGAGACAAATACAATATAATTTCTCTTACATGTGGAATCTAAAACAAACAGAAAAAAGTTCATAGATACAGAGAACACATTGGTAGCTGTCAGAGGTGAGAGTTTGGGGGTGGGATAAATGGGTGAACAGGGGTCAAAAGTAAAAAAAGAAATGTCTTATTTTAAATCTGAGAGGCAGAATCAAGGTCAGCCAGCATTACTCTAAAAGACAAACTTTCTTTTAATAGAAATTATCAAAGTATAAATATCTCAATCATTTAGCACTTAGCATCTCTTAATCCTACTAGTTATCAGTCACACCCAGTTTCAAATACAAGCAACAACAAACCTTCCCTTATATTTACCTAACACTCTAGCCTCAGGAAGGAAGGAAGGAAGGAAGGAAGGAAGGAAGGAAGGAAGGAAGGAAGAAAGGAAGGGAACAAAAGTGTTAGCGGCATGGAGGATGTAAATAAGATCAGGGACCAGGAGGGATCAGTTTTAAGGGGAGACTTAATGCTCTATCAGGTATGTGATTTTCAGCAATATGATGGATTTTTTTAACAATGCAAAAGAATTTGGATGTCCATATGTCTTATGTTATTTTTCACCTGTATGAACTTAACCTGAAAATCAGATTATTGTCTCTTTAGTTTCCAACAGCTAAATATCTGCAAGAAATACAAAGAGGAAAATGGATTAATAATTAAAATAAATGGTACAAAAGTGTTATTAGTTAAAAATCTATTTTAGTGTATCAATCTATGAGCATGAGTTTAGTACAGGAAGTAAAATACTGAATTTCTTTAATTGCTTACATGAGTGCTCCCTAGATTTTTACATTTTCTAAATATGGGGGGGGCGGTGAGCAACATAATTAGAGTTAAAGAGGAACATGTCTAATGATAAAAGTGGCAATCCTCTAGGAAGATCAAATGATTTTAATGTAGGTAATGTCAAATTATATAAAGGGAAAATTAACAGAAATAAAAGTTTAAATAGACGAATCCATAATCAGAAAGAAGTGTTTCAACATATATTTTACAGTAAATGATAGGATAAGAATACCAAAAGTCAGTAAGTAGTTAGAAGTGAACAGCATGAATAGAAAACTTGGCACAAATTGGTATATATAGAGTACCACACCCCCAAACAGCAAAATAATTTTTTAATGGGAATAGAGAAATTAGCAAAATTAATCATATGTTTAGCTGCAAAGGAAGTCTTAAGAGTTTCAAAGGATTTAAATCAGAAAATCTTCTCCAAAATGATAAAAATAAATGATTTGGATATTGGACAAAATTAAAGAAGAAAAAGATACAAATAACCAATATCAAGAATGACAAAGGAGATATTACCAAAACTATAAAAATAAGAGAACTGTCTGAAAAATCAAATTTCAACTAATTTAAATATTTAGATTAAGTCCCCAGAAAAGCACAATTTATTAAAACTGACAAAAAATTTTTTTAAATGAATGTTGGTATTTTTTCAATTAAGTTAGATTCACACTTTAAAACGATCATATGAATTACTATGAAATGTTTGAATTCTACTAAACATTTAGAAAAGAAATTATACACATTTTACAAAAGCTCTTGTAGAACACAGAAAAAGAGAAAGACTTCCACCAATTTCTTTTGAGATCAGTTTACGTTGATAACAAGACGGAAAAGACATTACAAGAAAGACAATTTACACCAATGTCTCTCATAAAACACAGACGCAAAATTCCAAACAAAATATTTTAGCAAAACAGTTACTGCATTATGAACAAATGAGTTTGTTCTAGGAAGATGTATTAGACAGAATAATGACTTCCCAAAGATATTCACACCCTAATCCCTAGAACCTGTGAATGTGTTACCTTATGTGGTAAAAAGGATTTTGCAGATGTGATTAATCAAAAGATTTTGTAGATTCAGGAGATTATTTTGGATTACCCATGTAGAACCAATGTAATCACAAGGGTCCTTATAAGAGGGAGGTAAAAGGATCAGGGTCAATAGTAGGAGATATAATCACAGAAACTGTGATTCTGTGAATAATGTTACCTTAATATGGCAAAAAGGACTTTATAGATAAGATTATGGTTAGGGATTTTGAGATGAAGAAATTTTCCTGCATTATCTGGGTGTCACCCAATCTAATCACATAGATCCTTTAAAGCAGAGAAGTATCCTTGGCTGTGTCAGAGACATGTGATGTGAAAGAACGCGACTTGTGGTTAATGGCCTTGAAAATGAAGAAAAGGAGCCAGGAGCTAAATAATGTGTGTGGTCTCTAGAAGCTGGGAATAGCCACCACTAGATAATTTGTGAGAAAATGGGAAAATAGGTTCTATGACCACAAGGCACTGAATTTTGCCAACAATCTGAATTATCAAGGAAACCTATCCTCTCCAGGGGAGGAAACAAACCTTCCCCTAAAGCATTCGGAATAAAATACAACCCTGCCAATACCTTTATTTTAGCATACTGAGACATGTAATGGACTTCTGACCTATAGAAGTGCAAGGTAGTAATTTGTATTGTTTCAGCTGCTAAGTCTGTGGCAGCAATAGAATATTAATGCAGAGGGTTAAAGTGATTTAATATTCAATAATTTTAACAGTGTAATTAATTCAACATAAAGAAGAAAGGAAAACCATATGATAAATAAAATAGATGTGGAAAAATCACCTATTTGGTAAGCTCCATAAATGTTCATGACAAAAACCCTTCACAAATTAGGAATAAAAAGAAATGTTCTTAATGTGATAAAGGTTATTTTTTTAAAGCTGTAACAAAATTTTCCTGTTGGTGAAATGTTAATATCTTTACTTTGGAGAACTGAAATAAGATAAAGATGCCCACTCTTACCATTCTTAAATGGTCAAATGGCCAAATGAGAAAAGGTGTCAATATGGCAGATTGATTACAAATTTCCCCGTATTCTCCACTTCTCTCTGAATCTATGCTTTTTCAATGTGACTTAGCTGCTTCTCCCTTTAAGAGGTGGAGTCTATTTCTGCTCCCTTGAATATGGGTATGTTTTGTAAATTGTTTTGGCCAATAGAACATGGCAGAAGTGACAGTGTGACAGTTCCTCAGATTGGCCTCAAGAAGCTTTGTACACTTCCACTCTCTTTCTCTTGAACTCTTGCTTTCACCATGAGAAAACACCTGGGCTAGTCTGCTAGATGATGAAAGACAATGACTAGCAAAGCTGAGGCAATACATGACCAGCTGACACTCAACTTATCCCACGCCAGGTAAGAAAGCCCAATCAGGTTGCTAAACTCACCTACCCGACCTCTAGCTGACTGCTAATATATGAATGAGCCCAAATGAGACCAGAAGAAAAGTCCAGATTATCCAGAGACTGATGAGCAAGAATTTCAATCAGTTTTTTTAAGCCACTCAGTTCAGAATGCTTTGATATTCAACATTGTTGTGACAATGGAGAACTGATAGAAAAGACCAAAGTGTGTGTTGAGGAAATACGACAACAGATCTGGTCTCTAGGAGATAGTGATTTATATTTAACCACTTTGACATAAGTTATTTATGTGTATATGGTTAATTCAACAACTTAGGTAATATAGTTATAGATGTATTAATATTATATTTACTGAGGTAACCTCAAAATAACCCTAAATCTGGGTAGAATTTACTGACCACTGAATATGTACCCAAGTAAGAACTGACTCTTCCTGATAGTCAAACAATCTTTTAAAGATTATTAACTAGTTATGTTGGAAGGGAGAACTGACCAAATATTAACTGAATAGTGATGGACAGATGAGTATGTTCAAAAAAATTGATAAATTATTTATCCTGTAAGGAAAAACAATAATAATATATTTAGCATAGATTGTATTTTCAGGTACAAAGGGGAAAAAAGGAGTTTAAGAAGTCTGCCTGTATGTTCTGTTACCTCAAAGATGATGAATTCAATTCCTGGAACTGCTCAATGCCCACTGTTCTTTTTGTCTCTCCACTACTTCATTTATCTTGAAGAAAGTAGGACCAAGGAAAATAAGTATTCCCTGCCTATCCATCTTGATAATGTAATGCTTCTCTCTGCCTGCAGCATTGTGCATTAACGTTTTGAGCAAAATCTATAGGTCAATCTCCTGCTTGAACCAAAGTGCCAGTCTGTCATTTACTGTAATGCTCTCTCTTCTAACCAAATTTTTAGACTCTGAATTTATTTTTCCAGATGATTCTGACAATGTGCTGCATGATAGAAAACAAGTTATATGTTAACCATGCTTGCAATACTTGATAAGCATCCCATGAACCACTGCATGATAGATGGCCACAATAATGTAAATACATCTTCATTATAAATCTCTGGACTAGAGAATCTTTCCATAAAAAGATTAAAAATAAAAAAAGAATCCTAATATCATGTTATCCACAAAAGTAAAATAAATTAAAAAATGGAGTTTTTCACACTCTAAAAATAAAATACATAATATTTTCCCCACAATTTCACAAAACACCACATAAAAGTGACTATCTAATTAGAGAGAATTATCTAGTACATTTATTTAAAATTATAACCATAAACAGTTGCATTCACATTATACCCTAGGAAAAGTCACTTAGACTCTCTGAGTTTCAATTTCTTCTCTTGCAGATTGTACTTATGACACATTCTAAGACCAACAGAAATTCATAGATAAATATTTGTTCTTTTTCATGCATCAGATATTATGCTCAGCACTTGGGAGACATTGTGTCAATTAATTTAAACTTAATCACAATCATATAGAAATTAAGTAACAAAGCATATGGAAACTTCTTAGTGAGATGGTGATTCAAATAGATACATGATAAATGCCAGACCCCATTTTATTACATCTGTTTGGGAATGTGACAAAAATTTGTCATATCTGATTTACTGATGTCCATGTCAACACTATACTCAAAAGACTCCAAGTCATCCCAGTCACTACTAGGTGAGACTTGTTGGAGTAGATTAGCATCACTTTCTATCAAGCTAATTGGGAACACTTTGTAGGATTCCTGAGAAAAGAAACCATATCACACAAATCAAAAGTACATGCCACATGGCCAAACAGAGAAGTGTTTAATGTAAGAATTCTTAGTAATTTATCTTTGTAGCCCTGTAATTGTTCTGCTCATATAACAATGAAATAACACCACCAAAGTTGATATAACTTTTGGCTGCCTTACAACTTTTAGATGGATACTCAGATCTTATGGTCCAATATATTGACCTGAAATATTAAATCTGTCAAAACACACTAACTGAACTCAACTGAATTGATATGCTCCTTTAGTTCATGCTATTCAGTGTAACAGTAAACTTTATCATTTGCCATTTTATAGTCCTACCAGCCCCTTAATCCTCACCCCACATTTAATCTTTCTTTCTTCCTTCCTTCCTCCCTTCCTTGCTTCCTTCCTTCCCTCCTTCCTTCTTTTCTCTCTTTCTCTTTCTTACTTTCTTTCTTTCTTAAAAATACGATAGGAAAAAAAAAAATTTCTGGCACTTATTTATCTTAAGTCACACCAATATCTGAAAGCAAATTTCCCTTAATTAGTAATATTTACAAAGTTTCTGTGAGTCAATTTGTCCACAAACGTGTTGACTTGCTGTGAAAGTTGCTATTAAAAAACACAGCAGGACATGTCCATATTAATAGCCTCAAATGCAGTAATGGAGCCATGAGTGGACCTCCCAATGGCCTATCACATCTTCCCTAAGAGAAATAAAAGGAGTCAGAATAAGTATCATCTTACTGTAAATATCTCCCACATACATTGTGGAAACAAGTAGGGTTGAGATCTACTAAGAAATATAAAACAAAAAGACATGAGCCCATAAAGAGAGAACTAAAACAATGTGGTTAATATATAAATATTATCAAATAATCCTAGAGTGGTCTGTAGGTATAGAATAATGTTATAAAACTTTTTCTTCATTGATAGCCTTAAAAATGAGTACCAGCCTGCAGAAAGGTGTGAACTCTAATTTTGTCAAGTACCTAATATCCAGTTTCTGAATGTGTCTATGCTGAGCAGCAGACTCCTTAAAAGAATATCCTTGTGCTTACACATAATTATAGTGGTTCTCAATAAGTCAGGTGTTCTCAGCTTATTAGTACTGTACTAAACCAATATGAAATTAAATAATCCATTCCAATTTTTCCTTGAGAGAGAGAATGACTCATACATAAAGAAAAGGTGTGTTCCATGCAATGTATAGCTGGAGCTTATTACACAATTTCACATTCATGGGAAAATAAATAATTCTGTATGCACTTTTCTCAATGAAAATAAAGACCATCGTTTTCAATTATTCTTCTATGCACTCACTAAATATAGAGAAAAGTCAAAGTTTAGTTTAAAATCATTCGGGAATTCATAAATATGATATCATTTGCCTCCAAAGAACCATTGTAATCATCCAAAAAGAGACGGGAGAATAAACGAGAGATTTTATTCTCTATTTCCACACTGCTGTTATCAACATGGACTCTCTCTTGTCTATCAGTACTGACACTAAGCTCTCAAGATTGTACTGTTAAGCATTATGAGCTATGGGTCTTATAAATGCCCAGAGCTGTGGATGAGTGTGAACACTGTGAATTTCAACCTCATGTGTTCCTCTAATAGCTCTGCAGATATTGCCTCTGAGATCTAGTTATATTTCCCAGTATGTCAGCGTTCAGTGTAAATTCACTACATAGTCAGTAGGTTGCAATTGTTGGGACTAGATTTCTAAGAACCCACACAGAGAAGGATGCTTCCTGTTCAGAGGTCCATGTGAGCAATAAGAAAGTCTTCTGGCTCCAGATCAGGGTTATTGTCTTTGACCATCAAGCAGTGGGCCGCGGAAACTTCAGGTAGAAAGCAGTAACAAAGCAACAAAATAGCTCAAAGGAGATTTGCCTTGAGTTTAGTTGAATATGACCAGACAATGTAAAAACAGAATAAATTCCCTTCCATGCTGCCATACGCCACAATAAAATGCAGCAGTATCTACCAGACTTTCATATATATGTGAGTGCAATGGAAAAAGAAGGAATAACTTAGAACATTGATTTTTTTTTCCCCTTTTTGGCTAGAACAAAAATAAAATTATCTGAATCTGTCTCTGTCTCTCTCATTCCCTCTCTTTTTCTTTTTTTATCCCTAAGCTGAATATGTAATACTATATTTTTTTATGTTTTTAGACATAAAAGTTAGTATGCTTCTTAATTTTGTGTTATTCTATCTATAACATTAAAGAAAATAAAACTAGAATCAACAATAATAAATACACCCATACCCACTCTCTTAATCCAAATTTCATTACATATTGACCTCCATATATAAACACATATATTTTATATAAATGTAATAATGTCAACTAAAAGAAAATTAATACTTGCTTTTATCTGCCATGCAATATAGACAATAAACATCTATACTGTCCCCAAGTTCTATGTATTATTAATATGATTTCAAAACCACAAAAGTCTGCTAATTTGTATAACTGTTGAATTACAAAAAAGTAAAAATGTATCTTAAATATCTAACATAAAGTATATGTGTCACTATGGCTACCACAAAAATGTGGAAGTTTGAACTTAGAAAGGGAAATAATTGCCTACAAACCTTTGCCCATTGAATTAAACTTCACTTCCCAACTGAATTAAACTGGGGAAGTGATTTAACCTCTGCAAACCTCAATCTCTTTACTGTAAAATTAGGATAACATATTTCATTTATGGCATTATTTATTAACTACATAATTATTGTTTACTCCATAAAAAAGGCTGAGAAAATGCTATCTGTACAGCACTTAAGAAGCAAGTAGAATTTGAAATAGCTAATGTGCCTTTATAATTAAAAATGGTGTTGATATTGAAGCAGTGTGGAAAGAGATGCTGTCTTGTTTTCTTAACCACATTTGTGATGAATACAGGACTGAAACTGATAAGGATTAACACAACTAGACTCAGCTAAATAAAATTATTTTGAATAATATGTCCTATTTTTAAAAGCACAATAACCAAACAAGAAAAAGAGATTGGATTTTTTTTAAAAAAGTGACTTTGGAATTATCAATTTTTTTAAGTAATTAAATGAGAAAAATAAACACGGTTTTTCAATTAATTTCAACTTTTCTCCATTTTCCCCCATGGATTTCTTTACAATTATGATATGTCAAAGAAATACAGTCATTGATTTGTCTCTGTTTCCTAACATAATGTGCTTTTCTTCCATGGGCAATTTCTCCATTTCTTTTTGACCCCTAAATTATTCACGCTGCCAAAAAAAAAAAAAAAAAGCAGAAAGAGTCCTTGACATCTGTTCAGCTCTCATGCTACTTAAAATTGTGTTATCTTTAGTTATAACTACAAACTACAATTCAGAGATATTGGGAAGTGTAAGCTAAAACAAAATAGCACCGAAGCGTGACATCAGCAGAATGGCAGAATAGGAGTTTTTCTACCGTCTTCCCCACAAAATCACCAATTTAGACAATCACAGGATGGGAGTGCCTTTGTGGAAATCTGAGAGTTCAGCAGAGGAGTTCCAGCTCAACACTGGGGAAAAAAATCTGAGATCGAGGGTCAGAGGAACAGTTTCACTTTACCTATGTCAACCCTCCTCCAAGGTGAGAAGCTCAGTGGCAAGACAGACCTTATGGCCAGCGGTTTCTCCCACAGGGAAAAAGTGAGAGCCTGTGAGTGAGCCCCTGGCTTCTCCCATTGTGGGAGATGCTGCTAAAGAGGCCCACTGCGTCCTTGCCCTGTCCAGAATACTGAGGTGTGCTGCTACATGACTGGGGGTCGGTCAGAGAGCGGCTGGGAGAACAGCAGCATACAATCCCTCCAAGAATTTCCCCCAAGAGGGAACAAGAAGTACGGAGCAGGGCTATCCCTAGAAAAGGTCTGAGAATGCTTCAGGATACCTAGTAGGGCTGACTGAGGTATTTCTCTCCCAAACCAGTCAGTAAAGACTGGAGGAGATGATTGCTTATTCAAATGTGAAGATAGCAATGAAAGATTTCAAGGAACATGAAAAATCAAGGAAACATGACACCATCAAAGGAACACAATAATTTTCAGTAACTGATCCCGAAGAAATGGAGATCTGCAATTTGTTCCTTAAATAATTCAAAATAGTTGTTTTAAGGAAACTCAGTAAGCTGTAAGAAAACACAGAAAGATGATTTAATGAAATCAGATAAATGAATGGATAAAGATATATATATATATATATATATATATATAACAAAGCCAGAACTGCAAGCTATGTCATCTCACAGAGAACTTAGTGATCTATTTTTAATTCCAAATATTTCTTCTTTTTTTCTTTATAAAACAAAAATATGTTGTCATTGAAAAAATATTAAAAAACATCCTTTCATGAGGCTTCAAAGATAATCACTTGATACTCTTGATGTATATGTCTTACAGCTTTATTTTTTCTTCCTTTTTTCTCTTCCTTATTTCCTACCCTTCTTCTTTCCTGCCTTCCTGCCTTCTCTCCCTACATCTCTCCTTCCACCTTATATCCTTCCTTCTGTCTGTTATTTACCTGTTGTCCTTTAGTACCATATCTGCCCTTTATACTCTACTCCGTTTCCTGGCCAGTGGCTTCCTACTATCTCCTGACAATAAGAAGCACTGGCAGTAGGTCAAAGGGTGAAAGGAAGAAAGGGGATACTTTCTTCCAGTTCTGACATGAGACAACTGCCTCCAATATCGGTGTTTACTGACACCACAACGTGGGAGTCAAAGAAGGAGGGAGTTGGCATCTAGCCTTTCTGATGGTTCTAGCTTTGGCTGAAACAGCACCTCTTCAGTGGATCCATAACCTCCCATAATAACATCTCCAACGTTACAGCTATAGATGCAACTCTGCAGACCCCATCACAGGCACACTGGCATTTTCTCATCACTATGAGTCATCCTTTCTTCCTGTCTGCCTTTCCAGACCCTACACTGTTCCACTCCATCTTTCTCCCTTCTTTTCTCCTATCCTTCTACTACTTTGTAGACACTTTTCTGTAATAAATTACCTCTTTGAATTGTCTACACTTATTTCTCTTTCCCTCACTGGGCTCTGCTTCTCTATCTATCTGCTTATTATCTATCTATGGGTCTATCTATCTATCTATCATCTATCACCTGTCTGTTGTTAAAAGATAAACTGAGGCATATTAAAATATTAAGAATTTATCTGTGCAAAAATCGATTTGAATCTGGCAGCATCCAATCTAGCAGATAGAAAGGAGCTCCAAAAAGCCGTACAAAATGAAAGACTTTCAATGCCAGAAGGGAGCAGGAACAAAGGAAGTTACACGAGGCAAAAAAGCAGATTAGTTACTGCAAAGCTACTTTCCTTTAGAGGATGGCAGGGGTATATCAGACAGATTACCTAACTAGTACTGATCAGGTGACTCCTGATGGACTGGTTTAAGATGCCATTTCTGGGAGAGCCAAGCTGTAATTAAGTTAAATCTCAGTTTGGTGATGTGGAGCTTAAAATAAATGACTACATTTTGGCCCTATGGTCTTGTTTTTTGTTTTTGTTTTTGCGGTATGCGGGCCTCTCACTGTTGCGGCCTCTCCCGTTGCGGAGCACAGGTTCCAGACGCGCAGGCTCAGCGGCCATGGCTCATGGGCCCAGCCGCTCCGCGGCATGTGGGATCTTCCCGGACCGGGGCACGAACCCGTGTCCCCTGCATCGGCAGGTGGACTCTCAACCACTGCACCACCATGGAAGCCCTGGTCTTGTTTTTTAACACTATCTGTTTATCATGTTTATCGATCCATCTCATCCATCATCTCCTTATCTATATTTCATGTTTCATATAAAGCATAATATTGTGTGTATAAAGTATTTTTTTAATGTGTATGTTCATATAACAATATACTGTGGACATCTTTACATGTCAACAGGTATTCTCCAAAAATGCATTTACAATAATTTACTTGACCCACTTTCTACAACTGAACAGTGAGTTCTTTCTAAGGTTTTATTATAGACAATATCACAGTTGTATAAGTAATGTTTGTATACGTGCTTATTTATTTTTAATGTCCTAGTATAGAAATTTTTGTGTCAAATTATTTTAAACACCGTTGCTATGTATTGATATTTTTTTCCTGCAAATGGTTACATCAAACTTACTCTTCCTCCTGAAGTGAATTAGAATAACTGTTTCCCTCATTCTCTTGCCTCAAATGTTGTTTTAAATTTTGTTCTGACAGTTTTATTGGTAAAAATTTCATTGTCTTGAACTCCAGTGAGGCAGAATATATCTGTCACATATATTTCTTTTTTAAAAAATAATTGCCTATGATGACCGTTCACTACTTTACTGGAGGGTTGCCTTATTTTTCTTATTCCAAATGTGAAATTTCTTTCCAAAGTGCACACTAAACTTTATTTTCCATAAGTGTTGATATTCTTATTTATTTACTATTTTGTAGATTTTCTTTAATTTAAAAAACATTCACTATTAGTGAATGTAAAAGGTATTTTGAATATAATTTTTAAACTATGCTATGTACTTACATTTAAAAAAATGTATTTTTGTCTCTTCTTATCAGGCTTAAAAGATCTTCCTTAATATATGTTTACCAAAATCTGCAAATGTATTTTCTTATGATTAACACCATCATTCGTCTATTTATTAAAATCAGAAGTGAGGGGGTTCATATTTGTTAGTTCCTTTTCTTTATATTATGTATCGATTTCTGTTGATTCTACCTCCAAAGTGCTTCCCAAGTCTACCAACATCTCCTATCAACTGCCATAACCTTCCTCCACACTATCCCCATAAACAACGCAATAACCACAGAACTGGTCTTTCCAGTTCCATTGCTTGCTTCCTTGCTTCCTTGCTTTCTAATCAATTATTCACAATCTGAGTAATCACTTTAAAAATATAAATGGAGTGGAATTCATTTGCCTAAAAACTTCTGATGATTTGCTTTTCTTGGAATTAAACCTAAAACCTCCTCATGCTTGACCTGAGCTCTCCCAACATCTCCAGCCTCATCTGATGACTGATGACATAGCCTTTTGTCACTAACTTCTGAACACAAAGGCTTTCTACTACTTCTCAGAAAGCACTAAGCTCTGTGCCACATGGGAACTTTCCTCTTGTTCCTTTTCCTTGGTAACATTCTTCCCCTGGCTCTTAACATCAATTAAACATCTCCTCAACTCAGCCTTTAACATCTGCCTGCTTTTCTCTATTTCCTAAAGCTATTTATTTCCTTAATAACAACTTGTTTAATTCATACTTTCTTTTCTATAGGTATTATCTATCTCCCTAATGAGAGTGTAAATAGAATGTAAGATTTTTGAGAGAAGAAATCCCAACTAAGTTGTTCACTGTGGTACTGTAATCATTTCATAATGTTTAACATAAAGTAGATGAAAGGAAAAGAATATTTGCCTGAATAAGGAAAAAGGAAAAAATAAATGAAACTTCATTTTTCAAATAAGGAATTTGAGACTTAGAGAAAAGGTTTTGTTGTTGTTGTTCAAAGTTTAGCCATCGTTTTCTCACTAACTTAAAAAGTGTGTGTGTGTGTGTGTGTGTGTGTGTGTGTGTGTGTGTATTTTAAGTTTAGTGATTATTGCAAAGAAAGCAGACAATCCCTGTAGCCTTAGAAAACAGAACTTTCTAGCCTAGTTATCATATAAGGGGCCTGTCTATGGGGTTAAGAGAGAGTCACTTAGAATCACTTCCCATGCATGGTTTTATTAGCCACATTAATGACATCAAGCTTTATGCTAAGAATTATGAGAAATCATCAAGGTCTTTTGTTGGAAAGCAACTTGATTGGATTTGTTAAAATAAATATGTATCTTCACCTTGCAGGGATTTGGACTAGATGACCTCTGAGATTGATTCTAAAACTATGTTCCATAATTCTGTGATTTAACAACTTTTCTAATATTAGTTGAATATTAGAGGAAATTAGCATCAAAGTCTTATTTGGATATATTCTCATATAATTCTACATTGAAAGGCAAATAATTTTAATTCCAAGCATTTTTGAAATTGTTTCATTCGAATTTATTTTAATTTTATTAGCATCTCTAAAATACAGCAAAGTTCTATTAGAGATCCTGAAAGAATAATTTTAAACCCTAATCTATTAGCATATTGCACCACATGATTGAGAAAATATCTCATATATTTATTTGCTCATTTCCTAGACCATGTATGTGTGAATATTACATCTACCTTCATATTAGACTGTACCCAAAGAAAAAACAACAAGAGAAATATGCAATTAGCATATAGAACATTTATACTTATGAAAAAATAAAATAAATTCTTCCTTCTAGGTCTTAGTGTAGATGGCTTTTTTTTTTTTTTTCATTAATGGTCTCTCAGATCAAAGAGGTATTTTGGAACTCTCTTATACAAGAATAACCCTATTCTCCATATGTCACCCTCACATTCTCAGTTTTATTATACTTATGGAACTATTTTTTATATGAAGGTATTTATTATCTTTCCTCCCTTGGTAGCATGTAAATGCAACTAGAGTATCTACCTCATCTATGTTTATTCCCTCATATAATCCCAATGCTTAAAGTAGTTCTTGGATCATAAAAAAAAAAGAAAAAAAAATTGCTGAACAAATGAAAGGCTGAATGAACAAATAGTTTAAGTTATAAAATCATACTTCAAATTTAAGCTTTGCTAGTTATATAGCTTACTTACTAGTTATTTATCTTTGGTCAAATCACTTAACTACTGGGGGCCTTGGGTTCTCCACTTATTTAAAGGGATGATTCATTCACAATATTGTTTTAGTGCTAGAATGATATAATAAATGTGAAAATACTTCAAACTGTAATAAATAAATTAAAATCTAAGATCACTATTGTTATCTTGTTGAAGATAAATTTACCATCAAGGATGTTTCTGAGGTAACTTGAACTTGATGAAGAAAATAGGTACTCTAATCACATATAAACAAATTATGTAAGAAAGGTTAAGTTAAATGAATTCTGTTAACCAAATCTGACTGCTTTACAATGAAGCCAAACATCTCCATTGACAAAATAGAAATAATTTTAAAATATCAAGGCATCCCCCAAATATCTCCTATTTGCTACTCAAAAGATTTTAACTTAGGAGAATTTTTTCTTGAATATACAATCTCCTTTTCTACTTGAAACCTTAAGATGCACATACTAAAACTGAAGAGATTGTAGACGGTAAAACCCACACAATATTTTTTTTATAATTATCAGTCAATCCACACTTTAAGGGTAATAAATTTTGAAGATATATCTCAAAGATATTTTCTAAGAACCAATTTTATTAAATAAAAGCACAAGGGTATTAATGTCAAGACACATACCACTTTCATATATTAAAATGCACATTACATATGCCTGAAATTCAGATATAAATGCATGAAGTAAGCACAACCTGCCTCTAGAGTTACCACCAATTGTTAATTCCAGCAAAAGCAAGCTTATTTACTCAAATTAGTGCATCTGGGGGCTTTAATTGTCCATATTTGTGCTTAAAGCATCAGTCTTTGTGGATTTAACTGGCATAAGTCAGTATTTTTATCTTCACTCAGTTGAGAAATCTAAGAAAAGTGTTGCCTAACAACCACAAACCAATAACAGAGAGGAGGCTGTGCCATCCATTTCTTGTTACATGGTCAGCTTGACTTTGTTTCCTCTAATATCTAGCAACAGAGGCTTTGATGGAGAGTAGAAAGCATCCTGACTTTGTAAACTGAGAGACTGATCTTGTGCTATGATCCTTCTCTTCCTAAGGCAGCCCATAAATTCCTATAACCCTTTATCTGAGCCACCTAGTGTTAATTATTTCAATATTTCCTAAGAGCCTACTCTATACAAGATGATATACCAGACACTGAATAATATTCAAATTTGAATAAAATACTCTCCTTGAATTTAAGTTACTGATGATAAAACAGTTGCGACACATATGCCCTGTTAAAATCTGTAAGAAATACTTGAATAGGCTACAAAAAAAAGAGATATAACTGTATAGCACAAGGAATTCTTCTCAATACTCTGTGATGACCTATATGAGGAAAGAATCTAAAAAAGAGTGGATATATGTATAACTGATTCACTTTGCTGTACAGCAGAAACTAACACAACATTTTAAATCAACCATACTTCAATAAAATTTTTTTAAAAAAGAACTGCAATAAAGGCTGGAAATTTTTTTAAAAGATAAATAAATAAAAAGCACTAGGAATACAAAAAAAGGAAAGATGAATTCTAAAGAGGGTAATGGCTTAAATACACTAAGAATACCACCTTCTCCACTAACCCTCCTTTTATTTTTTCCTTTATTCTTGCTATATTACCAATTCTACTCCTAATAGCAATAGCAATGCTAGATCTTTATATGCTTTATCTTGCCTAATCTTTATACTACTCTGGTGAGGTAAATAATAGTAAGGCCATTTACCAGTAATTGAACTCTCACTCATAACATTGTTATGGTACTAATTTAAGGTCACATTGCTGGTATCGGGGCCAGAATTCAAACCCAGAGCTGTGTGATTCCAAAGCATGAGGTTTTAACCACCTTGCTATAATGGTGTCCACACTTCACTTTGAAGAAAGAAGGGAAACTGTTTTGCAGGATCAGAAGAAAGGCATTTGATCCTGAGGGAACAAGAGGTGTAAGAAAAGACATTGAGTTGTGAGATTTCATGGTGTCACTAAAGAACAGATTATTTGAAACTGGAGTGTAGAGCACCTGGGAAAAGTAATAGGAAATGAAACGGGAAAAGACTGTGACCAGGTCATAAAGCACCTTTCCAAGGAATTAGAATTTTATTTTTAAAAATTGAGGAGTCATTATTTTTCTTCTACAGATGATAGCATTATTTTATATGCAAAATAATAAGGATACTTCATTGCATGACATTTGAGAGGCGTCAAATAAATGTCTAATAAATCAAATAATGGGGATGGAGTAAAAGATCTATTAGAGGATCCTTAGGAAGATAGGAAGCAAGTTCACAAACTATGGCAGTAGAAAGAACATTAGAATCATCAGATTGGGAGTAAGGGAAACTTGGTTTAAAACTAGCTTAGCAATTAACTAACTTGGAGACAATTTTTTCCCCCAGCAAAGCTTCAGGGTTCTCCTATAAACTCATCTAAGCAATGGGGAAATTAATAATCTCCAATGTTCCTTAGCTCTAAAATTATATGACTTTGATATGGTAAAAAAAAAAAAAAAAAGGGGGGGTGTTTACATTTCTTTTTAAATAAAATAATTTCAAGTGTAATCATATCAGATCTTTGTTGCATACAGAAGGTGTTTGTCATGGGGACAAATGATTTCCACCAGAGAGGCTGTAATAATATCATTAATATAGATGGTAAATATGAGTGGGGAATATTTCTGTGAAAATAATGAGCTCAGATTGGGGCATATTGTGTGGCAGGACAGATTAAAGCAGACTCATTGAAGATACTCTATGGACAGTCATATTGAAAATTAGGAACACAGGCAAATAATCCAAATTGGAAAGATGTCTAAACATATATAAAGGTTGTATCTAAAGCCTCATGAGGAAGTTGATAAAATCCAGAGAAAACCCTTAGGATAGGATGAAGGAATCAGTGCACAAATAGATGCCTTAGAGAAAATGTATCAGAGGGAATTGTGAAAACAAGAAAACTGTAGAGAACCTGAGGAGTGGTAAGTGCAGGAAAAGCAGATTCAAGAATGTGCACCTTCACAGAAATAGAGAAAAGAATAGTATTAAATATAACCTTTGTTCTACAGTGTCATGTGCAGTAGAAATATAATTTAAAATGATATCCAAAAGTGATATCCAAAATATAAAGTAAAATGATATCTAAAAAGTTAGGTTTTTTAAGAAGGAGGTCATTATGGACCTTCAATATAGTTTCTCTTGGTGATAGGTAGGGCCTAAAGCCAAAGAATAATGAGTTAAAGAGTTTTAGGAGGAAGAACTGGACATAGTGTGAGTATTTGAAGATATTTGGAGATGTAGGGAAAAAATGAAATCTGTAAGGTCTCTTTAGTGTGGAAGCCAGATCAAAGGAAGATTTTTTAAAACTAGTATGTGCTGCTCAGATATCCTACAGTGTGTGGCAAGTTGATTTACATGTATTGAGCATGCAGAGATATACATTTAACAGAACTAAATAATATCTAATTGGGCAAAAATCTGGAAATAAACTATTTTTTAAAAGATTGAAAGTATAAAGGAAGTCAAGAATAATGAATGGAGAAAGCCAAGAGGAGGGAAAAACAGGAAGGGTATCATGGATAAAATTAAAGAAAATAAATTGGGGTATAACATGGAAAAAGGAGGAAAAAATAAAATAGGAAAATATGTTAATAAATTGATGTATGCAAGAATCGGATGAGTGCAGGGGTAAGGTGAGGTCAAGGAATGCCTTCTTGGCATTCTTTTTTTTAATGTAATGAACAAATTGGTGCTGAGCATGAGAATGCTGGGTGGCCATAGAAAGGTTTAGAATTTCCTAAGAAACTTTGGGCATTTGTACACATCATGAAATTCTAATGCAATCCAACTGAAGGAGTCTTCACATATCTTGGCCCTCATCAGTTAGGCTTGTAAAACTAGGAAAAAGAGAATACAAAGAGGTAGACAAATGATTAAGAAAGTCTTTTCCTCCTCATTCCTGCAAGTATAATGTGCATTCAAAGCACAGGATACTGAAGTAAATCATAGATAAATGTTGTAGCCAGGCATCCAGGAATCTAGGAGGCCAGGCTGATAGAAGAGTTATCTGCATAAGAGGGAAGCTGCTCAGAATGCAGACTGAGACGGGGTTCCTGGTTTTACTGCAGATGGACTTCTTTTTTTAAATTTTAGGTAATTTGAACTTTAATCACCTTGTTTGTTGGAGGACTATTTATTCTAGAAAGAGTGACCAGTACCTATGAAGGGATGATTCCACTAAAGCAGAGGGAAGGGGGAGTCTTCAGATGTTCCGGGAGATTGAGGTCTATAGGTCCTCTCAGTGTTTGGGGAGATAACACTTATTCTCCAGCAATACTCCCAGGGGTGTGGGAGAACATCCCCGGGTGTGATGAGAGGCACACCCACAGAAGTGGACCTTCGGAATAGGGCACCTGGTAAGGGCAAAGAACATAATATCTAAGGTTGACAGAAGCTGCAGAGCTACCTGACTTCAGGGTTCAGGGACCATATGTATTTAGATCCTGAATCTTTCCACAGTGATTAGGAGAAACTGAAACTTAGAAGTCCTACCTCAATTTTTAGGTACCATATAGGGAAATATCATAAACATACACTTCCCTTCACCTGGAAAAAGAAATCAAACTCATTACTCTGTAGCTATAACTTGCACTGAAAATTCCCTAAAAAAGAGGAGTTTTTATGTCTCCCCATTGGAGGTTATATATGTTAAAGTTTGATATATTATAATACATGGTAATATCACTGAGAAACACAAAGTGATTTAAACTCATTAGCTTATTAATCCTTGGAAGACTATTCTATGATACAGAGGGAATAGATATTATTATTTTACCCCATGGACAACTGAAAGGCACTACCTATCTAAAGCCAATTTTTTAAAAAATGCTCAAGTCTATAAATTGTAGATGGTTTTATATTGTACCTGACATAGCTCAGAAAAAAAAGAATCAAAAGAGGCAGATTCATGCTTTCCGGGCATGCCCCAGGAATGGAGGATTCTCTTTTTATGTTAATCCACTCTCTTTGAGCCAAAAGCTGACAGTGCACAGACAACACAGGGCCTGCTAGGTCTGCTGTCCAAAAATACTCACTGCAATTTGTCAGGCTTCACATTAAACATGGGTTTTTACACATTGCTGGCCTCTAAACATAAAAGATCCTGTTGGTATCCCTAATTAAATACAATGTGATCAAAGGTTCCCCAATGTCTATCTGACTGTCTCACGGTATTCCAGAACTGAAAGCAAATGAGAAAAGTAAGGAAAATATGTCAAAATTTCCAGAGAATGAATGAATCAATCAATCAATCAATCTAACAAGCAAGCAAGCAAACGAGCAAGCCTGGGCAGTCCATGAATGTTGCTATTTCCTTTGCTTGTTTTTTCCTTTAATCAGACAATTGTTTTGATCTCAGAATTAGAGGAAACTGAAGTGCAAAATAGAGAGATAACAGACATCTCATTTTTGTAGAGAAGATGGCATTGCCCTATGTTCCAAAAATACTACAATGAAATTTTTCTAAGTAGAAAACCCCTGGAACAATGCATTTTCATAAGTCAGTAACATTTTATAGAGGAAGATGCATTAAAATATGGCTAGACTTCGGTGACTAAAATCCTACTTTAGACTTATGAATCCATCCATAGATTATTCACAATGGAGGTACTGTTTACAGGAAATTACAGCGTCAAAGGGATGATCTAATACTGATTCTTTGGGAGTGAGTCAATATTGATTATTCTCATTAAGGGAACAATAAGTAATAGATTTGGAAAGGATCTTCTCTTTGAGGAACACTATGTATTGGCTGAATAAGAACTTGAAAAAACTTGTTAAAGCTTTAAGACACATATGCCAGGATACACTCACCACTTCTATTTCTCTCCAAACAAACACATTTATAAACAAAAAAATAAAAGGGTTTTGAAATTTTAAAAATACGTTTACTAACAGGTACCATATGTAATATCATATACATAATATGATTTTAAACACACTCAGCTATCATATGAGTTTTTCCATGCAAACATAGCGTAACCAATATTTTAAATGACAAATGATTATCAATGAAAAGTTACCAGGGAAAAACATGAATGCCTATATACTTTACTTAGCAACAAAAATTGCTGTCTTCAATATGTTCTTTATTAAAATGTAATAAAAATCTCTCCTGAAAACCAGATGGTAGATGACATGATAAATTAAATCCCTGCATAAGTGCGAATAGAAAAAAATAACTTGCTGCTGACATAAATGACATTTACAATATCACATATGTTTTTTCTAATGAATATAAGATGATCTTGATATTGCAAAAGACCTTATTCCAGAAATGAAACAGGAGGAAAAAAAGGATAAAAAAAAATGAGGCAGCAACTTGCATTTCTATAGAAATTGAAAATGCTATCTATGACCTATATTCCAATTTGAAAAAGAATATCTGAATAGTAATGAAACACTGACACAAATAGAAAGAATAATTATTTTTTAATTAGAGTTTTCCCTTATTCTTCTTTTATTCCTATTTGTCAGACATGAACTAAAAAAGAAATTTTAGTTCTAATATATTTAATACCTGACTAAATACCTTGACTCTTGTCAAATATGCTCCAAATTACTACATTAATACATATGTGATTATGCTACAATTTCACTTACCAGCATTATGCAAAGGTCCCAGAAAGTGCTTATGAGAGCCTATGAGGTTCTGGGTTACACAGACTTAATTTGAGATATTTCTCCACTATATACCAGCTATGTGACTATTGGCATGTTACTGAACCACTCTACTCTTTTCCTTATTTTTCTGTAATCGAGGATTTCATTAGTATGTAGTATAAAATAGCTGGGGGGTTTAAATAGGGTGATGTAAACAGCATGCAATACAGTACCTGGTGCACATTAAGCCCTCAGTAAAGCATCAGTCATTATCATAGTTTACAGGTTATAAGTGCAGACAAAAATATAAATGAACTACTCTAATAGTAAATGAAGCACATTTGCTGGCTCAACTTTAAGTCTCGTTTCTTAAACTGTAACATAACCTTCTTTGGCAGGCCCTCTCCAACAGTTGCTACCCATGCCTGCTGTGACAATGCTGATGGGTCTGCATACTGAACAGATCTCAGCTAACTCTGTCAATAAAATGGATAAAAATTTCAGGAATTGTTTTGTGTTAGAAATGGCCAATAAACTGCTTATTGCTTTGCAAATATTGAACCTGGGAAAATAATGCTACATCTGCTAAAAACTTATGGAGTAGCTGATGGCCCATATAAATAGATAAATATGGAGGGAATAAACAAGAATAATTGCAAGCCCTTAATAAATCTGGTCTTTGAGTATACTCTTGACAAGCTGAAAAACTGTGGTGAGATTCTGAAAAGAAAAAAAAGAACTAAGGAATAGATGATACTCTTGGATAAATTCTAGGTATAGAATAAGATTTAGGTATAAAATGTAGTTACCTTAGCAATAGATAGAGAGCCATGGAAATGAAGATATTTAAACTGAGAATCCTACATCATATGTCAAGAGATTTCATGGTAGTCTAGATCAAATATAGATTCAATTAGCCATACCTCAGTGGTAGCACATTTTCTTACCTGAATGTAGACTGTTTTAGGGTGAAAACAGAATTTCCATGTCAATCAATACACATTGACATAAATTATAATAATAGGAGAACCCTTAATCTGGCCCATGCAAAAATGAGAATTTGAACCCAACACTTTTACAAAATGACGTATAGTTACACTTTAATTGGTGCTTAATGAATTAGTCTGGATATTAATATCACATGGTGTGTTTAGTAGACAGTTAAGTTTTTTCCTAGTTGAACACCACTTATGTCTCATATTTATATTAAAGACACACAAAAAACTGATTTATACATTTGTATGGATGACATAGCAGTTAAGGTCCCAGCAAGAAACAGATGGTCTTCAAAGTATTTAAGTGATGTGAGTTTCAGTGGAGGGACTCTACACAGAGAAGATGAAGTTCAGGACACCAAGGAGAGATAAACACCCAGGAATCAGTAACAACAGGAAGCCAGTATCACCCTGAGTGAAAGAGGCAAGGAGAAGGTGCAGTGTTTATGAGAGCCTAGCCAGAGCTAGATCTGTGGAAGATGGATAGCCAACAGTAGCCACCACTGTCAGAACAGTGATTAAACACCCACACCAGTCTTTCCTCATAGCTTTCTTCTTCTTCAAGTGCCTCCCATTGGCTGAATCCAACATAAAACCAGAAGACAAGGAAATCTACAGAGGTTCAAACTCCCAGGGCACAGAACACAGCAGAGAAGAACTGAGGATAAATAAGTGTATCTGGCAGTGAGAAAGAGGATAAAAAGCACATATGGGGCTTCCCTGGTGGCGCAGTGGTTGAGAGTCCGCCTGCCAATGCAGGGGACGCAGGTTCGTGCCCCGGTCCGGGAAGATCCCACAGGCCCGCATACCGCAAAAAAAAAAAAAAAAAAAAAAAAAGCACATATGAATAAAATGTGATTGGACTGCAAGCTTAACTTTTAAAGTGCCTGTCAGTGATACTATAAAAGAGATAAAACTTTTCTTTATGGTAACTGTTTCGCTTATATGCATGAAATTGTTTCATCCACCACATTTCAGCTTTAAGTATTTTTTAATTCATACAAATGCATGCAATAAAATGCAATTACAGCTCAATTAAAATTTCAGTGCAATTAAAGCACACTGAAAATAAATGGTACAAAACAAATTTTTGCTGTTGTTTTTGTTTGCATTTACTGGGATTTTGGTGCTTTTAAGTACCAATCTGTTATTAGAAAGATATAAATTTGCTATGTAGTTTACCCAATAAATAAATCATAACTCACTTATATTAGTGCATTTAAATTGTGCATGAAAATCTGGGATTTGAAATGACAAAAAGCAGGTTAAAATCAAACATTTGTACATTCCAGCTGAAGGGTATAGGCACTGAAGATTTGATAGCTTTTTTTAAAAAAATGGCAAAAATCGAGGGAACTGAAGAACTCTCAAAATGTTCAAAGATGGTTTGGACATTGAAATCAGTAAATGAATGTAAAAATACTGATACTGAATAAAATATATTCTTTCAGGAATTCTTTTGATTCCTATTAATTCTTTTGATTCTATTAATAGGAATTCTTTTGATTCCTATTATATTAAGGAATTCAAAGCATCAGGTTAAATGATGTTAGCACACAAAGACGTCTTAAAATTCCCATCTCTAGTACGCTTATAGTTTCAATGAGGAGATGAAACTTTAGGACATAAATATTCTGTATACACACACACACACACACACACAATGAGATAACATAAGAGATGGATAAAGAATCGTAAATTAAATGATGAATAATCAGGAAATAATTTTTTAAAAGTGGCATCTGCATTGAAACTCGACAGATATATAATAATGAGCTAGAAAGAAGAGGACATTCAAATATTGGAAAATGGGGTAAAAATAAAATTAGCTGAAGTAACTACATACATATGCACATACACATCATTTAAGCGTCACTGAATAAACATTATCTTTCTGGAATTGGGTTTTTAAAGGGAAGTAGTATATAGTATGTATAGATAATGAGGTAAAAACAGGATAAGTCTAATTGTGAGTAACCTTACAATGGCAATCATTCCAAAGGCATAATCTGGAATTTATACCACAGGCAATGGGGAGGCACTGAAGTTATTCCTGTAGAGGAAGTGTCTGATGAAAGAGTTTTAGGATGAATTGAACCAGTTAGAGAAAAGAAACAGGGAATAATACATTCCCAGAGGGATATGGAAGACTAATGTAAAAATTAATGGTAATGAAAAAAAGGGGGAAGATATCAGAAATATTTAGAAGAGATAAGGTAGACTTACTCTTTCTTTAAAACCAGACAACAGTGAAGGATGGGGAGTTAAATATGACTCTCCAAGATCTCAAGCCATGAGGACTAGAATAATGTCAGCCTCGGGAAACTCAGGATGCACAGAGGGCCATAAACAGGGAGTGCTAGTGCCCTCAGGCCAAATGCAGCTGTAGCAGGAGCTTCCTCAGAGAAGCTGTGGAGAGGAAACTGCTGTTTCTGGACTTGTTCAAAAATCTTCAGACTGTGCGGTGACCCCAGGGAAATTTTTTATCTTCCTGTATTCGGCAGTCCCAACCTGATGCTCTAGGGCAGTCATAGAGAGGTTTTAGCATCAGATTAAGGAAGTGTTCCTTAGAATTATGTTCAAGCTTATATCCTATTACAAATATTCTGGGTGTGCTAAGATTCTCAGGGTCTGAGAAGCAGGACAGACATAGTGATGGTGGTAGCGGTGGTGGTGGATGATAGAGGAGGATGGACATCTCACCTTTCTCACAACTATTTACAAACTAAACCTGAGTTGAAGATTTAAATTTTCCCTACTTTACCAGAATGTTTTCCACAATTCTAACTTCTGAGAATAAATATTGTGATCCTCTTAAACTGATTTATAGCAAAATACTAAATCTAATGTAAAAATTTTCAACAGGGGCATCAATTAATGTGAACCAAAAAAGATTAAAAAAATACTTAAAATTTGCTTGTTGTATGACTTCAGAGGATAAGTATCACTAAAAAATTGCAAGGTAACATACATAACACAGTTAGAAGGAATCCAAGACATTAACCCACTAAGAAAAGGCACTTCAGTGTAGTTTCAGATGCTGAATCAGGAACTTTTTTTTCCTGTAGTTGTTCTTATGGTGTTAATATTTTTTACTGTAAACTTAAGGAAGGCATCACATATCTCTGGATCCCAGACTCCTCACAGACTGTTCTAGGGACAACATGGAAAAAAGAATATGAACTTCTTTGAAGAGTGTAAAACCATATACAGTACAATCATGACCCTCTCTACAGAGAGAGTACTGGTAGCTCTTCTAGTCAGTGAATACTGGTAATACATTTAACAAAATTCAATCAGTGTTCAGTGAGGAAACCAGAGCTCAGGCTTCAGAGTTTGAAAGTGGGTACTTAATATGCAGAAGTAGTTGCTAAAATCTTGAATGAGCTGAAAGGCCAAAATGGATAGTATGAGGCAAACCAGAGATTATTAAGATGGCTCTGCCTTGGGGCTTCCCTGGTGGCACAGTGGTTGAGAATTTGCCTGCCAATGCAGGGAACATGGGTTCGAGCCCTGGTCTGGGAAGATCCCACATGCCACGGAGCAACTAGGCCCATGAGCCACAACTACTGAGCCTGTGTGTCTGGAGCCTGTGCTCCGCAACAAGAGAGGCCGCGATAGTGAGAGGCCCGTGCACTGCGATGAAGAGTGGCCCCCGCTTGCCACAACTAGAGAAAGCCCTCGCACAGAAACGAAGACCCAACACAGCCAAAAATAAATGAATAAATAAATAAATATTTATTTTTAAAAAATGGCTCTGCCTGATATATCCCACTCTATGGGATTAGAGGTGTGCAAAGAAGAGTTGGTATTACAGAGCCTGGGATCTGGGACTATGAGGTGACTGCTTGGTTAGGAGGAAGGATTAAGAGAAAGGGGCTTTTTGTTGCAAGTCAAAACACCTGAGGAGATGCAACCACTGCAGGGCATGCTGCCTGAAGCAGAGAAGTTGGGGAGAAACGTCCAGACTTCTTTATTCTTCCTGCCAGTGCCTCCTATTGGTGGAGACTGCATAGAAGCTTATTGACAAGGAAGTTCTAGAAAAGTAGATTGCAAGGATCAGCATACTACAAAACAGGGCAAACACAGAGGGTTGAGGGTTGGACCTGAGAGTAAATTATCAGCAAAGATAGAAAAAAAAAAACAGAATTAAATTTTAAACAGAAATTATCTGGTCTACTTAAGAAACAAAAGCCTAAAATCAGTAAAAGTATACTAACCTGCCTTGCTTAAGTAGATTAAGGGCCTTGACTATGACCAAGACTTGTCAATGCAATTTCCATACATAATTGAAACTCTTATCCTTAGTTTAGGCAATAATTCTCTTATCTAGAAGAGTTTAATAATCTCAAATCCCTCCAGCATATCATTCACACTATTACTAGGTGAGTGATGATTCAAGTTTAAATATAATCATATCAAAGATCTAATTAAAATCTTTAAATTCACTTACCATTATGTTGACTGTAGGATTATGACCAAAATACTCAGCAAGTCATTCCACAGTGTCCACAATTCAACCTTGCCTACTGCCATTACCTGTCTTACACTGATCTGGACTCTAATTTTATTTTTTTAAATAAATTTATTTATTTATTTACTTTTGGCTGCGATGGGTCCTTGTTGCTATGCATGGGCTTTCTCTAGTTGAGGCGAGCGGGGGCTGTTCTTCGTTGGGGTGCATGGGCTTCTCATTGCAGTGGCTTCTCTTGTTGCGGGGAATGGGCTCTAGGCGCGCGGGCTTCAGTAGTTGTGGCACACAGGCTCAGTAGTTGTGGCGCATGGGCTTAGTTGCTCCACGGCATGTGGGATCTTCCCTGATGAGGGATCGAACCCATGCCCTTTATTGGCAGGCGGATTCTTAACCACTGTGCCACCAGGAAAGCCTTGGACACTAAAGCACCAGCTGCACCAAATTATTTACATTTCCAGAAAGTACATTGCATGTCTCACCTCTGAGCCTATTCTTACAGATCCCGTACTGGAATATCCTTATCACCTTGTCCAACTGGCTAACCATATTCATATTTTAATACTTAGTTCATGTGTTAGATTCTCTATGAAGTCTTTTCTGAAACCATCTTGCTAAGCAAACGTGATAGTCACTGTTTTGTGCCACCGCTGGTCCCTGTAATTCTTCAATAACAATTGTAACAGTAGTTGTAGGATGCACCATCAGATGTTAAAAATGAAATTTTAAATTTTTCTTTAAGAAAGCAGAAGCTTAACAATTTTTAAAGGAAACCCCTTTAGAAGATTGATAAAATCACCTCAGACTTTCTAAAGTTAGTTTCCAACAGAAGAGTAATGTAGGATCACAGATTTAAAGGTAACCTCCCTGGATGATGAAACATTAATCCAGATTTCAAGGAAAGAGGATTGCCAGGGAGATCAGGAGGGCATGACTACCAGGATTTACAAATGTTGAACATTATTCAATTCTGAAACAATATTCTTGGGCAAGCTAGCCTTCTAACTGATACCTCTAAATGAAAATTCCTACATCTGTACTGTAGCTTTGGAAGACCAACCATGGTCATGGCAGAAGGTTACAATAAGATGAGCTATATTCTCACTGAAGAACCACTGCAACATTGGCTAAAAATGTTAACCAGTGAGAAGTCACTATGACACTAACACAATATCTTCCGTCTCTATGTGGAGGACTTCAATAGCTGTGGCAGCAAGCACCAATGGCAGAGGTGGGCAATTTAGACTCTAATTGACCTTCTGCTTCATTATAGTTGCTGAACTGAGTCCCTAATTTTTAGGCTCTGTAAGCCAAATTCAAGAGGAATTAGAGTCAGTGCAAGTGGGGTACCAAGATATAGTACTGCCTACCAATAGGACGATTATAGATTTGTGCAAGTAAATAGAAAATTAAATAAATTTGCTCGTAGTTTTTATGCTGAAGGTCCTACTGCTAAAATATATACTACTTAAATATTGCTTAATCATGATGCATTGTTTACATGGCTACCCCATCTTCTAAACTATAATTTTTTTGAGAATAAGACATAGTGTCTCAAATGTCCTCCCCTTATTTTGAATCTATTAGAGAATAAGTAAAATTGTTATTAAAAAAGAAATTGTCAATAAATAAATGAATCATTTCACTGATCACATTTTTGTGAGATGAAAGCAAATTCAAAGAGGACAATTATACTAAATTTTTCTTTACATATATTGCTGAAAAAAGAGAAAAATCAAAGCATAAGTAAAGTGAATTATAAGTAGGTTCAGGAACAAATTATAAGGGAAGAGAGTTGAATTACATAATGAAAAGTAGCAAACTATAGTTTTAGTTAATTTTACTCATAACATGCTAGCAAATAGTTGATAACGGGTAATTAACTTCTCTGGACTACAGAGTCAAGGTACATCACCCATTATCTGAATCATTCATTTTCTAATATCATTTAAATGTAAGATTATTAAATTTACGTATGGGAAATTTTATAGAACTGTTATCTCTGGATATTTATGAACTTGCAACATCATCTCAGTTTTTCATGACTGAAGTCAAAGACTAAATAAGAGATACTATAAGAGAAGAGATAAAGGATACTGTTAAGTTTCTTTGAAATATCCTGGATAATTTTGGTATCCATAAACAAGACTTCTTGTCAAACTTTCTAAATAACAAATTGCTAAAATAGAGGAACTGTAATAAAAGGCAGAGAGAAACAAGTGATGATAAAAGGGGAAAGCTTGAATAAAATAGTCTAATTAAGAACATGATCTGTTCTGAAGCCAGGGAACTGTACATATTTTCAATAGAACAAAGGGTCGGTTAATGAGAGCTAGTAAGAGATGAGGTGGGAAAAGTAATGTAACCCAAGAGCCACTTGTGTGAGAGGCTCAGGTCCTCCAGCATGTTAGAATAGTTTGTCTTTAGGATTTAAATAAAACTGCTAGTGCAAATGTAAAAGAAAACTTGTTTTTTCCTCTGTATTCCTCTAGGGATTCAAAGAGAACTTATGTTTCTCATGCTCACTTCTGACTCTAGTTTTCTGCTTCTACTTACTTTTTAATTTCTGCAGGTTCTTTTCCAAATTGCCCTTTTGTGGGGGCACATGCCAATCACTTACATAAGAATGAAAATGCAGGAAGCCTTTATTGAAGCACTGCAGTAACAGGATGAACATATTGTGGAAAAGCATAAGAAAGGTCTTAAAATTAGATATTAGTAATCCTTGCTAGTAATAGTGAATGCTTACTGAAACAAAATGAACCAGGAATTCAGTGGCTCAAGTAAAACAGAACTTTATTTCAATCCCACATACTAGTACAGAGATCAGTAGAATGGGACTAGTGTGGTAGTGCTATTATGTTCAAAGGGTGGATTTTAGTGCCCATGATTTTCCAATCCATAGGAGGGGGAATGAGAAAGCCCAGGGCAAGCGGGTGTCTTTTTTACACAGACAAACCATAAGCTGAATACTTCCTGTCAAAACTCATTGTTCTCCCATTAGTGTCCTGGTGACATCTAGCTCCAAGAAAGGCTGGGAAATGTAGCTATTACTATGGCAGCCAGATGCCTAACTAAAATTTAGGTGGTTCTATTTCTAATAGAAGGAATGCATTGGTCTCTCCTACACCCTGTTACAGGAAAAATAACTAGCTTCTTGGTATTTCGCTGGGATTCTCCTACTCTTGCTACCTCCAAGATCTCCTCATCCTTCCTACTTGCCTGAATAAGCGAAAATATCTTCTTAAGGTTATGCAAAGCAATTTACTTCATTTTATCTCATTTCTGTCTTCTGAACAATACCTTGAAGATGTACCATCACAGAGCAAAAAAGCCCACTTTGGTATTTTTCTTAACAAGGAGTATATGCCCAAGTGAATTATTTTGTTTCTCCCTTCGGAAGCAGAAATTCAGATAGCAAGTTCTACAAAGTAATTTCTTTTTCTCTACTATCACAGATAAGGAACCTAATGTGGAAGACTGGATGCAACCATAAGAAATCTGCACATCAGGCAGTAGATTAAATGGAGTCCTTAAAAATTTCCATCAGTGGAGAGAACTTTCTACTTTAGAAGGAAAATGAAGCCAGCATCATATGCAGGTTGAATAGTAATAAAAGGGGTAAAAACTGAATCCATTAAGAAATATATGTGTGTTCATAATTCTTGATAATATCAAATATATCTTTATCATTGTTTTAAAAATTCTCTCTCTCCAAATCACTTTTAATTAGGTTAGTTTTTGCCTGGCCTAGAATTATTGTCTTTTGTGACCCTACTGAAAAGTACCTCATAAATAGAGCCCCAGAAAATCATGTTATTGATTTAATGAAAACAAGACATTCCGTTAACAAGCATTATGCCAGGAAGTTTACAAGTTACCAGAGACAGAAAGACATAGTCTCTAATCGCACAAAAGTTACAACCTAGTGGGAAGAAAAACAGGTAAAGAGACAATTATGATACAATATAGAAGGACACCTTACTTCTATATTATAGAGGTCAGCATGGATGCCATAGGCTCACCTTGAAAGGGCACCCTTAGAAGAAATAGGGAGATCTCAGAGGAGTTGATACCTGTGTTTTGTCCAGCAGTATAGAAAAAAAAATTTCTCCAAAGTGATGAGTGCCTAGGCTGGAAAGAACTTAGATATTAGTGATGGCAAGGAGACTGTATTGATTTGGATATTGTCAAGAGAACAATAAAGGAGCTACAGTGCTGACAGCTTTTAAGTTTTCCTAAAATGTCCCAGTTTTCACATGACAACAATAGAGAACTATTGATGGATTTTAAACAGCAGGTGAGTAAATTCAACAAAGTTGTATTTTAGAAAAATCATATTGACAGGTATAGAATGGAGACAACCTGAAGGCATAGTGACAAATTAAGACACTATTGTGGGGCTTCCCTGGTGGCGCAGTGGTTGAGAGTCCGCCTGCCGATGCAGGAGACACGGGTTCGTGCCTCGGTCCAGGAAGATCCCACATGCTGCGGAGCGACTAGGCCCGTGAGCCATGGCCGCTGAGCCTGCGCGTCCCGCAACGGGAGAGGCCACAACAGTGAGAGGCCCGCGTACCACAAAAAAAAAAAAAAAAAAGACACTTGTGTAGTGGGACTGTGGTTGCCTCCCCAAAATCCATACGGAGTAGCCATGGAGATTGGCTAAAATTCTCAACCCATCACTAAATGCAACCACCGTTAAAATTCTGATATATAACTACATATGTGTGTACTTTTATATAATTAACATATATATTTTTATAATGTGTAATTTGTATATATTTAGGTATAATTTTAAATGTAAATAAATAATAGAATTCAACCCTGAGAATCACACATATAATTTCTCTGAACTATATCAGGTCATTTAAAATCTCTACACAACACCTCCCTATGGCTTTCCACCACACACTGAATAGAAACTCGTCTGCCATTCCAACAAAGTCCTCCTGATTTGACCGAAAGAGATTTTCTGATCTCATTTCTTTCCACTTTCTACTCACTACTTGGATCAAGTCACTCTGGTGGCCACGACAGAGTAAACTTTGTCTGCTCTTCTCATGGTTAAACCTCCACTACCTAAAAAAGAACCTAATGAGCAATCAACAAACATTTGTTGAATAAATTTTGAATGCGTGTATGTGACACAAAGCAGCTATCTAATTATAAACACTATTTTACTGATGTAATATTTATTGGGGAAAAGTTTGTCCAATTGTCCAGAGACTACTCAGACAGAAGTAGGTTTTCTTCCACACTCTGAGCTACTAGCTTTGTCTGAACAACCTCTAGGGCCATACTGATGTCATCCCATCTTAACACTGTTTTAAAGTGCCGAGATGAGAAAGCAAGAAAAATTGGGACAGAAATTGACAAATCTGTAATGGCATAAGTATTTACTGCTTAAAAAGAAATATCTTATCAATTTTTGGCTACATTTACAAGGATTACTTTTCAATGAAACAGTGAAAAAAGATACCATATCATTGCTGTCCTTAGACATCACTGTCATTTAAAACATCACACTTTCTTGCTGGTTTCTAAGAATAAATGTTATATAAGCCACACTCTCAGGGAGGTACAATCAATTGGTCAGATTAAGCTTAACTGACAAATAGTTATCAAAGTATGTAATTCATATGGTATAGGCCAAAGTTGTGGTACAGGTAGTAACTGGTATAGCTGTCCAAATGACAAGAATGCCATGTGTCTAGACTACTTTATTAGGTTTGGTTAATGAAACATGGAAGGGACAAGAAGGAGGGGAAATTAATATTAAAGGTGTAGATGCCAGTGTGCATTAAAACAGGTTCCCTGAAAAAGGAATTGGCCAGCCAGGCTTAAACTTTGAAAATGTTGAATTAGTAAAAAGTCATTTGAAATTGAAGAGGGTCAGGATATGAAGGGTCTTAAATCAGGTCAGGATACATAAATAAAAATTTCTGAATGATTGACCTATGCAGATTGAAAGCTGCAGGGATTTCTGTCATTGTCCCCTATCACCTGTCTTACGATCTGTACTAACTTACTACTCAAATTATATTTGATCTTCCCTAAAAGTCTATGGTAATGTATAAACAGTACACAAAATTCATATTCATGGGTAGATTGAAAAAATTCGTGTAGAATACACAGAAAAATAGAAAAAACAAAGGATACTAACAGTAAAATGAATTTTTAATAAAAGATATGCTACATAAAGCTTATAGTTTATAACTGGAATTTAACTTGTATGAGTATGTGGTGGGCTTACTGCACAAAGTATCCTGTCCGGGTTATATGTAAAAAGTGCTATAAAGAAATGTATTCATAGTTTATTAACTAGAAGAATTAAAAGTTCATGGTCGAGGAAACACAAGCTTTAAATGATACATTAAACAAGATGGACTTAACTGATATTTATAAGACATTCCATCCAAAAACAACAGAATACATTTTCTTCTCAACTACTCATGGAACATTCTCCTGTATAGATCATATCTTGGGTCACAAATCAAGCCTCAGTAAACGTAAGGAAATTGAAATCGTATCAAGCATCTTTTATGACCACAACACTATGAGACTAGATATCAATTACAGGAAAAAATCTGTAAAAACTACAAACACATGGAGGCTAAACAGTGTACACTACTAAATAACCAACAGATCACTGAAGAAATCAAAGAGGAAATCAAAAAGTACCTAGAAACAATGACAATGAAAACACGATGACCCAAAATCTATGGGATGCAGGAAAAGCAGTTCTAAGAGGGAAGTTTAGAGCAATACAATCCTACCTTAAGAAACAAGATATATCTCAAATAAACAACCTAACCTTACACCTAAAGTAATTAGAGAAAGAACAAAAACATCCCAAAGTTACCAAGAGGAAAGAAATCATAAAGGTCAGATCAAAAATAAATGAAAAAGAAATGAAGAATACAATAGCAAAGATCAATAAAACTAAAAGCTGGTTCTTTGAGAAGATAAACAAAATTGATAAACCATTAGCCAGACTCATCAAGATAAAAAGGGAGAAGACTCAAATCAATAGATTTAAGCGTGAAAAAGGAGAAGTAACAACTGACACTGCAGAAATACAAAGGATCATGAGAGATTACTACAAGCAACTATGTGACAATAAAATGGACAACCTGGAAGAAATTGACAAATTCTTAGAAAAGCACAACCTTCTGAGACTGAACTAGGAAGAAATAGAAAATATAAACAGAACAATCACAAGCACTGAAATTGAGACTGTGATTAAAAACCTTCCGACAAACAAAAGCCCAGGATCAGATGGCTACACAGGCGAATTCTATCAAACATTTAGAGAAGAGCTAATACCTATCCTTCTCAAACTATTCCAAACTATAGGAGAGGGAGGAACATTGTCAAACTCATTCTATGAGGCCACCATCATCCTAATACCAAAACCCAACAAAGATGTCACAAAGACAGAAAACTACAGGCCAATATCACTGATGAACATAGATGCAAAAGTCCTCAACAAGGGCTTCCCTGGTGGCACAGTGGTTGAGAGTCCGCCTGCCGATGCAGGGGACACGGGTTCGTGCCCCGGTCCGGGAGGATCCCACGTGCCGCGGAGCGGCTGGGCCCGTGAGCCATGGCCGCTGAGCCTGCGCGTCTGGAGCCTGTGCTCTGCAATGGGAGAGGCCACAACAGTGAGAGGCCCGCGTACAGCAAAAAAAAAAAAAAAAAAAAGTCCTCAACAAAATACTAGCAAACAAAATCCAACAGCACATTAAAAGGATCGTACTCCATGATCAAGTGGGGTTCATCCCAGGATTCTTCAATATATGCAAATCAATTAATGTGATACACCATATTAACAAATTGAAGGGGAAAAACCATATGATCAACTCAATAGATGCAGAAAAACTTTCAACAAAATTCAACACCCATTTATGATAAAACTCCCCAGAAAGTAGGCATAGAGGGAACTTATCTCAACATAATAAAGGCCATATATAACAAACCCACAGCCAACATCATTCTCAATGGTGAAAAATTGAAACCATTTCCTCAAAGATCAGGAACAAGACAAGGCTGCCCACTCTCACCACTATTATTCAACATAGTTCTGGAAGTATTAACCACAGCAATCAGAAAAGAAAAATAAATAAAAGAAATCCAAATCAGAAAAGAAGAAGTAAAGCTGTCATTGTTTGCAGATGACATGATACTATACATAGAGAATCCTAAAAATGCTACCAGAAAACTACTAGAGCTAATCAATGAATTTGGTAAAGTAGCAGGATACAAAAGTAATGCACAGAAATCTCTGGCATTCCTATACACTAATGATGAAAAATCTGAAAGAAAAATTAAGGAAACACTCCCACTTACCACTGCAACAAAAAGAATAAAATACCTAGGAAAAAACCTACCTAAGGAGACAAAAGACCAATATGCAGAAAACTATAAGACACTGATGAAAGAAATTAAAGATGATATAAACAGAGGGAGAGATATACCAGTGTCTTGGATTGGAAGAATCAACATTGTGAAAATGACTATACTACCAAAAGCAATCTACAGATTCAATGCAATCCCTATCAAACTGCCACTGGTTTTTTCACAGAACTAGAACAAAAAATTTTACAATTTGTATGGAAACAAAAAAGACCCCAAATAGCCAGAGCAATCTTGAGAAAGAAAAACAGAGCTGGAGGAATCAGGCTCCCTGACTTGAGACTATATTACAAAGCTACAGTAATCGAGACAGTAAAGTACTGGCACAGAAACAGAAATATAGATCAATGAAACAGGATAGAAAGCCCAGAGATAAACCCATGCACCTATGGTCACCTAATTTTGATAAAGGAGGCAAGAATATACAATGGAGAAAAGACAGCCTCTTCAATACATGGTGCTGGTAAAACTGGACAGCTACATGTAAAAGAATGAAATTACAATACTCCCTAATACCATACACAAAAATAAGCTCAAAATGGATTAAAGACCTAAATGTAAGGCCAGACACTATAAAACTCTTAGAGGAAAACATAGGCAGAACACTCTATGACATAAATCACAGCAAGATCCTTTTTAACCCACCTCCTAGAGAAATGGAAATAAAAACAAAAATAAATGGGACTTAATGAAACTTAAAAGCTTTTGCAAAGCAAAGGAAAACATAAACAAGAGGAAAAGACAACCCTCAGAATGGGAGAAAATATTTACAAATGAAGCAACTGACAAAGGATTAATCTCAAAAATTTACAAGTAACTCATGCAGCTCAATAACAAAAAAACAAACAACGCAATCCAAAAATGGGCAGAAGACCTAAACAGATATTTCTCCAAAGAAGATATACAGATTGCCAACAAACACATGAAAGAATGCTCAACACCATTAATCATTAGAGAAATGCAAATCAAAACTACAATGACGGGCTTCCCTGGTGGCACAGTGGTTGAGAGTCCGCCTGCCGATGCAGGGGACACGGGTTTGCGCCCCGGTCCGGGAGGATCCCACATGCCGTGGAGCGGCTGTGCCCATGAGCCATGGCCACTGAGCCTGTGAGTTCGGGGCCTGTGCTCTGCAACAGGAGAGGCCACAACAGTGAGAGGCCCACGTACCGCCAAAAAAAAAAAAAAAAAAACACAATGAGATATCATCTCACACTGGTCAGAATGGCCATCATCAAAAAATCTACAAACAGTAAATGCTGGAGAGAGTGTGGAGAAAAGGGAACCCTCTTGCACTGTTGGTGGGAATGTAAATTGATACAGCACTATGTAGAACCGTATGGAGGTTCTCTAAAAATAGAACTCTAAAATAGAATAGCTAAACTTTATTAGCTAGAACTCTAAAATAGTTCTCTAAAAATAGAATAGCTAAAAATAGAACTACTATACGACCCAGCAATCCCACTACTGGGCATATACCTGAGAAAACCATAATTCAAAAAGAGTCATGTACCACAATGTTCATTGCAGCGCTGTTTACAACAGCCAGGACATGGAAGCAACATAAGTGTCCATCGACAGATGAATGGATAATGAAGATGTGTCACATATATACAGTGGAATATTATTCAGCCATAAAAGAATGAAATTGAGTTGTTTGTAGTGATGTGGATGGATTTAGAGTCTGTCATACAGATTGAAGTCAGAAAGAGAAAAACAAATACTGTATGCTAACACACATATATGGAATCTAAAAAAACAAAACAAAACAGAAATGGTTCTAATGTACACCTAGGGGCAGGACAGGAATAAAGACACAGACGTAGAGCTTGGACTTGAGGACAGGGTGAGGGGGAATGGTAAGTTGGGATGAAGTAAGAGAGTTGAATGGACATATATACACTACCAAATGTAAAATCTATAGCTAGTGGTAAGCAGCCTCATAGCACAGGAAGATCAGCTCGGTGCTTTTTGACCAACCAAAGGGATGGGATAGGGAGGGTGGGAGGGAGACGCAAGAGGGACCAGATATGGGGATATATGTATCCTGATGTATGGCTGATTCACTTTGTTATAAAGGAGAAACTAACACACCATTGTAGAGCAATTATACTGCAATAAAAATGTTTAAAAACAAAAGTTCATTGTCAGAGTGGAGTTTTAAAGCTCTCTGATTTTTAATTTTGGTGATGGTTTTATATACTAATCTCCCTTTACTTAACTTATAGTTAAGATTCTACAACATTAAAACATATTAATTGATCTGTTTTTCTTTTTCCTTTCTTCCCTTCTCCCTTCCTTCTTCCTTCCCTCCCTCCCTCCCACTCCCTCCCTCCCCCTGTCTTCCTTCCTTCCTTCCTCCCTCCCTCCTCCTTTCCTTCCTTCCTTCCTTTCTTTCTTTCTTTTTCTTTCTTCTTTCTTTCTCTCTCTGTCTCTCTCTCTCACACATTCTCTATTGAATAAGAGAAGCATAGCTTCCCAAGCACTGTGCATTCCACAGTGCATTGCAAATTTGTTAAAATTTAGATTATTTTTCACACTCAATCAAAAATTTACGTCTGTAATTGTAGTTGAACATTGAAAATTCCTGTATTTAAAAATTATTATTTTGGCCTTTAAAGCTTTATTTTTAGCATCCACCATCAAAGAAATCTCTGTAACATTTATAACAATGAACATCTCCCCTGAATAGCACATTTAATCATCCCAGGTAATTTTATTACTTCAGTCAATTTTCTCTCATAATTATCAGTGAAGTTATTTTTATGAGAATTTAAAATCTTTAGTTTTGCTTTTGATTTCATGTACTCCTATTTTTCACATTTTTATTATGCTTGTAAGATTTTATGGATAATATCCACAAGCAGAAAACAGCTCAGTAGCAGCAATACCATACAAGTATAGGATGTCTCTCTCTGACCTTCCCATTGGAGCATTTCAGTCTGTGAGATTAATACTTCAGTAATAGTGTATATATCATTATTCTTTATTTGGCCATGGATGTTTCTACCGTACTGGATTAATCTACTGATGTTAGGAACTGCACATATTTAATAGCACTAGTTAAAATCCTTGGAAAAAATTATACAAAAAAGATTATTTTCCTACAAAGACCTATCAAAATAAACAAATTTAAAATAAAATCCTAAAATATTCAGCATGGTAAGTGAATACTTTGAAGCATGTAAGATATCACAGAAACACTGCCTTAGACTATTTCAGCAACAACAATGTGATGTTCAAGTAATATGTTGTTTTATTCTCTAAGAAGCTATCTATATGTAAAACTAAACCATAGACAATCTTATTAAGCAGTGTATAGATAATACCATGCACATACTACAGTGGTTAAATTCTGAAAATACCAAATGTCAGCAAAGATGTAGAGCAACAGGAATTCACAAACAGTGCTTGTAGAAGTGAAAATCTGTATAACAATTTTGGAAAACTGACATACCCTAAGACCAAAAAGTTCACATAGATATGCAGACATTCATACTATGTGAAACAAAAGACATGTACCACAATGTTTATAGCAATATTCACAGGAGACAAAAACTGGAAACACCCACACATTTGTTAACAGCAAAATGGATAAATTAATTGTAGTGTATTTACACAGTGGAATACTCTGCAACAGAAAATGATCAAAGTATTACCACATAAAACAATGTGGATCAATCTCTCAAACACCTTGGTGGGCAAAAGAAAAGAAACATATACAAAGAATATGCACCATATGATTCCATTAATATAAAATTCCCAAAGAGCCAAAACAAAACATGATGTTAAAAGTCAGAGTTGTTGATCATTTGTATTGGAGAGGGGGGAGCAATTAAAAAGAGCATGAGGGGGACACCTGGGTTGTTGGAAATGTTCTCTTTTTTGAGCTAGATTGTGATCTCTCAGGCAGATTTAGTTTGTGATAATTCATCGAGCTGTGTACACTTTTGATTTGCTTATAAGATGATTTTCATATGTACCTTATACTCTGATTAAAAAGCTTATTAAACATTGATTCATGCATAATATTTAGACAATATTATGATTTGTATGTTAGTGAAGAATTGTGATGAGTATTAGAGCAACACTGGTATATACTCGAGGAAAATCTTTATCAACATTTAAAAATATTTGGCATGCAAAACTCAAATGTATTCAACATTCACATGAACAGGAAATTTCAACTAAGAAAGCTCAATAATACATTTATTAACCAATAACAATAGAATTTATTGATTTACATAATAGTCACAATCTTAAAATAGAATATAAAAAGATAATTCTATCTGAATTTTTGTCAATGCTTAGAAAGGAGTTTGTCAGAGAAAACGTCTGTAGTCTCTTGTTACTGCTTGCTTATGTAAAAAAATCTTGTCATGGTTGGTGACTATAAGAAAGGAAAGATAATCATAAAAAAGTGATTAATAGTAGTATTTTTTATCATTCCAAAAATCATATTTACTTGTTTACACCGAAAGCACTGCAGGTATGCTAAAATTCCATAATTGTTTTAGAGGTTTGTAAGCCAGTAAACTGCTTTGGATTTTGGCTATAACCCAGGGGTAGAAGCAGTTCGAAGAACCCTTCCAAAATATTTCTCCCGCAAGTAGATGGAGGTTGTATTAATAGGATTTGCCAAAGGACTGTACCATTATTAATCAAGGTAAGTAGCATGTTTGCATGTTTATTATAAAGGATAAAACTCAGGAACACCAAATAGATGAGATACATGGGGGGAGGCATGGGAGTTGAAAGACACAGCACTCCCAAGCCCTATCTGGAAGTGTCACCCTTCAGGCACTTCAACGTGTTCACCAACCCAAAATTTCATAGAATTGTATTTCAATATTGAGGGGGGAAAAAACCCCCAAAAACAAACAAACAAAAAACCCCTGATAACCTGATATAACAAAAGTAATGTTCACAGGTGCAAGTTCAATATTCTTAATGAAAAAAAAAAAGTATTTGGAATTGTTTTGCAAATGTAATATTTCAATTTTTAACATATTTTACAGAATTTGATAATTTCTTTTATAACTATGTAACATAAGGAAAGTAAATATATATGTACAGTTGACCCTTGAACAACACTGGTATGAACTGCACAGGTCCACTTATACGTGGATTTTTTTCAATAAATCTGTACTACAGTACTACATGATCTTCAGTTGGTTGAATCCACACTTGCAGAACCACAGATTCGAAGATCAACTGTAAAGTTATATGCGGATTTCCACTGCACAGTGGTCAGTGCCCCTAATACCTGGGTTGTTCATGGGCCACATGTATTTTTTTATCAAGTTCAATATAGAATTATGCAGATCTCTTCCCATTTACCATATGAATATTATCATTTTTTAAGCATGTCAGAATGTGAAAGTTTTACAAAGCACTACTATAGAGAGTTTAGGTATAATTCCCTTCACATAGGTGTAAACAGGTCCAACCCATGATAGATTTTGAATGAGTTTTTCTTGCTAGATCATTTTGTATTTTGTTGCCTCCATCATTTTCCTAAATTCTCCATCTCAAAATTATCTTTATTCAAAAGTCTAGGAAAGTAGGATTTTTGTTTTATTCACTACTTTACACCATTTCCTAAAACACAGCTAGTGATTAAAAAATGAATTGGGTTGAATACATTGTCTAATGAATGCAAAAATGATTTGTCTGATTTGACCACAGTTTTCTCGAGCTACTAGTTTCAGAAACATTTCTGAGAATAAATGAAAATTAGACATTTCCTACATGTCAACTATAGAGAATGAGGCATACTATTTCAATATTTCTGTTAGTTAAATGAAGACATTTTCTCATTCCTAAGTAAACCTAAGTGAGCCTTGACAGGTTTCCATGAACCTTACTAGTGTTCTATTTCCTTATTTTCTCTCTCATGCTTGCTTTCAACATTGACATTATTTTGCACTTGCTTCCCTTTCTAGTAGTTTTTTTTTTTTTTTTTGGTACGCGGGCCTCTCACTGTTGTGGCCTCTCCCGTTGTGGCGCACAGGCTCCGGATGCGCATGCTCAGCGGCCATGGCTCACAGGCCCAGCCTCTCCGCGGCATGTGGGATCTTCCCATACCGGGGCCCGAACCCGCCTCCCCTGCATCAGCAGGCGGACTCTCAACCACTGCACTACCAGGGAAGCACCTTTTCTAGTAGTTTTTAACAGGACTTCTTTCATAAATTCTTTCAGATCCAGAAATTAATTGAATCCTGAAGACTACAGCATTGTGGTAAGGGTTTAAACTTAAATGAACTTTGTTCCTTATGCTTATGTTTACAGATACAAACTGGAGAAAACGCATGAGTACAGCTAAGCAATCTAAATAGATGAAAAGCAGATTCTTTGCTTTTCTTTCTGTAGTTGTTTCAGCACACAGAATATCTGATAGCATCAAGATTTATACCCTTTTCAGAAAGCTGATAGAACTAGTAGTTGCTTTTCAGAAGTAATTATCAACGACAGCTAAAATCCAGTCTCTTGCATCTTCGATCATGTCCAAAGCCTAAATCTCATGAAAGCTCTTTAAGTCACACCCGGAAGCTTATGAGAATTTTCCTAACCAAAAGAAAAAAAGTCTTAGCCTTTTCTGAGGAAGATAAACAAAATGATTTTTTGCAGGCAGTCTGAAAAATATGCTTCATGCAATTATGATATGTACAGATATTTCATAGATCCAATTTACAGTCTTCGAACTTAACTTTAGAAAATTTATGTAATTCGTTATCAGTTTAAACTAAATTAATTTAAACTACTAGCCTTAAAAAGAAATCTTTTCTTGTCCTTTATACACATCCAGCCTATGCTGCCCTCAATGACCTCAGACCAAAGACTCTTTCCATTAAATGAAAGTTTAAAAAAACAACCAAAAAAGAACCATTTTAAAATCTAAGTTAGATGAGTAATAGTAAACCTTATCCTCTCATTTTTACTATTGAAAACTTATGGCTACAGAAGGCTGCTCAGGGATATTCTGTTTTTAGAGAGTTAAATCAAGGCTGGTAACCTGTGTGGAAGTAGACATCCTAGAGTCTTGTAAAGAATCTCTTTCCTAGGGCTTCCCTGGTGGCGCAGTGGTTGAGAGTCCACCTGCCAATGCAGGAGACATGGGTTCGTGCCCCGATCTGGAAAGATCCCACGTACCGCGGATGGGGTGGCTAGGCCCATGAGCCATGGCTGCTGAGCCTCCACATCCGGAGCCTGTGCTCCGCAGCGGGAGAGGCCACAACAGTGAGAGGCCCATGTACCACAAAAAAGAATCTCCTTCCTGATGGGTGGTTGCACATGGAAGATTTTTTTTTTTTTCTAAATTATTTTATTTTATTTTATTTTAATTTTGGCTGTGTTGGGTCTTCGTTTCTGTGCGAGGGCTTTCTCTAGTTGCGGCGAGCGGGGGCCACTCTTCATCGTGTTGTGCGGGCCTCTCACTATTGCGGGCTCTCTTGTCGGAGCACAGGCTCCAGACACGCAGGCTCAGTAGTTGTGGCTCACGGGCTTAGTTGCTCCGCGGCATGTGGGATCTTCCATACCAAAGCTCGAACCCATGTCCCCTGCATTGGCAGGCAGATTCTCAACCACTGCGCCACCAGGCAAGTCCGGAAGATTTTTGGAAGAGTAAGTTTTGTTTTCTTCCTGAGAACAGCTCATGAGAGTGTCTCTGTTAATTAGAAGAAACTATGAATCTTGAACACACCTGAGAAGATACAGTTTGTTATTTTATGTCACAAATGCTTTACTGTTGTAATCTATGCATAAGTAAATGGTTTTTTTTAATTGACATTCATCTTTAAAGAGGATGAACTTTAAAATATTCAACAACTTTTGCAAAACATATTAAAGACTGTTGTCTTTTAGCTTTCATGTTCAGCTTCTGTCTCTTCCTAGTTCTGTTTATGGTCCAAATTTTTAAATGATATACTTAAGATGGATCACACCAAATAGAATTCTCATATCATTTCAAGTCATTTTAATATAAACTTTCTTCTATGAAAAGATTATTTTAACATTTGGGGAGGGGTTTTAGTGAGGATGTTTAACACAATCCATATTTTATATAATTATATCTTAAGTGTAAAAAATGGATAATATCACCTAGTTTTTCAATCATCAGGCAATGCATAAAGAATAAAAAAAAAAGTAAGAATCCGTTTTTGTTTAAAAGGCTTTCGAAAGAGATTCACTACAACTTTCTCATTGTCAGAAAATATTTTACCACTCACTAACTCAGATCCATCATGCTTAATATTATGCCTAGCTTCTCTTGTTCTGTATTCAATATAAGAAAAATATCGATTACCATACTTTCGCAAAGCTCTTCATACGTTTGAAGATTTATTAAATCATTCCTTCTTCAATAGTTCTTTTATTGTTCTATACTTTATTTAACTCATCTCTTTCCTTGGAACACTTTCCTATTTTACATTCCTTATTTTGGAATTTCACTTTTTAGCTGATAAAAATTCATAATACAATGACAATGAGAAGATTTCTGGACTAATAATAAATACTATAATCATTGACAAAAGGTGCATAATATTTTATTGCATTGAATTTTAATTAATAAGGGTGTTGCTGATGTCCTTTCCTTTCCTGTTTCCTCTTTCTCGTTGCCATGTTTTCTAAAGACAGTTGACCTTTTCAACTTTTCCTTATAGTACACTCCTAAACAGTGGCTAATCTTACACTTATTGAAGAGCAATAAAGTTTTGTTAAGTAAAGGAATATATATTCTCAAAACTATTTTTGATAACTGTCCTCTTTTATAATATCCCTTTTATATCTTACAATCTATATTTTATTATCAAGTAAGGATGTTTTGTCCATTCCCTCCTAGCTCACCAAGATAGAGTATTTTAATACTCTCTAACATTTTGTACATTTGGATTTCAAAATTTACAACAGGAGGGCATTGTTATTCCTTTTGGTTTTGGATATTTCTCCTGCAATTTGAGTTACCTGGTTGGTAGAGCTTGAAAAAGAATTTTCTTTCTAAATATAGAGACTTCAAATAGAGGTAAATAGAATACCATACTTTTAAACTATTTTCATCATTGTTATAAAATTATATTAAATATAACATTTAAAATAGTTATTCAATTAACACATAATTAAGAGCAACATTTAAAATCAGAACAAATATTTGATTATTGTTCATCAGAGCTAAATAAGATTATATATAAACATATAAGCACATATACATACACACACATATATATGTATATATATATATTGAGACTATTAGTTTCTCATATTCAATGTCCCCTTCTTCTGCAGTTAACAGACCCAGTTATTTCAGTGTTGCAATATGCTCAGCTTAGAGATGACATTTTCTGGTCTTCCTTGATGCTAAATGTGCCATGTGACTGTGTCTATTCACAAAAATATTTAGAAAAATTAGTTAGGTAAGTAGTAGCCAGTTGGAAAATACTTTTTGGTCCTTTCTGCTGCCTGGAATGAAATGGAATGGAGTTCCAATACCCACTTTGGACATAAAATAATCTGGAACACGGAAACCAGTGCTATGGAAGAAAAAGCTGAAGGATGGAAGGTGCCTATGTTTCTGACTGCCATAGAGTCACTCCCTGTTTCTGTCTTTGTTTATGTGAGAGAAAATATAATCTTATGTTTAAGATATTTATTAAGAGTCAGGAAATGCAATCAAAAGATCAGGGAATAAAAATGAAGGCTTTATTCCTTAGGTAAAATTATCAACTACAGTAGACCCTGTGGAGCCTTGCTTAGATTCTGCCTCAGCACTGAAAAAGGTATTCCCCTCACTGCTGGGACTGCAGTCAGCTGGTAGTCATCAGATGCTGCCAACTCCAGGAATTGCCCTTTGCAAGAAAGAGTCACCCTACCTTAGGGTCACACTCCTTTCTTGGAAGCAACTTGCATTCAATGACCGGTTAAAGCGGGGGTGTAAATCAATGCCTCAACTAGAGAAACTCAAGACCATTCCCACTTCAGACCTCTCAGTGGTACCTGCAGGGGCTTCTGTCAAGCTTTCATGGAAGCCTGGCTTTTTCCTCTGTCCATACTTTCTTCCTCCCCTTCTACCACAGGCTGTGATAGTCAGAGTAGCTCCTAATAAACTTCCTGCACAAGAATCTCCACCTCAGAATCTGCTTCCAAAAAAACCAATCTTCAATAGTATTAATAAAAGGGTTAAAGATTAAAGTGTAATATAGAGAACCTGGTTGCAATGGTGAGATGAGCATTAGTATTAACCAAAAAAATTTCTTATCTCTCATAAATGTATATATTATTTGGAGTTTGATATAGAGACCAAAGCAAATAAAAATAGGAAGAGTTAAAAGCAATGTTTCAGATGTAGAGAAGAAACTAGTGGTTAGCACTGGGGAGGGGTGAGATAAGGGTATGGGATTAAGAGACACAAACCAGTACGTAAAATAAATAAGCAACAAGGATATATTGTACAGCACAGGGTGATATAGCTACTATTTTGTAATAACTTTAAATGGAGTATAAACTCTAAAAATACCGAATCACTATGTTGTACACCTGAAACTAATATAATATTTTAAATCAACTATACATCAATTACAAAATATAAAAATAATAAAATAAAAGTAATGTTTCATTTTCCATTTGCTATCGAAGAGTTTTTTGAGTATTATTTATCATGCACATGTAAAATTTTATTTAAAAATTAACAACAGAAGTCAATGAAATTCAATGAATTTTTGAGCATTGTGTTAAAATTAATGCACATCACTATGCACTGAGGAAAAACATGACGTTTAAAACAAGTTTTAACCATGGAGAAGTTCATGATTGGATAAGTGGAGCTGGCATATAAATAATTTTCAAAATGAATTCACAAACCTATTATCAGTATCTCTAGGAAAAAAACAACAGAAAAACTAGTTATTCCAAAGATATACACGTTCCCTTTCTTCTTCTGAACTTATATATGTGTTAGCAGAGCATTTGAGCAGCTATAATAAAGATTGTGTTTTCCAGCCTTCTTTGCAGGTATATGTGTTTCCATGACTATGTGTTCCACAATGATGTGTGCACAGAAGTATAGTGTAACACTGTCTAGTTTCTTCATTGAGATGGCTGGCATATGTCCATTGCCTCTTTTGTAGCTACCCTTCCTGCTAGCTGGAATGTGATTAATATGGTTAGAGCTGGAGTGGATCTTTAGACCATTGAGTGACCTTGGAGTGGAAGACACACATAGCAGTGCTAAAAATAGAAGGACCTGAGGTCTCTGGCACCATGAATCACCAAACTAGCCCTGGACTCCTACTCCAGTTTCTGATGTTGGGAACTGAATCCTAAGAGCTATAAAGGAAAAGAACATGACACATCTTATTTATAAAGTATTTTCTCCACAAGCATATAAAAATGTTCTCCAATATGAGAGGGCATATTCAATTCATTTAGTTAGTACCAAAGGCTCATTTCTCTTTATTTTAGTGTTATATTAATGTACAAAGCACACATGTCACATTACTGGATCTCTCTATACTGAACCAGGCATGCCCAAGGGTGAAGACTGCTCTTCAAGTCAACTGGAATGGTAACCCTTACTACTACTATTCTTGCCTCAAATTACTACTTTTTTAAGGTAATATTCTGTGGATAAAGAAGATGTGGTACATATATACAATGGAATATAACTCAGCCATAAAAAAAGAACAAAATAATGCCATTTGCAGCAACATGGATGGACCTAGAGATTGTCATACTGGGTGCAGTAAGTCAGACAAAGACAAATATCATATGATATTGCTTATATGTGGAATCTAAAAAAATGGTACAAATGAACTTATCTACAAAACAGAATTAGAGTTATGTATGTACAAAACAATCTTATGGTTACCAGTGGGGAAAGGGGGGAAGGGATAAACTGGGAGATTGGGACTGACACATACACACTACTATACATAAAATAGATAACTAATAAGGGCATACTGTATAGCCCAGGGAACTCTACTCAGTACTCTGTACTGGCCTATATGGGAAAAGAACCTAAAAAAGAGTGGGTATATGTATGTGTATAACTGATTCACTTTGCTGTACACCTGAAACTAACACAACATTGTAAATCAACTATACTCTAATAAATTTTTTTTAAAAAATAAAAATAAAAAAAAGTAATATTCTTAAAATAAATGCTATAGTAAGTACAATTTGCCATAGGACAGCCTGCAACAGTATTCCCTGAAGAAAAACTTAGGTGGGATCCTCCTGAACATAGCAACCAGAGATGTATTTTGCATTCAATTGTATGCTGACAATGAAATAGTGAAAAAATATCTGATACACAAAAGAATAAAAATTTAAAACTTTATTTAAAAACATTTTCCCACATATTTATTAATTCACTCAACAGATAGGTATTCAGTGCATATGATGAGAAAGGCACTCATTTACTGTTACATGAAACTGCTCATAAATCTAGAGTCTTGATATAAGTAACCACTGGGGGAAGTGGCATTTACAAGGGTGGCCATATTTCTTAAGGACATAAATAGTATTTTTTTCCATCTAAAGGAAAAGTGTTTACAATTGAAAACAGTATTTCTGGCTATTATTAGGAAATGAAGCTTACTCATGCAGACAATTGAAATTTAAGAATTGACAGAGTTTAATGTTGTAGCTCTTGTGGTGCATTTCTACTCAAGTACAAGTGCATACATCACTGCAATATTAAAGGGTTTGTCTTCCCTGGATGTCAATGAACATTTCTCAGGTAGGCACTGTAGTTATGATTTGATATATATCTGTGTCTGGTGCCACTTAATCAAGATAAGTTTTCCCTTGCCATAAAAGGTTTTGTGAATTTCACAGCAAAGTCGCGATCATGTATTTTTTTTTAATGCAAAATGACATTTCCATTCTTCTTGAGCAGTTACTGACATTTCCCCTTGAGCCTTCCTAAAGCTCTTTCCCCATAAATATCCTACCCCTCCTCAAATGGAGTTAAAAGTCATTTTTTTAAAATTAAAAATCACTGCTATAAAATCAAGGTTTTCTAACTGAGAATGAAAATTATGCTACCCAAATGTGTACATTTCATACAAAATAATGTTTGCAGACAAGAGGCCTAAGGTATTACCTAATTCTTCGCTTTCCTTTCACAAGTTTAATATCTACTCTGAAAAGCCCTATGTTGTTGAATTAATATCCATCTTTTCAGTTACAGTTTTTATCACATTAGAAATTGGACAACGATGAAATATTTTATGTTGCCAGAACATATTTTCGGATCATCCAGTGATCTTATAATCACTTGAAGTGCAAATCAATCACTTTTACGTGACACAATATTCTAAACAGTGGAACATTCTCTTGTCAACAAGTAATTCTTAGATTAAATAAAAACAGCTTTATTTAAACTATTTTCTTTCTGTTCATAGAACATTTTTCATTTCATTTAAAATTGGAGACAAAAATAAAAGTCCAGAGGAGCTTCAAGATGGCATAAGAGTAAGGCATGGAGATCACCTTCCTCCCCACAGATACACCAGAAATACATCTACACATGGAACAACTCCTACAGAACACCTACTGAATGCTGGCAGAAGACCTGAGACCTGCCAAAAGACAAGACACTCCCCATGTACCTGGGTAGGGCAAAAGAAAAGAGAAAAAACAGAGAGGAAAGAATAGGGACACGACCTGTACCAGTGGGAGGGAGCCGTGAAGGAGGAAAGGTTTCCACACACTAGGAAGCCCCTTTGCGGGCGGAGACTTTAGGTGGTGGAGGGGGGAAGCCCTGGAGCCACAGAGGACAGCGCAGCCACAGGGGTGCGGAGGGCAAAGTGGAGAGATTCCCGCACAGAGGATTGGTGCCAACCAGCACTCACCAGCCTGAGAGGCTTCTCTGCTCACCCGCTGGGGCAGGTGGGAGCTGGGAGCCAAGGCTCGGGCTTCGGAGGTCAGATCCCAGGGAGAGGACTGGGGTTGGCGGAGTGAACACAGCCTGAAGGGGGCTAGCTCATCACGGCTAGCCGGGAGGGAGTCCGGGAAAAGGTCTGGAACTGCTGAAGAGGCAAGAGACTTTTTCTTGCCTCTTTGTTTCCTGGTGAGTGAGGAGAGGGGAGTAAGAGCGCCCCATAAAGGAGCTCCAGAGATGGGCGCGAGCCACAGCTACCAGCGCGGACCTGAGAGACGGGCATGAGACACCCAAGCTGCTATTGCAGCCACCAAGAAGCCTGTTGTGCAAGCGCAGGTCACTAACCACACCTCCCCTCCCGGGAGCCTGTGCAGCCCACTACTGCCAGGGTGCCGTGATCCAGGGACAACTTCCCCGGGAGAACACACGGCGTGCCTCAGGCTGGGGCAACGTCACGCCGGCCTCTGCTGCCGCAGGCTCGCCCCGCACTCCGTACCCCTCCCTCCCTCCGGCCTGAGTGAGCCAGAGTCCCAGAAACAGCTGCTCCTTTAACCCCGTCCTGTCTGAGCAAAGAACAGATGCCCTCAGGCGACCTACATGCAGAGGCGGGTCCAAATCCAAAGCTGAATGCCAGGAGCTGTGTGAACAAAGAAGAGAAAGGGAAACCTCTCCCAGCAGCCTCAGGAGCAGTGGATTAAATCCCCACAATCAACTTGATGTACGCTGCATCTGTGTAATACATGAATAGACAACGAATCATCCCAAATTGAGGAGGTGGACTTTGGGAGCAATGATATACATATATGTTAATTTTCCCTTTTTCTCTTTTTCTGAGAGTGTAAGTGTATGCTTCTGTGTGTGATTTTGTCTCTATAGCTTTGCTTTTACCATTTGTCCTAGGGTTCTTTCTGTCCATTTTCTTTTTTTTTTTTTTTTTTTTTTTTTAGTATAGTTTTCAGCACTTGTTATCATTGGTGGATTTGTTTTTCAGTTTGGTTCTTCTCTTCCTTCTTTCTTTCTTTTTTTCAAACACTTTTAAAACGTTTTTTTAATAATTATATTTTGTTTTCTATTTTAATAACTTGATTTAATTTTATTTTCTTTTATTTTATCTTTTTCTTTCTTTCTTTCTTTTCTTCTCCTTTTTATTCTGAGCCGTGTGGATGACAGGCTCTTGGTGCTCCAGCCAGGCATCAGGGCTGTGCCTCTGCAGTGGGAGAGCCAAGTTCAGGACATTGGTCAACCAGAGACCTCCTAGCTCCACGTAAAATCAAAGGGCAAAAATCTCCCAGTTATCTCCATCTGAACACCAAGACCCAGCTCCACTCAATGACCAGCAAGCTACAGTGCTGGACACCCATGCCAAACAACTAGCAAGACAGGAACACACCCCACACATTAGCAGAGAGGCTGCCTAAAATCATAAGGTCACAGACACCCCCAAACACACCACCAGACACGGACCTGCCCACCAGAAAGACAAGATCCAGCCTCATCCACCAGAACACAGGCACTAGTCCCCTCCACCAGGAAACATACACAACCCACTGAACCAACCTTAGCCACTGAGGGCAGACACCAAAAAAAACAGGAACTAGGATCCTGTAGCCTGTGAAAAGGAGACCCCAAACACAGTAAGTTAAGCAAAATGAGAAGACAGAGAAACACACAGCAGATGAAGGAGCAAGGTAAAAACCCACCAGACCTAACAAATGAAGAGGAAATAGGCAGTCTACCTGAAAAAGAATTCAGAATAATGATAGAAAAGATGATCCAAAATCTTGGGAAGAGAATGGAGAAACTACAAGAAATGTTTAACTAGGGCCTAAAGGAGCTAAAAAGCAAAGAAACAATAATGATCAACACAATAAATGAAATTAAAAATTCTCTAGAAGGGATCAATAGCAGAATGACTGAGGCAGAAGAACGGATAAATGACCTGGAAGATAAAATAGTGGAAATAACAACTGCAGAGCAGAATAAAGAAAAAAGAATGAAAAGAATTGAGGACAGTCTCACAGACCTCTGGGACAATATTAAATGCACCAACACTCGAATTATATGGGTGACAGGAAAGAAGAGAAAATGAAAGGAACTGAGAATATATTTGAAGAGATTATAGTTGAAAACTTCCCTAATATGGGAAAGGAAATAGTTAATGAAGTCCAAAAGAACAGAGAGTGCCAAACAGGATAAATCCAAGGAGAAACACAAAAAAACACATAGTAATCAAACTATCAAAAATTAAATACAAAGAAAAAATACTAAAAGCGGCAAGGGAAAAACAACAAATAACATACAAGGAAATCTACATAAGGTTAACAGCTAATTCTTCAGCAAAAACTCTGCAAGCCAGAAGGGAGTGGCAAAATATATTTAAAGTGATGAAACGGAAAAACCTAAAACCAAGATTACTCTATCCAGCAAGGATCTCATTCAGATTTGACAGAGAAATTAAAACCTCTACAGACAAACAAAAGCTAAGAGAATTCAGCACAAACAAACCAGCTCTACAACAAATGACAAACGAACTTCTCTAAGCAAGAAACACAAGAGAAGGAAAAGACCTCCAATAATGAACCCAAAATAATTAAGAAAATGGGAATAGGAACATACATATCGATAATTACCTTAAATGTAAATGGATTAAATGCTCCAACCAAAAGACATAGACTGGCTGAATGGATACAAAAACAAGACCTGTATTTATGTTGTCTACAAGAGACCCACTCCAGACCTAGGGACACATACAGACTGAAAGTGAGGGGATGGAAAAAGATATTCCATGCAAATGGAAATAGAAAGAAAGCTGGAGTAGCAATTCTCATATCAGACAAAATAGACTTTAAAACAAAGACTATTACAAGAGACAAAGAATGACACTACATAATGATCAAGGGATCAATCCAAGAAGAAGATATAACAATTGTAAATATTTATGCACTCAATATAGGAGCACCTCAATACATAAGGCAAATACCAACAGCCATAAAAGGAGAAATTGACAGTAACATAATCATACTAGGGAACTTTAACACCCCACTTTCACCAATGGACAGATTATCTAAAATGAAAATAAATAAGGAAACAAAAGATTTATGATACATTAAACAAGATGGACTTAATTGATATTTATACAACATTCCATCCAAAAACAACAGGATACACTTCCTTCTCAAGGGCTCATGGAACATTCTCCAGGATATATCGTATCTTGAGTCACAAGTCAAGCCTTGGTAAATTTAAGGAAATCGGAATCATATCAAGTATCTTTTCCGACCACAATGCTATGAGACTAGATATCAATTACAGGAAAAAATCTGTAAAAAAGACAAACACATGGAGGTTAAACAATACACTACTTAATAACCAAGGGATCACTGAAGAAATCGAAGAGGAAATCAAAGAATACCTAGAAACAAATGACAATGAAAACACGATGACACAAAACCTATGGGATGCAGGAAAAGCAATTCTAAGAGGGAAGTTTAGAGCAATACAATCCCACCTTAAGAAACAAGATATATCTCAAATAAACAACCTAACCTTACATCTAAAGCAATTAGGGAAAGAAGAACAAAAAAAACCACAGTTAGCAGAAGGAATGAAATCATAAATATCAGATCAGAAATAAATGAAAAAGAAATGAAAGAAACGATTGCAAAGATCAATAAAACTAAAAGCTGGTACTTTGAGAAGATAAACAAAATTGATAAACCATTAGCCAAACTCATCAAGAAAAAAAGGGAGAAGACTCAAATCAATAGAATTAGAAATGAAAAACGGGAAGTAACAACTGACACTGCAGAAATGCAAAGGACCATGAGAGATTACTACAAGCAACCATATGCCAATAAAATGGACAACCTGGAAGAAATAGACAAATTCTTAGAAAAGCAAAACCTTCCGAGACTGAACAAGGAAGAAATAGAAAATATGAAAAGACCAATCACAAGCACTGAAATTGAAACTGTGATTAAAAATCCTCCAACAAACAAAAGCCCAGGACCAGATGGCTTCACAGGCGAATTCTATCAAACATTTAGAGAAGAGTTAACACCTATCCTTCTCAAACTCCTCCGAAATATAGCAGAGGGAGGAACACTCCCAAACTCATTCTACGAGGCCACTATCACCCTGATACCAAAACCAGACAAAGATGTCACAAAAAAAGAAAACTACAGGCCAATATCACTGAGGAACACAGATGCAAAAATCCTCAACAAAATACTAGCAAACAGAATCCAACAGCACATTAAAAGGGTCATACACCATGATCAAGTGGGGTTTATCCCAGGAATGCAAGAATTCTTCAATATACGCAAATCAATCAGTGTGTTACACCATATAAACAAATTGAAGAATAAAAACCATATGATCATCTCAATAGATGCAGAGAAAGCTTTTGACAAAATTCAACACCCATTTATGATAAAAACCCTGCAGAAAGTAGGCATAGAGTGAACTTTCCTCAACATAATAAAGGCCATATATGAAAAACTCACAGCCAACATCGTTCTCAATGGTGAAAAACTGAAAGCATTTCCACTAAGATCAGGATCAAGACAATGTTGCCCACTCTCACCACTCTTATTCAACATAGTTTTGGAAGCTTTAGCCACAGCAATCAGAGAAGAAAAGGAAATAAAAGGAATCCAAATTGGAAAAGAAGAAGTAAAGCTGTCACTGTTTGCAGATGACATGATACTATACATAGAGAATCCTAAAGATGCTACCAGAAAACTACTAGAACTAATCAATGAATTTGGTAAAGTAGCGGGATACAAAATTAATACATAGTTATCTCTTGCATTCCTATACACTAATGATGAAAAATCTGAAATTGAAATTAAGAAAACACTCTCATTTATCATTGCAACAAAAAGAATAAAATACCTAGGAATAAACCTACCGAAGGAGACAAAACACCTGTATGCAGAAAATTATAAGATACTGATGAAAGAAATTAAAGATGACACAAATAGATGGAGAGATATACCAGTGTCTTGGACTGGAAGAATCAACATTGTGATAATGACATTACTACCCAAAGCAATCTACAGCTTCAATACAATCCCTATCAAAATACCACTGGCATTTTTCACAGAACTAGAACAAAAAATTTCGCAATTTGTATGGAAACACAAAAGACCCCGAATAGCCAAAGCAATCTTGAGAAAGAAAAACGGAGTTGAAGGAATCAGGCTCCTGGACTTCAGACTATACTACAAAGCTACAGTAATCAAGACAGTATGGTAGTGGCACAAAAACAGAAATATAGATCAATGGAACAGGATAGAAAGCCCAGAGATAAACCCACACACATATGATCACCTTATCTTTGATAAAGGAGGCAAGAATATACAGTGGAGAAAAGACAGCCTCTTCAATAAGTGGTGCTGGGAAAACTGGACAGCTACCTGTAAAAGAATGAAATTAGAACACTCCCTACACCATACACAAAAATAAACTCAAAATGGATTAAAGACCTAAATGTAAGGCCAGACACTATCAAACTCTTAGAGGAAAACATAGGCAGAACACTCTATGACATAAATCACAGCAAGATCCTTTTTGACCCACCTCCTAGAGAAATGGAAATAAAAACAAAAGTTAACAAATGGGACCTAATGAAACTTAAAAGCTTTTGCACAACAAAGGAAACAATAAACAAGACAAAAAGACAACCCTCAGAATGGGAGAAAATATTTGTAACTGAAGCAATGGACAAAGGATTAATCTCCAAAATTTACAAGCAGCTCATGCAGCTCAATATCAAAAAAACAAACAACCCAAGCCAAAAACGGGCAGAAGACCTAAATAGACATTTCTCCAAAGAAGATATACAGATTGCCAACAAACACATGAAAGAATGCTCAACATCATTAATCATTAGAGAAATGCAAATTGAAACTAAAATGCAGTATCATCTCACACCGGTCAGAATGGCCATCATCAAAAAATCTACAAACAGGGCTTCCCTGGTGGCGCAAGTGGTTGAGAGTCCGCCTGCCAATGCAGGGGACACCGGTTCGTGCCCCGGTCTGGAAAGATCCCACATGCCGCGGAGCGGCTGGGCCCGTGAGCCATGGCCGCTGAGCCTGCGCGTCCGGAGCCTGTGCTCCGCAATGGGAGAGGCCACAACAGTGAGAGGCCCGCATACCACAAAAAAAAAAAAAAAAATCTACAAACAGTAAATGCTGGAGAGGGCGTGGAGAAAAGGGAACCCTCATACACTGTTGGTTGGAATGTAAATTGATACAGCCACTATGGAGAACAGCATGGAGGTTCCTTAAAATACTAAAATACTAAAAATAGAACTACCATACGACACAGCAATCCCACTACTGGGCATATACCCTGAGAAAACCGTAATTCAAAAGGAGTTATGTACCACAATGTTCATTGCAGCTCTATTTACAATAGCCAGCAATAGCAATCTAAGTGTCCATCGACAGATGAATGGATAAAGAAGGTGTGGCACATATATACAAACGAATATTATTCAGCCATAAAAAGAAACGAAATTGAGTTATTTGTAGTGAGGTGGATGGACCTAGAGTCTATGATACAGAGTGAAGTAAATCAGAAAGAGAAAAACAAATACTGTATGGTAACACATATATATGGTATCTGAAAAAAAAAAAAGTCATGAAGTACCTAGGGGGAAGATGGTAATAAAGACGCAGACCTACTTGAGAATGGACTTCAGGACTTGGGGAGGGGGAAGCGTAAGCTGGGACAAAGTAAGTGAGTGGTAGTTTATATAAGTCCATATATACAGTACCACCAAACTAGTGGGAAGCAGTCACATAGCACAGGGAGATCATCTCAGTGCTTCGTGACCAGCTAGAAGCATGGGATTGGGAGGGTGGGAGGGAGCGAGACACAAGAGGGAAGAGATATGGGGATATATCTATAACTGATTCAATTTGTTACTAAGCAGAAACTAACACACCACTGTAAAGCAAATATACTCCAATAAAAACCTTAAAAAGAAAATAAATAAATAAAAGCCCAATTCAGTTACAGAATATAAACTTTTTTTTAAGTTTATCAAACAACAGCGCTTTGTGCCTGTTTTATTTTCTCTTCCTTTCTTTTTCTTTCCCTCTTTCTTCTTTCATACATATATATATATATGTATAAGTGTGTGTATGTATATATGAGTGTGTGTTTGTATGTGTATATGTGTGTGTCTATACACAGAGAGAGAAAGAGAGGGACTGAGTTTCAGGAATTGAATCATGTGATTGTGGAGGCTGGCAAGTACAAAATCTGCAGGGAGACTGGAGACCCAAGGAAGAGTTGATATTGCAGCTCAAGGTCAAAGACAGTGTGAAGGCAGAATTCCTTCTTCCTCAGGAGACTGCAGTCTTTTAAGTCCTTCAACTGATTGGATGAGGCCCACCTATATTATGGAGAGTAATCTGTTGTACTAAAACTCTATTTACTTTAATGTTTATCTCATCTGAAAACTACCTTCTCAGCAACATCCAAACTGGTGTTAGACCAAATATTTGGGTACCATGGCTCATCCAGCTTGACACATAAAATTAACAACAGTGCCGCCTTCTTCTCTTCTTTCTCCTTCTCCTCCACTTCCTCCTCCTCCTTCCTCTTCTTCTTCTAGAACAATACTTGGCTCCAATTTTCATTTTCTCTATGAAATATTCTTCAGGTGAATATTAATAAATTTTGCAGAAGTTTACCTACATTTTCCCTTATGGACTAGTTATTTTTTTCCCATTAATTAATCATTAAATGAGTTGGATTTTCTTACACCACATGCTTGTAGAAGGTATTTATGAAAGTGAAAATATGGAGTAATGCATACATAAGTCTTTCTCCTTCTCTGCTATTCCTGAGACAGACTATCTTTCCAATATGGCTCATCTGCATGAATCCCTGTTAAACTTGTCCTCTGCTTTCCATAACCAGATTAAGTAAAAAAGTGCTTCTCTCACTATCCTCGTGTTCTCCATTTCCCACAACCGTTTCAAAAATTAAAAATACAGATTTTCCATTTTACAGTGGATATCTCACCTTGGATTTCTAATATCTGTTTCTAATATCTGCATTCTCTTTTCTTTTATTGAACAAAACTCACATTCACGTGAAAAATAGTAATGAGATGTGGGACAATTAGTGGTCTAATAAGAGAAACTTCTTGAATGGACAGGAAGGGATTTAGAGATGATTGTTCAATGGGTAGCAGTTGACAATACAATGGGATAGTTTTTGTGTGTCAATAAAAGAGATTATACTGAGCCAGGAAGTTTAACATCTGGAGAGTTAGGTAAATTCATTATTAACTGAGGTGATCAAGACTCAAGTAGCCTTACTTCTCTTACTTAGATGTCATAGCTGCAGAGTCCAGTACCAGGAGCAACCAGTATATTTTTCGTAAGAGTTTGAATGAACTGGCTTGGGTTGTCATCATTTGAGGAGCTTCAATACTTTTTGCTCTCCCTAGCACTGGCTAAAAACAATGTCAACAAATGTTTTCCAGAACTTCTTTCAGCTATATTTGAAAAGTTATGAATATATTCTTTCCTTTGAACCATGCATGAGAAGAAATACGTAATGATAACCAGAAATATGGGGACAGATGCAGGTAAAATAAAATACGTTCTAAGATTTTTAAATGAATTCAGGACAAGACTTCTTTTACTAACATGTTTGCAAATAATCAGCTAGCTGTGTTTGGAAATATTCTTCATTTTCAGATTCTTACAGTTTTGCTAGCTGCAACAAAATTTACAGGAATGTGGTATTTGCAATCCTTTATTAAAATCTAATCTTGAGACATTCTTGGCCTACTTTTAAAATTAAAAGTCTTCATAGTTTAGTGAAATTCAGCTGAATTTTCAGTGATTGTTACCTTTACAGGAAACTTTTCTTATTTACTATTGAGCCATCATATTCTAGTTCATGTAGGTTAACGAATTTTAATAATGCAATTATTAAATACTGCTGCTTTTATTTCAAGAAAATAAAGGTGCACTGGAACAGCATAGATAGTATATAGTAATTCACAGATACGCTAATAAGAGAATCTATTCTAATTAAAATATACTCAGCAGGGCTTCCCTGGTGGCGCAGCGGTTGAGAGTCCACCTGCCGATTCAGGGGACATGGGTTCATGCCCCGGTCCGGGAAGATCCCACATGCCGCAGAGCGGCTAGGCCCGTGAGCCATGGCCGCTGAGCCTGCGCGTCCGGAGCCTGTGCTCCACAACGGGAGAGGCCACAACAGTGAGAGGCCCACGTACCGCAAAAAAAAATACACTCAGCATTAATGAAACTGTTTTTATCTCAGAAACAAGTAGTTTCTCCTTTGCTCCCCTGTGCCCCCACCACCACACAAAAGCATTCAATGGTTACACTTTAGATGATGATGATTTTAGCAACAGATAATAGAATTAAGGGAGGTTGCAGCACAGAATTGTGAAAAGACCTATTCACTGAATTTATATAAGCCTATCACTAACTAGGTGATCATGATACTAACTAGTTGGTTGACTTTAGAACCTTAAGAATTTACAAAATCCTCAAAACCTTTGCATTAAAATTATATTTAATTTACTTTTAACTATTTGTATGGTGGCCAGTGCCTCTGGCTCTACTATGTGGCCCCAGGTGAACCAGTCCTCATGTCTTGGCTCTCATTAAAGTGTCCTGAATGAGGGTCCAGGCTATTGGTTTACTTTAGCTCTCCAAGTGGCTCAAGAAAATTATTATTTTTTAGTTTATTCAGATTTCTGTCATTGTTAAGGTTAGAACAATGCTCTTTCTAGATTTCTATATCTTAGGCAGAAATGGAACTAAATCCAACAATATATAAGGAGGATACAATATAATAGCCAAAAAATACAATTCATCACATTAACAGATAATAAAGAAGCAAATCATACAACCATCTCAATCATAGCAGTAAAAGTATTTGCATAAATTCTTGACCCATTCATAATACAAATGTATAATAAACTATAAATAGAAAGAAACCTCCTTAATCTGCTTAAGATTACCTGCAAATAAACTACAGTAAACATTACACTAATTGTGAATGATTGAAGTCTTTCTTTCAGAGATTGGAGATAAGAATGCTTCTTGTCACTACTTCTATTCAGTGTTGTACTTGAGTGTCTATTCAGAACAATAAGAAAAGAGAACCAAAAGACATATAGAGTAGAAAGAAACACAACTTATTATCCACAGATAAAATGATTATGTATGATAAAAATATGAAATACTCTAAAAGACTCTAAACGTAGTTATTAGGAATAATAAATACATGAATTTATTAATGTTTTTGGATATAAGGTCAATGTATTAAAACAGCCAATTTTTTATACATCACATTTGTAAAAGAATCAAACCCAACAGATAACTAGAGAATAAGTCTAATTCTTAATAGCTGGATTAAAAATATAAAATACTCTTGGGGCTTCCCTGGTGGTGCAGTGGTTGAGAGTCCGCCTGCCAATGCAGGGGACACGGATTCGTGCCCCAGTCCGGGAGGATCCCACGTGCCGTGGAGCAGCTGGGCCTGTGAGCCATGGCCGCTGAGCCTGTGCATCTGGAGCCTGTTCTCCGCAACGGGAGAGGCCACAACAGTGAGAGGCCCGTGTACCGCAAAAAAAAAAATATATATATATATATATATAAACTCTTAACAGAAAGTTTTAAAAGCATAAAGGGAAAAATATATGATTTTCAAGGATTTAATGAATTAATAATTATACTATATCAAGTCCCCTGAAATATATCTATAGAATAAATCCATTACCAATCAAAGTACCAGCAGTTCTTTTACTGAAATTGGGAAGTTTACTAAAATTCATATATAAATGAAAATACATATATAAAAATAGCCAGAAGGATGTTTAAAAAAACTGGAGCAATAACATAATTAGATATTAACTTATATAAAATGACAGTAGAAGGATAGGAAAATAACCCAGTCAGACAAGTTAGAAAACCACAAACATGGTCAATTTCATTATGACAAAGGTTGCACTACAAAGCAGTGGGTAAAGAATGGAATTTCATTAGGAAGTACAAAATGAAATGGATTTCCATATGAAAAAATATTTTGATGACTACTTCACAGTATTTGGAAGACTAAATAATAAACTTTTTAGTAGAAAACAGAATATCACCTTTGCTCTGGGTTAAGAAACATTTGTTAATTTAAACACAAAAACAATTAGCTTAAAGGAAAAAAATGATAATTAGAATGCATTAAAATAAGAATTTCTGTTAATCAAAATCACCATCATGGGAATATAAAAGTAAACCACAGATAATAGGAAGGAATTTGCAATATATATATTCAAAAATGACTTACATCCACAATAATGAAAGACTCTAAATCAATAAGAAAAAAGACAGTTTATTTAAAATGGCAAAGAGTTGAGAAGCTACTCTATACAAAAAGAAACAAAACAAAACAGGATGCAGGAGCAAAATTGAAGAGTAAGAAGACCCTGAGCTCACCTCTCCCCCTAAACACATCAAAACTACAACTACATATAGAGCAACTCTCCCTGACAATGACCTGAAGATTAGCAGAGGGCTTTCTACAACCCAAGCTGTAACAAAAGAACCCTGTGGAGTCAGGTAGGAGGGGAGGAGAATTTAGTCAGGACCCACACACCTAGCTGGTGACCCAGAAAAGGATGGTGATACAACAAGGATGGGGATCCTCCCTAAGGAACAAGGGGTTTGGACCCCATATCAGGAACTCCAGCCCTATTGTTCAGCACCAGGGAGACAAGCTCCCTTAGCAATTTTGAAAACCAGTGGAGCTTACCAGAGGGCTGTAAGAAACTGAAAATCCATTCCTGAAGAGCACATGCACAGATTTGCTTGCTTCCAATCCCAGTGCAGACGCAGCAGATTGAAAACTGCCTAGTGTTCTGGCTGTCCTGCCAGGACAGCCCCAGCATACCTCCCCAGCCCACACTGGGCTCCAGCTCCAGTCCCTCCAGCTCCAGCCCCTCCTGCTCCAACACTGCTTCCTGCTAAGATGAAGACTGCCATTGCCATTGCACCCACATGTTCACTGAGGAAGGAATGAAGCCAGGTCTGTAGTGCAGTTCCAAGCCCTTGGACCCTGGCTACACCCCCCCAGTATGGTGGCTACCACCATTGAGCCTAAGAGAAGCCCCAGCTTGCATCTGGCTCAGGCTCTAGCCCCTTCAACTCCAGCCCTACCTCCCACCAAGGTGGCAGCTGCCAGTGCACCCCAGGAAAACGTGTGGCCCAGGCTCACTTCAAATCTAAATCTCCCATCAAAACCACTGGACACACTCAGACAATACAGGGATGCTGCAACAGAAGGACATGCCTTCAAGAGTGGGACAGGTAATTGTTTTGCCTAATTTCATAAAGACAAACAGAGAAGGTCAAAGAAAATGAGAAGAATATGTTTCAAAGAAGAGAAAAAGATGAAAACCCAGAAAAAAAAGAAAAACCCTAAAGAAAAAAGATAGGTGACTTACTGATAGAGAATTCAAAGCAATAGTAATAAAAATGCTAACTGAGCTGGGGGAAAAAATAGAGAAACACAGTAGAACTTTAACAGAAAAATCTAGAAAATATAAAAAAGAACCACTCAGACCTGAATAATACAGTAACTGAAATGAAAAATACACTAGAAGGAATTAACAGGAGATTAAGTGATACAGAAGAATGCATAAGTGACCTGGAAGATAGAATAGTCAAAATCATAGAAAAATTTAAATGAGGATACATTAAGGGACTCTGATACAACATCAAGCATATTAATGTTTGCATTATAGGGGCCCCAGAAGGATAAGGTAGAGAGAAATGGGCAGAAAATGTATTTGATAAAATTATGGCTGAAGTTGATAAAACTAGAACTTCCCTAACCTGAAGAAGGAAACAAATATTCAGGTCCTGGAAGCACAGAGATTCAAAAACAAAGTGAACCAAAGGAAACCCATACCAAGACATATCAAAATTAAAATGGCAAAAGTTTCAGAGAGAATTTTAAAGGCAGCAAGAGAAAAACAAAAAGCCCCATACAAGGGAACCTCCATAAGGCTATCCAGCTTATTTTTCACCAGAAACTTTGCAGGACAGAAGGGAGCAGCATGATATATTTTAAATGCTTAAAGTGCTGAAAGTAAAAAACCTAAAACCTAGGATACTCTAATCTAGCAAGGTTATCATTCAGAATTCAAGGAGATACCTAGACAAGCAAAAATTGAGTTCATCACCACTAAACCTACCTTACAAGAAGTGTTAAAGGGTCTTTTTAAGGGAAAAAGAAAAGGCTAAAACAAGAAATAAGAAAATACAAGAAGAGAAAAATCTCACTGGTAAAGGCACATATTAGTAAAGGCAGTGGAACAACCACTTAAATAAGCTAGTACAAAGGATAAAAGGCAAAAATTATGAATCAATGATAATATAATAAAAAGTAAGGAATAGGGCTTCCCTGGTGGCACAGTGGTTGAGAGTCCGTCTGCCAATGCAGGGGACATGGGTTCATGCCACAGTCCGGGAAGATCCCACATGCCACAGAGTGGCTGGGCCCGTGAGCCGTGGCCGCTGAGCCTGCGCATCCGGAGCCTGTGCTCCACAACGGGAGAGGCCACAACAGTGAGAGGCCCACGTACAGCAAAAAAAAAAAAAAAACAAAAAAAAAAAAGTAAGGAATATATGAGAAGATGTAAAATATGACATCAAAACTGCAGAACATAGAGTAAAGGGAGTAAAAAATGTGTATCTTTCAGAATGTGTTTGAATTTAAATGACTACGTTTAAAATGAGTAGATATATTTATAGGTTAAAAATATATGAACTTCATGGTAACTGCCAATCAAAAACCTACAGTGAACAGTTGCACAGAAAACAAAGACAAAGAGAGGAACTCAAACATAACACTAAATAAAATCATCAACTTAAAGGGAAGAGGCTAAAAGAAGTAGAAAAGAACAAGGAAGAACTACAAAAACAACCGGAAAACAAGCAACAAAATGGCAATACATACATACCTATTAACAATCAATTTAAATGTCAATGGAATAAATGCTCCAAACAAAGCCACAGTGTGGCAGATAGGATTAAAAAAACACACACACACACGGGCTTCCCTGGTGGCGCAGTGGTTGGGAGTCCGCCTGCCGATGCAGGGGACACGGGTTCGTGCCCCCTTCCGGGAGGATCCCACATGCCGCAGAGCGGCTGTGCCGGTGAGCCATGGCTGCTGGGCCTGCGCGTCCGGAGCCTGTGCTCCGCAACGGGAGAGGCCACGGCAGTGAGAGGCCCGCGTACCACAAAAAAAAAAAAAAAAAAAAACACACACACAAGATGCATCTGTATGCTGCCTAAAATAGACTCACGTCAGAGCTAAAGACACACACAGACTGAAAGTGAGGGGATGGAAAAAGCTATCCATGCAAATGGAAATGAAAATAAACCTAGGGTAGCAATACTCGTATCAAAATAGACTTTAAAACAAAGTCTGTAATAAAAGACCAAAAAAAGGGCATTATATAATGAAAAAGGATCAATCCAACAAGAGGATATAACTTTTGTAAACATATGTGCAGCTAATATAGGAGGAACTAAATTTATAAAATAAATATTAATTGACATAAAAGAAGAAATTGAAAGTAATACAATAATAGTAGAAGACTATAACACCCCACTTACGTCAATGGATAGATCATACAGAAAGAAAATATGTAAGGAAACAGTGGCCTTAAATGACACATTAGACAAGGTAGACCTAATAGATATCTACACTACATTCCATCAAAAAAAAAAGCAGAATACACATTCTTTTAAAGTGCACATGGAACTTTCTCCAGGATAGATCACAATCTAGGCAACAAATCTCAGTAAATTTAAAAACATTGTAATTATATCAACCATCTTTTCTGACCACAATGGTATGAAACTAGAAATCAACTGTAGGAAAAAAAAAAGGAAAAAACCCCTGCAAACACATGAAGACTAAACAACTTACTACAAAAATCCAATGGGTCAATGAAGAAATCAAAGAGGAAATCATAAAATACCTTGAAATAAGTGAAAATAAGAACACAACTTTCCATAATCCATAGGACACAGCATAAACAGTTCTTTGAGGGAAGTTTATTGCAATACAGACCTAACTCGAGAAACAAGAAAAATCTCAAATAAATAACCTAACTTTCCACATGAAGGAATAAGAGAAAGAATGAACAAAGCCCTAAGTCAGCAGAAGAAAGGAAATAATAAAGATCAGAACAGAAGTAAATAAAATAGAGACCAAAAAAATAGAAAAAAATCAATGAAAGTAAGATTTGGCTTTTTGAACAAATAACAAAATTGATAAACCTTCAGCGAGACTCATTAAGAAATAAAGAGGCCCAAATAAGCAAAATTATAAATGAAAGAAGAAAAGTTACAACCAATATCTCAGAAATAAAAACAATCACAAGAAACATTTATAAAGCAACAGGTGAAACAACATAGAAGAAACGAATATTCCTAGAAACATACAATCTTCCACGATTGAATTTGGAACAAACAGATAATCTGATCAGACCAATTACTGGTATTGAAATGGAATGAGTAATCAAAAAACTCCTCCAAAACAAAAGTCCAAGAGTAGACATCTTCACAGGGGAATTCTACCAAACATTTAAAGAAGAGTAATACCTATACTTCTCAAACTATTTCAAAAAAATGAAGAGAACACTCCTAAGCTCATTTTACAGGACCAGCATTACCCTGATACCAAAACAAGAAAAAGATACTACAAAAAATAATATTACAGAATATCCCTGACAATTATTATCTTCAGCAAAATATTATCAAACTAAATTCAACAATACATTAAAAGAATCATACAACATGATCAAGTGGGTTTTATTCCAGGGATATAAAGATGGTTTAATATCCACAAACCCATCAATATGGAACACCACATCAATAAAATAAAGGATAAAAATCACATGATCATCTGAATAGACACAGAGAAAACATTTGACAAAATTCAACATCCACTTACGAAAAAACTCTCATCAAAGTGGGTATATAGAGACTATAGCTCAACATGATAAAGGCTATTTATGACAAACCCACAGCTAACATCATACTCAAAGGTGAAAATCTGAAAGCTTTTCTCCTCTACGATCAGGAGCAAGACAAGGATGCCCACTCTCACCAATCTATTTAACATAGTATTGGAAGTCCTAGCTACAGCAATTAGACAAGAAAAAAAAAAGCATCCAATTGGGGAGGAAAGAATTAAAATTGTCACTGTTTGCAGATGACATGATACTATATATAGAAAACCCAAAGATTCAACCAAAAAACTATTAGAACTAATAAGTAAATTCAGTAAAGTTGCAGGACACAAGATTAATATACAGAAATCTCTTCCATTTCTATATACTAATAATGAACTATCAGAAAAAGAAAATAGAAAAAATCCCATTTACAATGGCATCAAAAAGAATAAATTACCTAGGAATAAACTTAACCAAACAGGTGAAAGAACTGTACTCTGAAAACTATAAGACATGATGAAGAAAACTGAAGCCCATACAAATAATAGGAAAGATATCCCATTTTTATGGATTGAAAGAATTAATATTGTTGAAATGTCCATATTACCCTAAGCAATCTACAGATTCAAGGCAATCTCCATCAAAATACTCATGACACTTTTCACAGAACTAGAACAAATAATCCTAAAATTGGTATGGAACCACAAAAGACACTGAATAGCCAAAGCAATCTTGAGGGAAACAACAAAGCTGGAGGTATCACATTCCCTGACTTTAAACTATATAACAAAGCTACAATAATCAAAGTAGTATGTTACTGGCACAGAGACAGACACATAGACCAATGGAACAGAATAGAGAGCCCAGAAATATACCCACTCACCTATGGTCAGTTAATCTACAATCAAGGAGGCAAGAAGATACAATGGGAAAAAAATCATCTCTTCAATAATTGGTGCTGCGAAAACTGGACAGCTCCATGCAAAAGAATGAAGCTAGATCATTTTCTCACACCATATACAAAAATAAACTCAAAATAGATTTAAGACCTAAATGTAAGACTTGAAACCATAAAACTCCTAGAAGAAAACAGGCAGTACACTCTTTGACATTGGTATTAGCAATATTTCTTTGGATCTTTCTTCTCAGGCATGGAAAACAATAGCAAAAATAAACAAATGGGACCTAATCAAACTTAAACTTTTGCGCAGCAAAGGAAATCATAAACACAACAAAAGACAACCTATTGAATGAGAGAAGATATATGTACATGATGTCTGATAAGGGGTTAATGTCCAATGCATAAAGAAATCATACAACTCAATATTAAAAAACAACCCAATTAAAAAATAGAGGACCTGAATAGGCAGTTTTCCAAAGAAGATATACAGATGACCAAGAGGAACATGAAAATATGCTCAACATCACTAATCATCAGAGAAATGCAAATCAAAACCACAATGAGATATCACCTCAATCCTGGCAGAATGACTATTGTCAAAAGGACAGGAAATAACAAGTGCTGATGAAGTTGTGCAGAAAAGGAAACCCTAGCACACTGTTGGCTGGACTGTAAACTGATAGAGCACATGGAAAATAGTATGGAGGTTCCTCAATAAACTACAAGTAGAACTAAAACATGATACAGCAGTTTCACTCCTTGGTATATATATAAATAAAACAAAAACACTAACTCAACAAAATATGCATTCCAATGTTCATAGCAGTATTATTTATTTTTTAAAACTTTTATTGGAGTACAGTTGCTTTACAATATTGTGTTAGTTTCTGCTGTGGTAACATATTTAGGTCACCACAGAGCATTGAGTAGAGTTCCCTATGTTATACAGTATGTTCTCACAGTATTATTTATAATAGCCAAGATATGAAAGCAACCTAAGTATCCATCAATAGATGAAAAGATAAATAAGATGTGGTATATATACACTATGGAATATTACTCAGCCATAAAAATATGAAAATTTGCCATCTGCAACATAGTTGGACCTGGAGGATATTATGCTTAGTGAAATAAGTCAGACAGAGAAAGACAAATACTGCATGTTTTTACTTACATGTGAATCTAAAAAATAAAATGAATGAAGGTAACAAAACAGAAACAGATTCACAGACACAGAGAACAAACTAGTGGTTACCAGTAGAAAGAGGTGTGGGGAAAGGGGAAAGATAGGTGAAGGAGACTAAGAGGTACAAACTAATAGCTATGAAATAAGTAACTTAGAAGTATGTAATGTACAGCTCAAGGAATATAGCCAATATTTCATAATAACTTGATATGGAGTATAATCTATAAAAATATCCAATCATTATGTTGTACTCTGAAAACTAATATAACATTGTACGTCAACTAAATTCAATAAAAGAAAAAAATAAAACATATCTGTTAAGTAAAATATGTATATATGTATATATATACACAAATATCCAGTACACATTTGAAAATGTGCTGAATTGCATTAGTCATTATAAAAGCGTTAATTAAAAACCACAGTGAGCTACCACTACACAATCACTAAAAAGGCTAAAATATAAATGGCTAAGAATATCAAGATTTGGTGAAGATGTTCAGCAACTGGAATTCTCATACACCAGTGGTAAATTGGTACAAACATTTTATAGAAATAGCTTTAGTAAAAAATACTCAATTGTCTAGCAATCCCACACCTAGATAGATATGTATCCAAAAGAAACGTATTACATTGTTCCTAGTAGATCTAATGGTAATAGCCGATAATTGAGGAAAACCTAGACACCCTTCCATAGTATTCTCCTATGATGGTATCAAAGGTTGAATTCTCTGGAGGACGGTTCTGAGATGGAGCTCAGAATCAATTCAGGATGTTTATTATGGATCAAAACCTGTAAAAAGAAGGGAAAGGAGGTACTGATTGAACAGAGGAGAAGTGGAACTTTGATGCAGGACCAACAAAGCCCCATTCAGAAACAGGTGGGAATCCTGGTCATGAAGATTACCCATAAGAGTTGTCTAATTTGGATTGAAATATCTGAGACTCTGTAACATTTGTCACACTCAGTAACCAGATGTGGACTGTCCCAAGGAGTGCATAAGGGAGGAGATTCTCTGCAGCTGAAACAGAACCTGCAGAAGATGACAGCTGGAGACCATTTGCAGACAATGCTCCTGATAGCTGCGCAACTAGTCTTCCTTGAAGGAGGATCTGAGCAGTCCATCTCAATGTCCTCAATTAATGGAATATTCTATCTCCAATGACAATGAACAAACTATTGCTATATTAAACATGGACAAATTCTACAAACATCATGTTAGTTGAGAAAAAATGGCATAATTCTATTTATATGAAGTTCAAAAATAGGAAAAGCTAAACTTGATTTTTAAAGCCAATATGTGATTACCTAAGGGGAGTGGTTAGTGACCAGGAGGAGCCAAGGAGCTTCCTGGGTGACAGTGATGTCTAGCTATCTATTGATTGCATTGTACAAGAATGTGCTCACATTGTTAAAAGTAACTCAACACTATTCCTTATGATTTGTTCACATTTCTGTATGGACTTTATGTGCTAGGAGAAGGCAAATAAAAAGTGATTGATAGTTATGCTCCCAAAAGGTAGCAACAACTTCCATAGAGCAGAAACAATAGGTAATGCAAGGAGAGACAGATAGAAACCCACTGATCACAGGGATTATACAACACTTCTCACAATTAAGCGGATAACATAAGGGTAAACGTAGATGATCTAAAAAAAACAAACCTAAATCAAAAGTATGTGGTGTATATATATATATTAGAACCATGATGAAAATACACTTTTTCTAATGCTTATGGAACAGTAAGAACTTCCCTTATATTAGACCACACACAAAAAACACATCTTAATAGTTCCTAAAGTATCAAGGTAATGGAAACAGCACAATGAAAAAAACCCAATATTAATAACATTTCAGAAATGAAAAGGCCCTTACACCAGTAGGTAAAAAATGACCTGTTAAAAGGGAAATACAAAGCAAATTTGGAGATTTTCTTGAAAATAAAATGAACGTAAATGTATCAAAATTTATGGGCTACAGCATGAAATGCAACTCTTTTAGACATACACCAAGCCTTATCAAAACTTGGTGAATTTTGGAGATTAATCCTTTGTCAGTTGCTTAATTTGTAAATACTTTCTCCCATTCTAAGGGTTGTCTTTTCATCTTGCTTATGGTTTCCTTTGCCATGCAAAAGCATTTAAGTTTCATTAGCTCCCATTTGTTTACTTTTGTTTAATTTTCAAAAATAAATTACCGTAGAAGGTGGCTCAAAAAAGATCTTGCTGTGATTTATGTCAAAGAGTGTTCTTTCTATGTTTTCCTCTAAGAGTTTTATGCAGCTCAATATCAAAAAAACAAACAACCCAATCAGAAAATGGGTGGAAGACCTATAAATAGACATTTCTATAAAGAAGACATACAGATGGCCAAGAGGCATATGAAAAGATGCTCAACATCACTAATTATTAGAGAAATGCAAATCAAAACTATAATGAGGTATCACCTCACATTGGTCAGAATGGCCATCATCAAAAAATCTACAAACAGTAAATGCTGGAGAGGGTGTGTTGAAAAGGAACCCTCTTTCACTGTTGGTGGGAATGTAAATTGATACAGCCACTATGGAGACCAGTATGGAGGTTCCTTAAAAAACTAAAAATAGAATTACCATATGACCCAGCAATCCCACTACTGGGCATGTACCCTGAGAAAACCATAATTCAAAAAGACAATGCACCCCAATATTCATTGCAGCACTATTTACAATAGCCAGGTCATGGAAGCAACCTAAAAGCCCATCAACAAATGAATGGATAAAGAAGATGTGGTACATACATACAATGGAATATTACTCAGCCATAAAAAGGAACAATACTGGGTCATTTGTAGAGATGTGGATGAACCTAGAGACTGTCATACAGAGTGAAGCAAGTCAGAAAGAGAAAAACAAATATCATATATGAACTCATGTATGTGGAATCTAGAAAAATGGTACAGATGAACCTGTTTGCAAGGCAAAAATAGAGACACAGACATAGAGAACAAGTGTATGGACACCAAGCAGGGAAAAAGGGGGCTGGGATGAATTGGGAGATTGGAATTGACATATATACACTAATATGTATAAAACAGGTAACTAATGAGAACCTGCTGTATAGCACAGGGAACTCTACTCAATGCTCTGGGGTGACCTAAATGGGAAGGAAATCCAAAAAAGAGGGATATATGTAAACATATAGCTGATTCACTTCACTGTACAGCAGAAACTAAAACAACATTGTAAAAAAACTATACCCCAATTTAAAAAAAAAAAACTTGGTTAATTGAGTCATACTAATATTTTTTCTTCTTAGAATATTCTTTCTTCAATTTCTCCCTATTAGAATCCTATCCTGCATTTCAGATCCATCTCAAATTAACACTTTCATTGAACATGTCTCTTTGTGCTCCAAAACCAAATATAAGCTTGCCTTGTTTAATAAAGATATAAATGAATTAATTTACATTCTGTTTGATTTCAAAGGTTTAAGTAGGCACAAGAATGTATTTGTACATCTTTATGGATGTTTTATTTTCTATTGTTTCTTGCATTTTGTTTATTTGCCAATTTTTATAAATCCCCAATTTAATCCAGGAGTTAGGCCAAATTTTATACATCTATAAATATATTGACAACTTTGCTTTGGCTTTGTTAATAGATAGTACTTGATAAATATTCTAAATGAAATCAAAATTGTTGAGAAGTTACTAGTCCATTTTATTTATCCAGTCTTTATTTTCTTCATCAAGTATATTTCTTAAGTTTTAATATACAATATACAATTGCAACTATTGTTTCAGCATTTGTATATGTACAAACTTCTATAGACTCAAATGCAGTGGCATACAACTATACACATTCTAACTCAAGTGAAATTTTTCAATTTTGAATCAGTATTTCTTTTTTTTTTTTTTTTTTTTCAGTACGCGGGCCTCTCACTGTTGTGGCCTCTCCCGTTGTGGAGCACAGGCTCCGGACGCGCAGGCTCAGTGGCCATGGCTCATGGGCCCAGCTGCTCCGCGGCATGTGGGATCTTCCCGGACTGGGGCACGAACCCGTGTCCCCTGCATCGGCAGGCAGACTCTCAACCACTGCGCCACCAGGGAAGCCCTTGAATCAGTATTTCTTCATCATTTTTGAAGAGATTAATATTTTGGATGGAAGAAACTGACATCTTTTTCCCAGTATCTCTATATGAACAATAGTCATTGGTAGCAATTAAGGGTGCCTAATGTGTGATGAGCATATTTTAGTTCACCCATGACTTTCTCTCTTGCTTCTTTTATCTCTTAATAATAGACTGATAACTTTTAATGTTATACCCCATTCCTTTTTATAGTAGCAGCTCAGGTCAGTTCAGGTTGAATTTTCCCAAATGCTTTGATAATTATAAGAACGTTTCTGGTATGTACGTGAAAACTACTGGTATAGAATCTAATATGTCACTATGCCAAAGAATAAATGGTGGCAGCATTCCAGAAAGGATTGAATACATTGAATAGTTGTTAATAAGGCTGTTACTCAGGGGTGATTATTCTCTGTCATTTTCCTTCTCTGTGCTAGCAACTCCAAAAACAGTTTCTCTAATGAATTATTGAGTCAGCCAAGATAAAATAATATAAATGAACATACAAAAATGTCTACCAAGTGATACAATCCTAAAGACTTTTACAGACTCACTTATTATGTAAAATAATTTTAGATAGCCAAAGAACACAGAAACAATAAGATAAATAAGTACTACCCTGTGACACAAGATTATAAAAATATTAGTTATATATAAATATGGTCTTAGTAAAGGTACAGTTCAACTATCTGGTTTAGACTGTGAATGTAGAGGAAGCAAAAAAAAAAAGTAGCTATTTCATGTCACCAAGTATAAGGTCATTTTTACAATGAAGGGAGCTGATGTTCTTATTTCACAAAAATTAGTCACTTGATTCACAACTTAGACATTTATAAGGAAAAACTTGTACTGTGATACTAGTTTTGATAGATGCTTCCCACAACCAAGTGGGAAAATTGTACTAATGTGCTTTCTTCTTTAAAAATTCTTGCATCCCCTCTTTGTTTTCCATGACAAATATATACTAGAGACAAAAAATGCTAAACTTTCAGGTAAGAAAATGTCACTGAGAGAAAAATAAAGATGTTAAGGTCATTAAGTTAAAGAAATGATTTTAGATACTTCTTTGTCTTTTTTATCAATATGGATACAAATTGTCTCCTTCATAAAATCCTGAATTTTTCAAGTATCAGCTATTAGTTTTTTTAATCATTTACTCAGAAATATGCCAATGTGCTATATATATTTAAAAATCATCTTTAGCCTCAAAATGATTACTTAGGTATCACTTACTATTAAGAAGTATGGGCTTTATTGTTCAATACTTCTGTGTTTTACTTACTTCCTTGACCTGCTGTTTTGTCTTGGAAAATTTAGTTTACTGCTTTGAGCTTCAGTTTTCTCATATATAAAATGGTCAAAAACAGCTACTTTATAGTGTTAGTCTAAGAATTAAGATAATAAATAAAAAGGGTCTTGCAGAAGTCTGGCTAATGTAACTGCACAATAAACAGACACCATTACTATACAGCATACTATCATTAACTCTACTGTTATCATAAAATATTGCACCTGTCACACTATCTCCTTTAGATTTTTCTTGAATTTTCCTTCAGCAAACCCTATGGTTATTTTCTAAACTTCTATGAACACCAGGGTGCTGGGGTTATAACCTGCAACAAGAAGAATCTAGAAAGATACAGCCTTCACTCAACACATGAGGGATAAACTTGCTCTCTTCTTTACAATGGTAAAATAAGTGGTCTTTGAAGTTTGTGAAATTAGTAGTTATTTCAAAGTTTACTTAGTAGAAAGAAATAAACCCTCAGTTAAAAAAACTTCAAATTACAAAGCACAAATGGTGTGTTTAGCAAATATTTAATAAACAAAGAATAAATGGAGTGAGTGGCCTGAAATATATTACTTTAAGGGCTTCCCTGGTGGCGCAGTGGTTGAGAGTCTGCCTGCCGATGCAGAGGATACGGGTTCGTGCCCCAGTCCGGGAAGATCCCACATGCCGCAGAGCGGCTGGGCCCGTGAACCATGGCCGCTGAGCCTGTGCGTCCGGAGCCTGTGCTCCGCAACGGGAGAGGCCACAACAGTGAGAGG
>NW_020838024.1:7144768-7171244 GCF_003676395.1 Aethalodelphis obliquidens | reverse complement strand
TATATATATATATATATATTACTTTAATACCTCTTCCTTCATGCTGCACTGGACCATAAAGTCCTCCACTTTCTAGTGACTAATATAATTAATTTACTAATTGCTCACAGAGAGTTCTTCCCTTGGAGGCTCTAACAGACAGGTCTTCATGCCTATTTGGTATTTCCTGTCTTGCTTTCTCCTTAAAGAAATTCTGCCCCTTTGGTGACATAAACAGTTAATGAGATTATTATGGTCTATTGTTTATTCATCAAAGCATGCATGCTTTTATCATAAAAACGAAAATCTTGCTGTCAGAAAAGTATTAAAAACATTAAATTGTGACATAAGAAAATTTGCTCAATTAGTGCTACAACCTTATATAAATCACTTAATTGTTCCTGTATAGGATATTTATGTTTAAATTGACAAGATGTTACTAAATTGACAAGATGTTACTAGAGATCGATAATGAAATATTCAATTATTAGAGAAGTTTAAGGAAATTATCTAGATATGGCAGTATAGCAAATGACATAATGAAATGAAAATAAGTGTTACGTGAATGTTTATTTTTGCCATTGGTTGCATACAAACAATTGCCATACATACAACAAACCATTTTCTCATTCTCTTCTATTCCCTTTTCCACTATCACTCAGATCACCTTCCTTAATCTCTGCTCCCTCAAAAGCAGAAGCCAAGGTAAGGATCAAAGTGCAAGCGGTTTTTCTGAGAGATGCAGAAACAATCTCAGAGCAGTAGAGAGGCGAGATGGGAAAGGGTAGGAAGCCAGCACCCACAGAGATCAACTAGAGTTTAACCACATGGAGAGATTATGAGATAGGATGTAAACACAAGTCTTAGGGTTTTTGTACCCTAGGAGTCAAGGGAGAGGGAAGTGGGGTGTATATATACTGACTCCTGATCCTCTTGGAGATTATGCTACACCTGGGGAGCGTAATTCCCTGGCATGTCAGTGTGACCCCGGAGGGAGAGAGGGTTTCAAATTAAAGCCCTCAAACACCAAGATGCGTATCTTGCAATCAGAGTATGGAGCCTACTGGAGTAGGCTGTTACGGTAAGGTACAAATATTTGGGGCAGGGAACTTACAGCATCTGTACACCGACTTCATAACAGGCGCAAAAGATATGTTACTCTGCAACTGTCACAAAATTAGCTAAGAGAGACAGAGACAGAGGAGAGAGAATTCAAGTGAGCTTTTTTCCTCTCCTATGACTGTCATTTTCCTATTTTATAAGGATGACATAAATAAAATTATTTAAAAATCAGTATCTTTTCATATATCCATATTTGTTTTAAGTAGATATACAAGTAGATACCCACCTAAATACTGCAGAGCTCAAGAATTGTAAAAAAGAAGAGGGTTGGTTTGGAGAGAAAATGGTGGGATTCTTATTAATTTCAGAATTATTTAAACTCAGTTTTATTTTCATTTTTTTTTAATTGTATGCAAGTGAACGAAAAAATTTTTCACATACAAGCTATTTTCATACACAAGCAGTTTATACAGACAGACTTCAGAGTTATAGAGAAAAGGTTCACATTCCTTTCAGTGACAACATCCGTTATACACTCCAGTGGAAGAATTTGTTTTTTCTGTTTATATATTCAGATAATAATAACAGATTATTTCCTAACAATGGTTTTTTTAATCTCTTTCTCTTCTTTATCATTGTGGAATTTTTAATAAGAATAAGCAGATCTGAGTTTTGACCCACAGAAGTGGAGAGCAAGTGCACGGACAGATATGTCTATAGTCTCCAACAGTCTTCGCAGCCAGAACAATTACTCAGGTTAATGAGGTATCCAAGCTCATGAGTGTCTGATGCGCGGCATTTGACACCCACCAATTTAATTCCTAGACTCATCAACTTTTAGTGGGAGATTAAACTATGGCTAAAGTAGGAGTAAATGCTCGTAGACTCTACAATTTATCACGATATTAATAATAACAGATCGCAAATGATCAAATCCACAAACAACTCTTTTACTTCACTTATATTTTATCATAAATATATAAGCAAGCCTAAAAACAAAACCAAATGATATAATTTTTTTTAAAGACCACATTATTTTCTGTTGTTCATAAGCATTCCTATTTCTAGTCATTTATATTCATACACCTGTGTCTACCATGATGTATATTGCCCTCTTTACTCATGTTCAAATAGTGATGACCCCAAAATATGACAATATACACTATCATTTTATAAATAAACTTTTTTCATTTTAGAGTGGTTTTGGATTTACAGAAAATGTGTAAAGACTGACAGAGGGTTCCAGTTTACCCCACAGCCAGCTTGCCCTATCACTAACATCCTACATTATTATGGGACATTTATCACAAGTAATGAACCAACGTTGATATATTCTTATTAACTAAACACCATACTTCATCTGGATTCCATTAGTTTTTCCTTAATGTCCTTTTTCTACCCCAGGACCCAATCCACGTTACTCTATAACATTTAGATGTCATATGTCCTTGGTCTCCTCTTTACTGAGGGAGTTTCTCAAAATTTCCTTGCATTTGGTGACTAAGACTTTTGATAAGACTGCTAAGATATTTAGTCTTAGTCTAAGACTAAGACTGCTCAGATATTTTGTAGAATGTTCCTCAGTTGGGTTTGTCTGGTGTTTGTCTGATGGTTAGAAAAAAGTAAATTTTTAGGTTTTGGGGAGGAAGATGACAGAGGTAAAGTACCATTGTCATCCTATCAGATGAAGGGTACATATTTCAACATGATTTAACACTGATGATGTTAACCTGATCACTTAGCTGAGACAGTGTTTGTCATGTTTCTCCACTCTAAAGATTTTGGTTTTGTTTTTTCCTCTCCATACGCTGCTCTTTGGAAGCAAATCACTAAGCTCCACTGACACGTAAGGGATGGAGTATTAAATTCCACCTCCTTGAGGGATGGGTACCTATATAATTCATTTGGAATTCTTTTGCGCTTGAGATTGCCATCTCCTCCATTTATTTAACTATCCAATCAGCTATTTATATCAACAGAAACTCATGAATATTTATTTTCTACTTTGGGTTATAATCCAATAGTATGTTATGTATTTTGTTGCAGCTTTGGCAATATGTTATGTATTTTGGGAGCTCCTCCAGGTTAGTCCTTTTAACATACCTCCATCATTTTTTTTTTGAGCACTTCTTCAATCATATCTTAAATATTCAATTATGATCAATAGGTAGGGAGAAAAGCAACTAACCAAACAAGTCTTGACACCAGACAGGTTTAACAAAGCAGAAGTTCCTATTCCCTAAACATTACAGTTAAATTTGTGCTTCATTTCTGTTTGTGTATAGTACATGCAGATCTTGATATGTGAAAGTACTGAGACCTGTTATACTAAGGTATGTTTTACTCTGTCTTTTGACATTACGTTATGTCAGAAATAATTTAGATTTTATTTACAGTGAACATGAATTTTAATTGATCTTTGAATATAACCATGTACATTTATGGTATTTACTATGTATTTTTCAATGCTTATTAACTATGGATTATTTTAAAAATCACTGGTCCAACAAGATATATATATGAGATATTTAAAAAGAGCATTTCCCCAATAAAGATTTTTGTTCTCAAGATACAATTTAAAAAACCACCTTTACTGGATCTACAAATCATACATTGAATATATTTTTAAATGATTGATAAAGCAAATAATTTTGTAAAAAAATGGTCAAACTGTACAGGTTAAGCTGATTTCCCATGAATATTATGCTCACAATCCACCCTACTCTGTAAAGATAACCACCATTACCAGTTTACTGTCCTCTTTCTCAACTGTTCAATATAGTTACAAACTTATTTAAAAATCTAAGGAAAAACATAGTATTGTTTCTATTTTCATTTTAAATACCTTCTCTGTAACTCATTATTCCCACCGTGAATTGGGTCTAACAGTATTTATGCCTTATAGGATTTTGGGAGGACTGTTCCTGTTAAAATGATTCATTCTTAGGTCAACATTTGGCATACAGAAGCATATAGAAGTTTTTGAAATATACTGAGAATATTTTTATAAATACACATGAAACATCTTTTAATATTTTTCAACCATTGCATTGGATTACACAGAATATGTGTCTGTATATTTAATTCAAATAATAACTTATGGATGAATTTTTACATTTGTTTCAATTTTTGTTTACTATTTCAAATCACTCTGTCACCATCATTCTTGTGAAAGTTGCTTTGAACGTATATGTAAGTGTAGAAATGTAAGTATGTGGTACTTTAATAGGTATTGTTAAAGAGCCCTCCAACATGCCTACAACTATTTATACTCCAACATTTATATCAAATGCTACCGACATTGGATATACTCGAACTTTCCATTTTTTGTCACGCTGATTTGTAAATAAGGGCATTTCTTAATGTTAGTTGTAACTTCCTTGATTACCAGCAAAGCTAAACACGTTTTCATCTATTACTAAAGACTAGAATGTCTTATTCAGTAAAGTGTCAGTTCTTACTCTTTACTTCATTTTCTATTCAAATATTTGTCTTTTTCTTTCTGACGTTTTATAAATATTTTAAATATCTCCTATAAATCTCTTTGTTTTTTAACTTTTTAAGTGATATTCCTTTTTGGGTCAGAAGTTTAAAATCCATCAATGTAAGCCATCTTTTGCATTTTTTTTTGCATTTCATATTGTGTCTAAGACTTATTTTCCAATATTTTCTTCTAATAAAGTATTTTTGTCTATTTTTCCTTAAATTCAACAGAAATTTATTTTGGTGAACAGCATTTTATGGATTTATGTTTGTTATTTTTCAAATAGTCAATTATCACAAAACGATTTATTGACCTGTTCATTCTTTCTTTAATGTCTCAAAATGCCACTGTTAGTTAATTCGCAAACTAAACTTTTCCTGAGAGCACTATTTTATTCTACAATTTATTTCCAAAATTACCTTGGCAATCTCCTATGTTTTCCTTTTGTATGAGTTTTATAGTCAGTTCTTCAGGTTACATGAAAAGACTGTGCCAATTTCTTTAATATACTGCACCATATTTACATATGAATTAAGGGATACATTACAATGCTGACACAGAAACATATGTTCCTTTATTTAATCATCTCTTCATTTGGGCAGTTTTATATTTCTCTTTATATGGGTATTGCACATTCTTATTAGTTCTGTTCCAATATATTTTATAATATTGCTATTTCAGATGACAACTTCTTTCTCTTATATTTTGGAATAGTTTCTGTTGATGCATAATAAACCTATTAACTTTTATGTTACTACTGTATCTGCTCATATCATTAAATTCTCTTGTTTTGTTTCTCAATTGATTTTGCTGCATTTTCTATATGGATTATATTTTCTACAAATAATGAAAGATTTGTCTCTTTTTTTCCTGTGTTTATACTTTTATTTCTCTTCCACAGTCTTTATTTTACTAGAAGTCTATGGGCTTTCCTACTGAATAGTATTAATGAGGGCAGTCACCTTGCCTATGCTGCTTAATTCGAATTGCTTTTATTATTTTTCCTTTCACTAAGTATGAGTTTTGAGGAAAATCTCACTCTTTACTCTTTCTCGAGCAAACACACACACTCCCATCAGAAATGGATGATGAATTTTCAAAAAAATATTTGGAGCTTCATTTGAGATTACTATATTTTTGCTTTAATATATTTATAAATATTTTCCCTTTGATGTTATTTTTAATGTTGAATTATTTTGCTATTGCAGTGCATGAATGAGAAACTTACTTGGCTATAATATGTTATTGTTTTAATACACTAATATACTTTTAATAATATTTTATTTAAGATGTACACCTCCACATGAATGTATGAGATTGACTTATGGGTTTGAGATATATTTTGTTGTTTGCTTGCTTGATTAAAGTTAACTTGTGTGTTTTCCTCTATTCTTGTATTTTTTATGCTGCCCTTAACTACTCTTGATAGTGGGAATATTAGTATCATAAAATAAATTGAATAGCTTCCTTTCCTCTTTTGTGATCTGCAATATTTTAAGCAATTTGGAAATTATCTGTTCCCAATATTTAGACTCTAAGCATTTTTCAAACCATGTTGGCTTGGTGTCTAATGTAAATATAAACCTGTGACTTCCTTCTTATATTATTATGGATTCTCCAACTGGGGGAGTGGCAAATGTTTAGAATTTCTATAAACATAGTATATTATCCACTGGATCTAAAATAAAAATATATTAGCATTAAGACTTAAACAGTAATAGCTTTTATTTTTTCAGCCTGAAACTCTCATTATTAAACCCACTGTGTGGGTTTTCAATCCTGAATCCAGCCAAAGCTGGGTACAGGAGAGGAGAGATGAGATAGAAAAGCTTTAATTTGGTGAAATTAGAATTTTTAACACCTTTAAATTATGACTATGCATTAATACCTGAGAAGTTCTAAATATAATCTATGGCATCTGCGATCACTTTTATTTAGTGTAGGGGCAGGAAAGAGTGATCCAACAAAGCCAATTTGAAAAAGTGTAAATAAAAATAAATAATAAAGTTGCTTTCTGTTCACTCCTAACAGACTCCAGCTTGCTCTATAAACCCATTCTATCAGCAAGCAATTATATTAAAATCTTTAGGATCCAGCTCCTACCACAGTAAAGAAAAGTTTTATATCTTAATATGAAGTTAATTTTATCTCCCCATTGCCTAACCCATCCCTATTCCAGAAGAACACTATTGCTATACCATCACATCACTATTAAAGAATTTTTCTAAAATGAAGGAATCTTTCAAAATTAATTCAAATCTCCATCTCTAATGAAACAGATAGTTATTTCTGATTAACACTTGAAGTCTAAAAATGGCTGCTATTCTCACCCTGAGCTCAATTCCATTTTTCAACAATTCAGAAAATTCAACCACTCTACAGTTATAGTCCCAGTACCTAGAGCTACGTCCTGCTATTTAATAAGTACTCAGTAACATCTGACATATGTATTTCAAAAACACACATAAAGACAGACACACATTCACACACAGGAGAAGACAGCAATCCCTTTTAATTTTTTCAGATCTAATATGCTGTTGTGTCCTAAGTCATTTTCCTACCCTTATGCAGACAGTATGGAAGCAGAGAACTCCTGAGTGAGCTATCTTGACTTTATTATCCATTCATTCTCAGAGAAGTATGATAAAGATCTCCTTCCTACTTATTCTCTTTGTTATGTTGATGTGCAAACATAAATTTAGCTAAAAAGTAAAAAAAATCAGGTTCTGCAGAGATATTGAAGCATGATTTTGAGTATTAGAGATAGGACTTTAAAACATCATTTATCCCCTTTAGTAACCTAGCACCTCTTTGCCAATGGGAACATGAAGCAATCAGGGCAACTTATCAATTGGATAAGAAAGGCTTGTGGCTTGTTTTTATGTCTTTTCTAGAGTTCTACTACCAGGAATAAAAAACCCAATGTGCTACAATATATCCTAATTTTACTTTTTTGCACTGATTCTTTAGACTTTACACTATATTTGACAGTTGTATGGTCCTAAGAACAAGGATGGCTGCTTCAGCATTTTAGCACATTGAATTTTTTATATTGTAGTGTTTTTAGAGAATGAAAATTAGAAACACCCTCAGTTTTTTATACCCCTGTTGCCAGGCTTTGTCTATGTTGTTAATGAAGCCAATGAAATTCTGATGAAAGCAGTAATCTGTAAAGGAATGTCTGGCATCAGGTAAGAACACTAATATAGAACCAGACTGTGAGGCACATGAATTCCATAGAAAGGATTTGAGAATGTTGAGCAACACAATCCTGATTCCATCACCACCACCCTTATGTGGGGAAAATGAATTGTCACTGAATTTACAGGGAAATAATTTTAGCAACTCTCTCTACCTACTCTCAGAAGTTATGTCTCCACCATCCAGCTCAGAATGGGGCATAAATGATATTAACATGGAAAAAAATACCTGAACTGACTCTCAGTTGTCTTGAGCTTCAAAGGGAAACATGACTCCAAATAGAAGCAAGCAGGCAATCTGAGGTGGTCAAAGATGTAAAAGAAAAGTTTTCTCAAAAAAACGTGGCTTCCTTTTGATTCTTCTATAATAAAAAAAAATAGAACATGCCTACAAAGGGTGAATTTCCAAATGCATGCTAAAAATATAAAAAGTCAAAATAAGGGAGTTTAATTAGGGGTAGCGTTCAGGGGATTTCTTCTTTACCTTGAAAAAAATGTAATGAAAATCCCTAAGAAATATGTTGTCAATATCCAGCAGATGACTTATATGCAGAAAAGGAATATTATTACACAAAACATGTCCTTGGAGTAAATTTTTTATGATGAGTTCTATATCCTCCAATCTGTCCTATGTGGTAAACTATCTTTTATGTCAATGCTAATATTACCAACTTTATCATAGCCTAAAATGAAGTACAGAGGCATAAAAGGATAAATTACGCCCTGTCAATTGCTTCAACTGTATTTTAAAAAATCACAGAACATTGTCCTTTTCTGGGAATATAAAACAAGATTTTAAAAATTCGTTAAAATAAAGCTAGAACTAATATGACATTTAAAGCCATGACATTCTAACGTTATGAATCCTGGTGACCTGAATCTCTCTCTCTCTTCCCCCTTTCCCGCCCCCCTCTCTCCCCTACACAAACTTTATTAATGGACTAAATTCAGAGATTAACAATGGTCTCCTAATACAGTAAGAGATGAGCTTAAATATGCTTGTTTCTTTTATAATTTTTTATTTTGCTCGACTACTTAAAGTACTTTTAAGGATTTGCAATCTTTCCAAATGTAATAATTCAGCTTCTAAAAGCTCTTCATCAGACCTATGGATTCAGGGATGTGGATGTATGAATAGAGTCCAAGTTCACTGAATGCTAACTCATCCCTGTTGGTGATTTATGGTATGGAACTGGGCAAACTGCCCAACATCTCAATTTTCTCATCTACTAAAAGGAAACAATAAAAGCACTTCTCTTGAAGGAACTGGGTGTGGTTCAACTGGCCAAATATGTTAAATATTAGGTAAACACATTTCCATAAATCACATTCACACAAGGAAGCTTTTTCTTGTTCAGATTCAGAAATATTCAAGTGAGAGTTTTTAAAGCTTGCCCTTAAAATAAAATCAACATTTTGTTCATTCAGGATTTATCAAAGATGCATGCTTAGTAAGGCCTTAAAATGCATGCTGCTAAACCCACACGTTTATTATGAACTGATCTTTGACTGGCTGGGTGGGGAATACACCAAGAGGAAATAATAGTCTCTTCAATAAAAGGTGTTGGGAAAACTGAATATCCACATGCAAGATAATGAAATTGAACCTTTATCTTACACAATGTACAAAAATCGGCTCAAAGTAGATTAAGGCTTAAATGCATGATCTGAAACTATTAAACTCCTAGCAGAAAACAATGTCAAGAAGAAGAAGCTTCTTGACCTTGGTCTTGGCAAGGATTTCTTGGATATGACACCAAAGCACACAGCCAATAAAAGTAAAAATAGAAAAATGGACTTATATTAAACTAAAAAGCTTCTACACAACAAAGCAACAGAGTGAAAGTCAACAGAATGAAAAGGTAATCAGCAGAATCTGAGAAAATATTTGCAAATCATATATTTAACATAGGCTTAATTTGAAAATGTGTAAGGAACTCTTAAAACTCAATAGCAAAAAAAGCAAATAACCCAATTAAAAAATAGGCAAAGAACCTGATTAGACATTTCTCTAAAGAAGACATAAAAATGGCCAAGAAATATATGAAAAGATGCTCAATATCACTAAGCATCAGGGAAATGCAAATCAAAATCACAATGAGATACCACCTCACCCTCTATTCAGATGGGTACTATATAAAACACAAGAGATAACAAATGCTGTCCAGGATGTGGAGAAAAAGAAATCCTTGTATACTGTTGGCATGAATGTAAATTGGTACAGCATTATGAAAAAGTAGCAGAGAGGTTTGAGGGTCTTCAAAATGTTAAAAATAGAACTACTGTATGATTCATCAATCTCATTTCTGGATATTTACCCCAAAGAATTGAAATCATGATCTTAGAGATATTAACAGTGCCATGTTCATGGCACCACTATTCACAATAGCCAAGATGTGGAAAAAACCTAAATGCCCATCAATAGATGAATATATACGGAAAATATGGTATAAACAGAATATTACCTTTAGAAAGGAAGGAGGGGCGGAGTCAAGATGGTGGTGTGTGAGGATGAGGAATTGATGTCTCCCCATAACTAGGGCACCTGCCAGACGCTGGTGGGGGACCTCGACGCCCAAGGAGGTGGGAAGAACCCCTGAGCAACCAGGTAGGATGAGAGGGGGAGTGAGGGGGAAGGAGAAGTGGAGGCCAGACAGGACCAGCACCCCTGAACGGTGGCTGGGAGAGGGGAGGGGTTCCGATGCTTAGAGGGACTCTCAGAGGATCAGGGAGGAGTGCACCTAGTGTTTCCCCTGCCCAGTCAGGCCCTGGGAAGCCTGCTGGGCTCCCAGGCCTCGTCCTCCATTCTCTGGGGCCCCTCCAGGCCATGTGGGTCCTAGGGGCATAGGAGGTGGGGGGAAGAAGAAGAGAGGCCAACAGGGAGGGACCCTTTGGGATCGGAGGATCAGTAGGAACACACCTAGTGTTTCCCCTGCCCACTTGGGCCCAGGGAGCCTGCTGGGGTCCTGGACCTGGTCCTCTACCCTCCAAGGCCAGAGGCACTCCTGGGCCCCTCCTGCTGTGTTGAGCCAAAGCCCCACCCCCCACACCCCCAGGAAATTTTTCGGCCCTGTGGGTCCTAAGCATAGGTCCACCCACTGCCTATACCCCACCCCCACCTAAGCCCCAGCCCCCACAGCAAAGGCCTGTGCTGGCTGTTTTTTTTTTCCTCCTCTTTTTTGCTATTGTAGTTCTGTTTCACCTTCCGGTTGTTGTTTCATCTATATTTTTATTTATTTATTTTTCTAATATATCTGTTAATTTTGAATCTTTTTTTATTTTTTACTCTGTTATGGTTCTGCTCCTTTTTCTCTTTCTTTATTTTTTTTTGCCACCCCACGCAGTTTGCAGGATCTTGGTTCATGAGCCGGGGGTCAGGCCTGAGCTCTTCAGGTGGAAGCCCCAGGTCCAAACCACTAACAGAGAACCTCAGACTCTAAGAAATATTCATCAGAGTGAGGTCGCCCAGAGGTCCTCATCTCAGCACCAAGACCCAGCTCTACCCGACAGCTTACAAACTCCAGTGCTGGAAGCCTCAGGCCAAACAACCAGTAAGACAGGATTGAGAAAATACAAGAAATGTTTAACAAAGACCTAAAAGAACTAAAAAACAAAAAAACAGAGATGAACAAAACAATAAATGAAATGAAAAATACACTAGAAGGAATCAACAACAGAATACCTAAGGCAGAATAACTAAGTGAGCTGGAAGACAGAGTGGTAGAAATAACTCCTGAGGACCAGAATAAAAAAAAAGAATGAAAAGAATTGAAGACATTCTCAGAGACCTCTGGGACAATACTAAACACACCAACATTTGAATTATAGGGGTCCCAGAAGAAGAAGAGAAAAAGGAAAGGTCTGAGAGAATATTCGAAGAGATTATAGTGGAAAACTTGCCAAACATGGGAAAGGAAAGAGTCACCCCAGTACAGAAAGTGCAGAGTGTCCCATACAGGATAAATCCCAGAAGAAACACACAAAGACATACATGAATCAAACTAACAAAAATTAAATTCAAAGTAAAAATATGAAAAGCAGCATAAACTTTTAATATTAAAAAAGGTTATCAGCTGATTTTTCAGCAGAAACTCTGCAGGCCAGAAGGGAGTGGCAGGATATACTGAAAGTGATGAAAGAGAAAAACCTACAACCAAGATTACTCTACCCAGCAAGGATCTCATTCAGATTTGAGGGAGAAATCAAAAGCTTTACAGGCAACAAGCAAAAGCTAAGAGAATTCAGCACAACCAAACCAGCTTTACAACAAATGTTAAAGGAACTTCTCTAGGCGGGAAACACAAGAGAAGAAAGAGACCCACAAAAACAAACCCAAAACAATTAAGAAAATGGTAATACGAACATACATATCGATAATAACCTTGAACATATGTGGATTAAATGTTCCAACTAAAAGACACAGACTCACTGAAAGGATACAAAAATAAGATCCATATATATGCTGTCTACAAGAGACCCACTTCAGACCTAGGGACACATACAGACTGAAAGTTAAGGGATAAAGAAGATATTCCATGCAAAAGGAAATCAAAAGAAAGCTGGAGTAGCAATACTAGTATCAGATAAAGTAGACTTTAAAATAAAGACTGTTACAAGAGATAAGGAAAGACACTACATAATGATCAAGGAATCAATCCAAGAAGAAGATATAACAATTAAAAATATTTATACACTCAACATAGGAGTACCTCAATACATAAGGAAAATGCTAACAACCATGAAAGGGGAAATCAATAGTAACACAGTAATAGTAGGGGACTTTAACAACCCACTTACACCAATGGGTGGATCATCCAAACAGAAAATAAATAAGGAAACACAAGCTTTAAATGACACAGTAGACCAGACAGATTTAATTGACATTTATAGGACATTCCACCCAAAAGTGGCAGAATACATTTTCTTCTAAAGTGCACATGGAACATTCTCCAGGATAGATCACATATTTGGTTACAAATCAAGCCTCGGAAAATTTAAGAAAATTGAAATTGTAACAAGCATCTTTTCTGATCATAATGTTATGACATTAGAAATCAATTACAGAAGAAAAACTGTAAAAAACACAAATACATGGAGTCTGAACAGTGTGCTACTAAATAACCAAGAGATCACTGAAGAAATCAAAGAAGAAATTAAAAAATACATAGAAATAAATGACAACAAAAACACAATGACCCAAAACTTATGGGATGCAGCAAAAGCAGTTCTAAGAGGGAAGTTCATAGCAATTCAATCTTACCTCAAGAAACAAGAAAAATCTCAAATAAAAACTCTAACCTTACAACTAAAGCAACTAGAGAAAGAAGGTCAAAGAAAACTCAAAGTCAACAGAAGGAAAGAAGTCATAAAGACCAGAGCAGAAATAAATGAAATAGAAATGAAGAAAACAATAGCAAATATCAATAAAATCTGGTTTTTTGATAGGATAAACAAAATTGATAAACCTTTAGCCAGAGTCATCAAGAAAAAAAGGGAAAGGATGCAAATCAATAAAATTAGAAATGATAAAGAGGAAATCACAACTGATACCACAGAAATACAAAGGATTATAAGAGACTACTACAAACAACTATATGCCAATAAAATGGACAACCACGAAGAAATGGAAAAATTCTTGGAAAGGTACAATTTTCCAAGACTGAACCAGGAAGAATTAGAAAATATAAACAGACCTATCACATGTAATTAAATTGAAACTGTAATTAAAAATCTTCCAACAAACAAAAGTCCAAGACCAGATGGCTTCGCAGGCAAATTCTAGCAAACATTTAGAGGAGACCTAAGACCTATCCTTCTCAAACTCTTTCCAAAAATTGCAGAGGGAGGAATACTCCCAAATTCGTTCTACGAGGCCACCATCACCCTGATACCAAAACCAGGCAAAGATATCACACAAAAAAAGAAAATTACGGACTAATATCACTGATGAACAAAAAGAAAATTACAGACTAATATCACTGATGAACATAGTTGCCAAAATCCTTAACAAAGTACTAGCAAACAGAATCCAACAGCACATGAAAAGGATCATACACCACAACCAACTGGGATTTGTGCCAGGAATGCAAGGATTCTTCAATATACACAAATAAATCAATGTGATACATCAAAATAACAAATTAATGAATAAAAAACATATGATCATCTCAACAGATGCAGAAAAAGCTTTTGACAAAACACAAAACCCATTTATGATAAAAACTCTCCAGAAGATGGGCATAGAGGCAAACTACCTCAACCCAATAAAGGCCATACATGACAAACCCACAGCAAACATCATTCTCAATAGTGAAAAACTGAAAGCATTTCCACTAAGATCAAGAAAAAGACAAGGATGTCCACTCTTACTCAACATAGTTTTGGAAGTCCTAGCCACAACAATCAGACAAGAAAAAGAAATAAAAGGAATACAAATTGGAAAATAAGAAGTAAAACTGTCACTGTTTGCAGGTGACTTGATACTATACATAGAAAATCCTAAATATGCCACCAGAAAACTACTAGAACTAATCAATGAATTTGGTAAGGTTGCAGTATACAAAATTAATGCACAGAAATCTCTTGGATTCCTATACACTAACAATGAAAAATCAGAAAGAGAATTTAAGGAAACAATCCCATTTACCACCGCAACAAAAAGAATAAAATACCGGGCTTCCCTGGTGGCGCAGCGGTTGAGAGTCCGCCTGCCTATGCAGGGGACACGGGTTCGTGCCCCAGTCCGGGAAGATCCCACATGCCGCAGAGCGGCTGAGCCCATGAGCTATGGCCGTTGAGCCTATGCATCCGGAGCCTGTGCTCATGACGGGAGAGGCCACAGCAGTGAGAGACCCGCGTACTGCAAAAAAATAAACAAAATAAAAAGTAATTTTAAAAAAAAGAATAAAATACCTAGGAATAAGTCTACCTAAAGAGGCAAAAGACTTGCACTCAGAAAACTATAAAATGCTGATGAAAGAAATCAAAGATGACATAAACAGTAAAGAAATATACCATGTTCTTGGATTCAAAGAATCAATGATGATACCACCCAAAATATATACTGAAAATGACTATACTACCCAAAGCAATCTACAGATTCAATGCAATCCCTATCAAACTACCAATGGCATTCTTCACAGAATTAGAACTAAAAATTTTACAGTTTTTATGGAAACACAAAAGACCCCTAATAGCCAAAGCAATCTTGAGAAAGAAAAACAGAGCTGGAGGAATCAGGCTCCCTGACTTCACACTATACTACAAAGCTACAGTAATCAAGACAGTACGGCACTGGCACAAAAACAGAAATATAGATCAATGGTACAGGACAGAAAGCCCAGAGATAAACCCACGCATATATGTCACCTAATTTATGACAAAGGAGGCAAGAACATACAATGGAGAAAAAGCCTTTTCAATAAGTGGTGCTGGGAAAACTGGACAACTATATGTAAAAGGTTGAAATTAGAACACTACCTAAAACCATACACAAAAATAAACTCAAATTGGATTAAAGACCTAAATGTAAGACCAGACACTATAAAACTCTTAGAGGAAAACATAGGAAAACCACTCTTTGACATAAACCACAGCAAGATCTTTCTTGACCCACCTCCTAGAGTAATGAAAGTAAAAACAAAAATAAACAAATGGGACCTAATGAAACTTAAAAGCTTTTGCACAGCAAAGGAAACCATAAACAAGATGAAAAGACATCCCTCAGAATGGGAGAAAATATTTACAAATGAAGCAACGGACAAAGGATTAATCTCCAAAATATACAAACAGCCCATGGAGCTCAATATCAAAAAAACAAACAAACCAATCCAAAAATGGACAGAAGACCTAAATAGACATTCCACCAAAGAAGACATACAGATGGCCAAGAGGCACATGAAAAGATGCTCAACATCACTAATTATCAGAGAAATGCAAATCAAAACTACAATGAGGTATCACCTCACACCGGTCAGAATGGCCATCATCAGAAAATCTACAAATGATAAATTCGGGAGATGGTGTGGAGAAAAGGGAACCCTCTTGCACTGTTGGTGGGAATGTAAATTGATACAGCCACTATGGAGAACAGTATGAAGGTTCCATAAAAATCTAAAAATAGAACTACCATATGACCCAGCAATCCCACTACTGGGCATATACCCTGAGAAAACCATAATTCCAAAGGACACATGTACCCCATTGTTCATTGTAGCACTGTTTACTATAGCCAGGACATGGAAGCAACCTAAACGTCCAACAATAGATGAATGGATAAAGAAGATGTATATATATACAATGGAATAGTACTCAGCCATAAAATGGAAGAAAATTGGGTCATTTGTAGAGATGTGGATGGGCCTAGAGTCTGTCATACAAAGTGAAGTAAACCAGAAAGAGAAAACAAATATAATAACGCATATATGTGGAATCTTGAACAATGGTACAGATAAACCTATTTCTAGGGCAGGAATAGAGACACAGACATAGAGAATGGACATGTGGACACAGGGTGGGAAGGAGAGAGTGGGTTGAATTGGGAGATTAGGTTTGACATAAATACACTACCATGTGTAAAATAGCTAATGGGAACCTGCTGTATAGCACAGGGAGCTCAGCTCGGTGCTCTGCTACAACCTAGATGGGTGTGATGCGGGAGGTGGGAGGTTTGTCCAAGAGGGAGGGGATATAGGTATACATATAGCGGATTCACTTCATTGTACAGCAGAAACTAACACAACATTGTAAAGCAATTATAGTCCAATAAAAAGAAAAGAAGGAAATTTTGCCATTTCCTATAACATATAGGAATTTGGAGGACATTATGCTAAGTGAACAGACAAACACAAAAGAACAAATGCTGCATGATCCCACTTATAGTAGAAATCTAAAATAGTCAAGCTCATAGAAATAGACAGCTGAAGAATGGTTACCAGGGACTCAGAGAAGGGGGAATCAAGGAGATGTTGGGTACACAGTTTGTTATACAGGATGAGTAAGTCCTAGAGATCTAATGTACAGCATAGAGCATATAATGAACAATACTGTATACTTAAAATTGGTTAAGAGGGTAGAGCTTATGTTAAATGTTCTTACCACAAATAAAAGAGGGAGAGAGGGAATTTTTAAAGGGGATGATTAAGTTTATACATTATTTATGGTGAGAGTTTCATGACTGTATACTTATCTTCAAATTCATCAAGATGTATACATTAAATATGTACAATTTTTTATATGTCAGTAATGCCTCAGTAAAGAAAAGACAAGATGTACTCTTGCCCCCTGCAGATATATCCATACACATACCTATGCTTGCTTGTTGAGCACCAAGCTGAGAGCTGATATTGACCCAGGAAGATTAAACTTTAGTGCAGGATGCCAAGTAATTAGATAAGTGACATTAGATCATCATTTATAGTCCTGTGCAGTCATGAATGACAATATCAGCTCAAACAAGGGTAAAAGACTGAAAGCCAGTGGTTTATAGAAGCCCCTGGAAAGCAGAGCACCTGCAAAAGTTAACAAACACCAGGCCAGAACATATTGCCGGCTTTTTCCAGCAACCGTCGGTACAAATAAGACAATTCCTGAATCAAGTCGAATTCACTGTAAATGTTATTTTCCCACATGTGCCCTTTCAGGGGTGAAAATTACAGTAACACCTGTCCTTATCAGAACAGAGTAAACATGTCCTATTACAGAGAATCTGCTGTCATTTAGCAATGGCTTAAGCTGTTCGCGATTATTCAATTCAAGTAACAAGAATGACTTGCAAATTCATTGTTGAGGGTCTATTATTTTCCCGTTTTTATTTTCAATAAATGTTTTAAATAATTAATATGTATACATCTTTTTCCTATGTTTTTTTTTAACATCTTTATTGGAGTATAACTGCTTTACAATGGTGTGTTAGTTGCTGCTGTATAACAAAGTGAATCAGCTATACGTATACATATATCCCTGTATCTCCTCCCTCTTGCGTCTCCCTCCCACTCTCCGTATCCCACCCCTCTAGGTGGTCACAAAGCACCAAGCTGATCTCCCTGTGCTATGCGGCTGCTTTCCACTAGCTGTTTTACATTTGGTAGTGTATATGTCAGTGCCACTCTCTCACTTCGTCCCACCTTACCCTTCCCCCTCCCCGTGTCCTCAAGTCCATTCTCTATGTCTGTGTTTTTAGACCTGTCCTGCCCCTAGGTTCTTCAGAACCATTTTTTTTTTTAGATTACATATATATGTTAGCATATGGTATTCGTTTTTCTTTTTCTGACTTACTTCACTCTGTATGACAGACTCTAGGTCCATCCACCTCACTACAAATAACTCAATTTCATTTCTTTTTATGGCTGAGTAATATTCCACTGTATATATGTGCCACATCTTCTTTATCCACTCATCTCTCGATGGACATCTGATTTTTTAAAAAGGAAATCTTGAAACACTGAAGTCTGGACAGTTTGTTTTCTTTAACTTGTCTTTGCTTCATATTTAAATGAGAAATGTCTATATACTTATTACCTAATCAAATTAATTTTTTTAAGTTTTTTAAAAGAACATTTTAATGGATTTTTCTATTTTAAAATAATTTTATAACAACGTTTTCTCAAATTCAAAACACAATTTGGGAAACAATGCTTTCAAGCACATGCAGAAAAAACTTTAATGTTTCCATTTATTATTGTTAATTTCAAATAATCAGTAAAATTAAAATTCAGATAAACTAGATATATATATGTATAAAATAAGTTATAGAATTTGTTTATTTAGAAAATGCAATACAGTTAATTTATAAAATGATTTATGGCATTATTATATAAAATTATATTGGCTATTATATAAACTATTATTGGTCAAAAATATGTGCTTGTTTTTTCACACAAATAATGCCACTTAAGCCTCACATATGAGATAAAGAAAACTGTGGAAATGATTTTATATAATATGGTTTGTCATTGCTGTGTAACAAACCACTCCAAAACATAGTGGCTTAAAAAGCAAAGATTCGTTATTTCCCATGAGACTATAGGTCAGCTGGATGGTTCTGTTTATCTGCTCTGGGTGAGGCTGATCTCATCTGGGTTTGCTCATGCATCTGCAATCAGCCAGCAGGTCGGATGGGGGCGGGCTGGTCTAGCCTGGCCTCACATGGGTGATTCAATGGCTTTGTTTCATGTGTTCTCCCCTCCTCCACTGGTCTTGGTCAGACTCATTTTCATGTAAAGGGAAGAGTCCAGGACAGTGAGAAAAAGCACTGTTTCAAGGTGTAGTATCAGACGTTGGTGCACCATTTCTGCTACAGTGTTCTAATGGCCAAAGTAGGTTACAGGTCAGTTGAGAGTGGGAAAATAAATTGCACTTCTTGACAGAGGAAGCTATAACGTCACATTGCAAGGACCATATATAGGTTAAGGGGAAAAATTGGGGCCACTTTTGCCATTAGTTTATCACAATGTCTAAATTTCAAATAAGGAAACTGCAAGAAATTTAGAAATTTGAAAAATGTCAGTATAAAAAGTTTTAACATCTGATTCAAAATCTAGAAATATTTTTGTATTTCCATATCTGTAAGGTTGCTCAATATGTCCTCAAAAAAACTTTAAACAAAACGTAGCAGCAATTGCCAAAATAGGATAAGATCTCATATTAAATTATTGGTAGCACTACAACCTGAGATGAGAAATTTTTTTTTAAAAAGCCTTCATTGGAATACTTATCATATAGGTTTCTAAGAAGTGGAAAGTTTATACAACACAAAGATTTCAGTACAATCTTAGCATCAGCAGTGTCCTACTGCTAGAATACAATTACAATAATTTTTACTTCATTAATCTTCAAAACCTAATTATTTTCACAAAATATCCTAGCAGTTTCAACCTGCTTCTCACAAATATTTATATCTTAAAGTTGTTTTGTTGTTTTCCGTTGCAACTTCATTACTCCCATAAAACACAAATTAATTGAAAAAAGTGTGAAATAAATTGAATAAGCCTAATTGGCTCTAATCAAGTAAAAACAAATTATATCTTAAAGTAAAAATCTAGCTACTTATGTGGTCAAAATCCACAAGATGTGATTGTTTCTACTACTTGATTGGAAATTAAACATCCTGTAGAAAACCCAGGTATATAATACTAGAAGTATTAGTGATCAATCCTGGGGAAAAGGTAAACTGTAGGATACAGAACTTCATTTTGCTGAGGTATGGAATTAACACAAATTTTCCAGAAGGTATACAGTTTATTGTCACAAAATATATTGGTAAACTATTGCTACATAACAAAGGATACAAACATTTAGTTACTTAAAACAACTATATATTTGGCTCACAATTCCGTGGTATGGGAATTTAAGCTCAGCAGGGATGTTCTGCTCCAGAGTGGGATCTCAGGTACATTTGTGGTTAGCCTGTGAGTTGTCTTTTGCTATGCTAGCAGGGGTCTCTCAGACATACTTGGAAACTCAGCTGGGACATCTGGTTAACTGTACTCTGATCTATGTTGTCTTTCTTCCTCTAATCCCCTAGTTTGGGTTTATTTAGCTGAGAGCCAGGGGTTCAAAAAAATCAAGTGGAAGAGTGTATAGCCTCACAAGACCTGGGCTTGGAACTGAGACCCATTACTACCAGCTCACCGCACTGGCCAAAATCAGTCACAAAGCCAGGACAGATTAAGGGGGTAGAAAAGTAGAATCCACTTGAAAGGAGGTATGAAGTCACATTACAAATGCATTGATGTATACAGAGGAATGCTTGTGGCCAGTCTTCCAAATGATCTTCTAACAAAATTATAGTTCACAGGTTTTTGGTTTTTATAATGGAGGATCGGGGGTGAGGGAGTGATATAATGGTTTCTAGTCATACAGAGGCCAGTCGCTTCTAAACACCTTACAATACACAGTGTGGTTCCCCCACACAAAGAGTCATGGAGCCCAAACTATCAATAGTTCAGAGGTTGAGAAACCCTGGTATGGGGAGCGTGACTAAATTCTTCTCTTCTGGATGGATGACAGATTCTACAATATAGCCTAAAAGTGAATTACTTTAATTTATTTTTGGTATTCATAGAAATTGAATAGCATATATTTACAGTATTAACTTTGTTTCCATTGATTTAATTATACTGCCACTACATTACAGAGCTATTTTTATCACATATTCCTCTCCAGATTTTTGTCATAGGCAGGCATATTTTGGTAAAGTGACAATCAGTTTACCTTGCAGCTTTCTTTGCTTAGAATTACATCAAGAAAATGTTTCTAGATTGTTATATATTCTTCAAAATTAAAATAGTCCCTAATAATATATATAATGCTTCATCAATTGGTCATTGTCTAATTTATTTAAATTGTTTCTGGATATTTAATTAACTGTCTTGTCATTCTAAATAATAATAAGGTTACACATAAATAAACTTGTATATACAAATAATGGTTTTAAAATGTATTTTTGTTTAAGATAAATTATTATATGTAGGATTGTAGGTTAAAGCATAAATACATTTTTATGATGCTTTAGAACATTGTCAATTTGATTTCCATTGAGTTAAAGACCTCATCTCCACCAATATGTGTGTATATATTTTATTCCAAGATTTACAACATTGAATATTATATTTTTAATTTTCCCTAATCTGTAATGCAAAATCTATCATGCAGTTGCTTAATGTGCAAGTGTTTAACCTCTAGTGAATTTAAATATATTTTCTTATAACCCTTTATAGCTAAGAGAGCTTGGCAAATTAGTTACCCTTGATGAGCCCATCAAATTTAGATACAAATAATACGTACTTCACAGTAAGTCAGAAAGTACATGAATAGCACTTAGCCTATGCCTAAAAAATAGTGTTCAGTAATGTTGACTATTACTTTTTAAATGCCTCATATTTTAAAATAATTTCCTCTTGTGTAATTTTTTCTTGATCTTTGTCCATTTGTCTATAGAAGATATAATGCACTTTTAGCAATCTGTATAATTCAATCATTTAAAACATTAACCCATTTTTTTCATAATTACTCAAAATATTACCCATCTTTTCATATTCCTTTCTATATGTGGAATCTCCTTGAAAGTGTAATCACATTTTTTCCATCAATGAATGGTAAACTTACACAAAGCAGGTGTCACAGGATCAAGTACACCACTATGATGAAATGGTAATATAAACAATGCTTATATTTCAAAATGGAATCTCCAGAATTTCATCTTAGTGTATGGTCTCCTGTTCACTATTTCTATTAATAGCATAGATGCCATACAATTCAACTTTGTGCTTGACATGAAACTAGGAAGTTAGATATAATTTAGATATCAAGTCTTGGGCACAAAATGATCCTGACAAGTTGGAACGATATGCCAAATAAAATTCAATTCAACAAAGATTTATCGAATGCCAGTAATGTGCAAGTTATGTGCTCAGTATGGAAAGCTATTTGTACTAGACTCTAAATAAACCACTTACGCATCATGAAACAAGACTAATACCCATGTCTATATAACTATCCAAAATAAATTAACTAAAGTAATATACTCTGATGCTATATTATAGAAACTTTCTTTATCCACGACATAATAATTTATAGTCCCATTCTCCATATCAGGGTTTCTCAACCTTTGCACTACTGGCATGTCAGCTGGATAATTCCTTGTTTTGAGTGCCTTCACTGTGCATTGTAGGATTTTAGCTGCATCCGCTTCTCTAGATGCCAGTACCAACCCACCCCCCACCACGTGACAAGCAAAATTCTTTCCAGACATTGCCAGATGTCCCCTGAAGAGCGAAATCACACTGGTTGACAACCACTAGTCTTACATGTAAGCACATCAGCCTACTTCCCTACCACTCTTAAAAACTGACATTAACAAATAGGTGAGGAAAGAACCAAAATGGCAGAGGACTTCATACACATGTTAAAAGAAGAATGCTTCTCTGTTGTTTCCTTAACGAGCTTGTCTAGACAAGAAAAGCCTCCCGGGCCACTTAATGACAGCTTGAAATTTTAAAAAACTTTTTATAGGAAAGCACCATCACGAAGTAGTTAATGTACAGCCATCTTCTCTGTTCCTGCTAAATGTCAGGCACTGGGCATACAAGTCTGTACATAGCAGCCTCTGTGCTCAAGGGGTCTAGATGTCAATGGAGAAAATGGCCATTAAAAAATTACTTTTAAATAAATATCTCATTCACTTCAATTGTGCAAGGTGCTCTTTAAGAGAAGTATCCTGTATGATGGGATTATTTAATAGAAGACTTTAGCCTAAACTGTGGGTTTAGGAGAGGATTCCTAGAGAGAAAACAATGTTCAAGTTGAGACAAGAGAAGTTACGTTTGGAACTTCCCTGGCGGTCCAGTGGTTAGGCCTCTGTGCTTCCACTGCAGGGGGGCGCAGGTTGATCCCTGGTTGGGGAACTAAGGTTCCACACGCCAAGCGCAACACGGCCAAAAAACAAAAAAGAGTAGTTAAGTTTGAAGTAGCTGTGAAGTATGACAGTCCCAAGATGGAGGAGAGTGTGTGGGACTTGAGGACCTCAGAAAAACCCAAGTAGCTCAAATAAAATGAGAGAGGTAAAGAGGAGGGCAAGATGAACTGGAGATCATGCTGGAAATTTTGAGAGCATGTTGGGATTTGAGATTATAAAACAATTAAAAGTTATTAAAGGTTTTTAAAGAGATGAGGCATGATCATATTTTCTGCTTTGAACAGACTGTCTTTTGTGAAGCCCTAGAGGGTAACTAAGAACTATGGATGGAAAATACAAAGGAACCAATTTCTGCCTCTCTTCTAAATCCCACTTTTTTTTCTTTTTTTAATTTATTTTTGGCTGCGTTGGGTCTTCATTGCTGCACGCAGGCTTTCTCTAGTTGCGGCGAGTGGGGGCTCCTTTTCGTTGTGGTGCACAGGCTTCTCATTGTGGTGGCTTCTCTTGCTGTGAAGCATGGGCTCTAGGCACGCGGGCTTCAGTAGTTGTGGCACACGGGGTTAGTTGCTCCGTGGCAGGTGGGATCTTCCCGGACCAGGGATTGAACCCGTGTCCCCTGCATTGGCAGGAGTATTCTTAACCACTGAGCCACAGTGGTTAGGACTTAGGACTTTTAGGGAAGTCCTAAATCCCACTCTGCTGTAATCCCTGTATTTGCTTGAATGATCAATATACTGGAACCAAAATTCCCATATGCCGCACTTATTGATTATGTAAGTGGTTTTGAAAATGGTCTACGTTTTAAGAAAACTTCTGTTCTCAACAAAAATGTTTGCTCTGATTCTAAAACGTTCAGTCATTTTTTCCTATCTAAAAATTAAACACCATGTAAGAAGTTGTAAACTCAACACTGACCTCTTTTAGTAGTGTTGAATTCATCATTCAGTACTAAAAGAACATCTGACATCATTGCTTAAAAATTTCTTTCTTTTCTTAAAGTATTCTTATACACTCATCAAAGGGGACTTTGGTTTTGAGTATATGGAATTGTATTTGTATATAATTGGCATCTGATTATGTTTTTGTCAATACAAATTTAAGAGCAAATAAATAACCACTCAGTAACATTAGTGAATGATGTCCTTGTAATTTTCTCCTTGCTACCATGATTTTAATAGCAAACATTCATATATAAATTTATATATAATTATATGTATATATATATACATGCATGTGTATATCATATACATAAGATAAATTTCACATACTTCATATGAAATATATGTATTATATATTTCTTGTATTTCTATATAAAAGTAACTTTATTAACTCATTTTTTCAGACAAGGTAATATGCCCACATCTTCTCTTTGAGCAAAAATTCCTAAATTTTTTTTATTTAGAATATAAAACCAAATGCAGCCAGTTTAAAAAGAAATAAATATTACAATAAATGTCCCTGGTTGAGTTCACTCAACTTTAAATCTAATCATAATTCACCTTTGCACAACAGCAGTATCAGAGTTCCCAAGCTTCGTCTCAATCACAACAATTCCTGATTAAAATGATCACAATTTGCCTTCAGTGAAAAGTTTCAATGGCTCATTATAATCTATTATCGAAACAAAAATACAGATGCCTTATCTAATTAGAATCATATATACAAAAAGCAGACTATTCATTTACCTTTGAATTTTGTCGTCCTGTTGTGGAGAAATCTGGGACTTTGGCATCAAAGACATGAGAGTTTAAATTCCCCAGTCTCACGACTTATGACTCATGGAACAATGAACAAAAGATCCTTGGTTTCTCACTTTTAAAATGGTATTGTCTTACTGTATAGCATTCTCATGAGGGAGGGAACGTTAGCAAAGTGTGCTTATTAGACAATCAAAATTAGTTTTGTCCCTCTTATAGAGGAAAATTTTATTTGTATTTTGGCTAGCCAAATTATTAACAGTCGACATTAATCGCTAGCTAGCCAAATGTATCTTGTCATTTATAGAATAAAATGAAAGAAGGTGGAAATGTTTCATTCTGAAGACTAATCAATAGGCACCAACAATTTCATTATGATCCAGCTCACCTCAATCTTTCATTTCCATTAATCCAGGAACAAAATACTACAGTAACATGATAGATAAGTAGAGGCAGATTGAAGTAATACTTCGCTATGAAGTAATATAGAGTATTTCTGAGCTCATATCCTGTTTTGAGATTAGTGCCCCATCCAACCAGGAACATCTAGACACCTGCATTGTCACTCAGGTAACTCTCACTCAACTCTCCAAGTCTAGCCAATAATCAAACCCGATTGGTTTTCTCATATGTATCGTTCTGAATCTGTTTTCTGTTCTTCATCGAATCTAACATGACTGAATGTCCAAATTCCTAAGGTTGCTTTCAGTCTCTTCTCTGCTCCCTCCCACTGACATTCCACATTGCAGCCAGAGGAATGTTTTCAGAAAGTAAGCCTAATGATGACATTTGTCTTGCTCAAAACTGTTCAGGAGCCCCTTCACCAGGCACCCAAGTTCTTTCATGATCTCAACGCTACATCTTTCTTTGGCCTCACCTTCTATCTCATAATTGTTGAAATACATACTCCTGCAATTCTTAACAAAGATAAGGCATTCACCACATGATTTCACAGCACTGCACCTATTGTTCTCTAAATCCAGGATGTCCTAGCTTGTTTGTCTGATTGATCTTCAGTATGCTATTCATGTGCCAGCATCTCTCTAAAACTTTCTTTGATCTGCACTCTCATAGATTAATTCCTTATTACTCTAAATTCTTTCCTTTTTTAGAACATATATTTTTGTATTAGTTTGTTTACATGTCTAAAATTTAGTCTCTTGAGGGAAGGAACATTATCTTATTCAGAGCAGGACATTTAGATATAGCTGTATTTAATGTGGGAGTCATGTGGAGAGTCATTTCGATACAGTCAGGCATCGAAATGTCTCTGTCAAAGTGCAATATATTTGACTTTCATGACTCTTCTTCCCTTGTTATATAGGATTTTTACATTCCATTTTAAAAAATATTACATTCCTATAATATTTTAAATAGAGCAAAACTCGTAAGGAAATAAACATATAAAGAAATAATTTTAAGTCCATTAGAACTGAGATCATATTCCTCCCAATGACACGACCTCGTATCCTTCAGGGCTCTGTTCAAATGACCATCTTAGTTAAGGCTTCCTTGCCCACCCTGTTATAGGATGCAATGCACACAAAAGTTGCACTCCATCTCCTCCTTCCCTGCCTTGATATTTTCTGAGGTACTCATCAATGTCTGCTATAATCGTGTGTGTGTGTGTGTGTGTGTG
>NW_020838024.1:7056649-7144368 GCF_003676395.1 Aethalodelphis obliquidens | reverse complement strand
ATATGTTTAGTTTTTGTTTTTTGCCCTCTTCACACTAGAATGTAAACCCCATGAGGAAGGAATTTTTGTTTTGTTTTGTTTTGTTTTTGTGGTACGCGGGCCTCTCACTGTTGTGGCCTCTCCCGTTGCAGAGCACAGGCTCCGGACGCGCAGGCTCAGCGGCCATGGCCCACGGGCCCAGCCACTCCGCGGCATGTGGGATCTTCCCGGACCGGGTCACGAACCCGTGTCCCCTGCATCGGCAGGCGGACCCTCAACCACTGCGCCACCAGGGAAGCCCGGTATATTTTTTTCACATAAATATTTGTTGGCTGAATAAATGAATTTGTCTTTTTTTTTTTTGTTTACCCCAACAAGAACCAGAGATCTGATTCAAATACAAGTAGGTTATTTGAGAATCTGATCCCAGGAAACATGGGTAGTGGAGCAGTTAAGGGGGATAGAAAAAGGACAGTCTTCAAAGTGTTGTGTGTTGTCAAGTCAGTTACCTACCACCGTGCATAACAGAAGTTTCACCCTGAGGGAAACATGTACATCAGAATTACGACACCCAGTAAGTGAGAAAGCTGAGGTATTGATACCTCAATTACAGGAGGTGATGACCACCTCCCATCCGTCACTGGTTGACAACTGCTTCTAGGGGTCACTATTTCTCCTGCATTCCTAGTCTGCTGCATGGAAGCAAAGAAGGTTTTGCCTACCAGAGAAATCCTCACACCAAGAAAAGCAGGTCCTGGCAGTTAGAAATCAAGCAAGTGTTTACTGAAAAGAAAAAGCCCAAAGGATCTGGGCCAGGTACCAACAGCATCCACTAGAGATTTATAAAAAAGTGTCAGGATATATTATATATAATGGATATAGTGTTATACACCCACCCACCCCCCACACACACATACATACACATATATAAAATATATTGTACACATCAGAGTTTTCCATACCTTTACATAGAAAATGAGGCCGATTACTCTAAAGATAAAAATAAGGTATCAATGAATTCAGAATTTCAGTTAAACTATCTGCTTTAATAAATTTTCTATTTATGTTCAACTTTGCCTCTTTTCATTTGGTTTCAATTATACAAAAAAAAGGTGCACTAAATTGATTGGCTGAAGATGACCCTGAAGATGCTGAAGAAATTTAGGCTATGCAAATGTTCTCAATATTCGTAAAGTTTAGGACAGATGATTTAATGAGTTATCACTTTATGAAATGATTTAAAAGCTCCAGGCCAAGAAGATAATTTCCACAGAAAGTACAGGAAGAAGTTAATGAAGCAAAATAGGTAATTGCTCTAATGAAACAGGAAAAAGAGGGCCTCTTAACTTCCTGATATGTTGGAACACACAATGACATGCAACATTATTTAATTAACACTTGCTTTGGATTGAGACAAAAACTGATCATTAGACTTAATATAATAAATTTATAATATTTAAATCTTCTTAAATTCCCAATATATCATAATTTGGCTATGGAATTTGGTGATTTTAACCTTTAACCATAAAGATATGTTGATTAAGCTATTATTAAATCAATAGTGAATACTAGGAATATATTTACTGAATTTAAGAAATGAATTATTTTTAAGCACTATGAAAGCATTTACTAGAAAGCCTACAAGGCGGCCCTTTTTATACCTAGGTTATTCACAGTCAAAACTGCTTAATTTTCTTTTCAACATATAGATGGATAACTTATTCTTGAGTGTTTTTATAGCAACAACAATCCAGGATGGCAATTTTCTTGTGTCATTCTGAGTACCTAATTTTATTAATCTGGATTTCTTGTAAAATAGTCCATAATTACAACATTACATTTACAATCAATGATCAATTTACAAATCAATTACAAACACACTAGTGCACAGAATTTACAAACACTATGTTCATACTTATTTTCAAATATGTATTAAGTTACATACATTAATTCACATTCTTTGTTCTTATATAACAAAACACACTTTAGAGTCACTAAATTTTTTTTAATTTTCAGGAGGTTACACATCATCCTTTTTCTTTTTTGTTTAGAGAATGCATTCTCATCACTAATATGACCACTATATTTTTCATTTATTGAATCTTACTTCAAACAAAATAGATATATTTATATATATAAGAATTCATATTATAAATGAATATATAAGTTTATAATGCCTGGGATAAAACAATTTCAGCTTACTGACAACACATTATAAATAATGCAGAAGAAGAATCAATCACACTAAACTATAGAGCATAAACAAATAGTCCATGTACATTGATTCAGAGATATTATAAAGTACATAGGAAAAAATCAACAAGGGCAAAGTATTTTCTTTGAAGAAACTAATAAAATTAATAGGTACTTCACAAGCCTGATCAAGAAAGAATATACTTTTCACAAATTAAAAATAAAATAAGTAACATGAATAATTTAAGCCAATAACTGTGAAAAATACTATCAAAAATAACTACCACAATGCTCCTAAGAAACAATTAAAATTCTGTACTGTCAAACTTTTACTCTCCTCTTTTATATCAGATTTCTGTATTCTTTGAATCCAGTAATTCCAATGTGAGCATCCTTTACAAGTCTGGTTTTCTTGTGTTGTTTATGAATGAGCCAAGTGTTGAGAAGAACAGAAGACACCCCCAGAAAATAGTTTCTAATTTTATGTGGTCTGTATCTAACAGGAAAATATTTTTCCTTTGATTATAGGCCCAGAGGAAACTATAAAATAAGTGTCTTTAAGAGATTAGTATTATCACTTTCCTGTCATCTTCCAATTTAAAAGGAGAGAATGTCTTAAGTGAAAATGAATGAATGAATGAATGAAAAACTAAATGATTCAATACATCACAGATAGTAATAAAGTACAGTAACCAAAACCCTCCTGGAGATTATTCACTAAATTTCAGATAAAATTTGAATAATTCTGATTAAATGCTGCCTGACTGCAGTGCATTACTCCGCTCCCAAAAGCAAAGTAAACAGCATAGATAAATTGAGTAAATGATGATATGCAAAATGTGTGTACAATTTTTTAAAGAGTCTCTATGGGATAGCAGAGAAACTTTGCAGAGGAGGTAACCAACCCCTAAATCTGAGAAAGAGGAGACAGGAGGACAGGAAGCTGAGACATGAGCAGGTAAAAGTACCAAGTTGTTGGTGATGATGAAGAGGCTGTGTGGAGGCAGGCATCTCCCTGGCAGCTGAAGAAAGGGTCATAGTGAGAATGCCATGCAGAGGTGAGGCTGACCTAATATCTAAGAAGGTGGCAGTGAGGTGGCAGCTAAGCAGAGGTGATGGAGTGTCAAGAGTCAAACTGGTGGAAAAGGGACTAAGCAAAGCAAAAAAACTTTAGGGTAGTAAAAAATTTCTTGCATGTCAGAGAACAATTTATAAACATGGCATGTTGGCATACTGGAAAAAAAGTGCTGAGGTATTGCATTTGAATTGAAAATATTGGTGTAAATAACTTGATTTAAGGTTTTAGTTATAAATAAATATATAGGTAAATAAATATATATATAATACATATGTATATAATATGTGTGTGCAGGCATATTTGTATACATATATTTCATAAATCTCTCTCTGCTGAGAGGATCTAGAAACAGTGACACCTCACTAGCAGTGAGCACAAGTGCTCAGACCCTTGTTTCTAAATGCTTTTTTTTCATTGAAAGAATATACAGTTTGTGAAAGAAATGGCTAATTCCAGGGCTGAGTGAGGAAAATAAGATGAGCCTGGAAAATCTTTTGCAAGATAAAGTAAGTGTGAAAAAATGATGGGGCTATGTCAACATGCAGAAGGGACTCACATGCTAAATCTAGAACAATTTAAGCATCAAAATAAATAATGATAGTAAACAGAATACAAATCATTGATTAAAACAATTATCCGTGAGTCTATATTGATAAAAACAGAAATAGCTTCACGAGAAGGGAAAACATCTACTTATAGTAAAAAGATAACTAACAGCTGCAGAAGAAATGATGGAAATAAAATTCAGCATTCGGCAAGCATAGTGGTGGTTGATTCACACAGGAATCATCAATGGATGCTTAGGCTAGTGAAAGTTTGAGGAGAGCAGAATATTAGCATAGATTCAGAGTAGCTTCCAGTGAAATGCTTACCAATTACAAATTGGAAAATGTCTTTCTGGAGGGAAAAAAAAAAATTGGAAGACATGAAACTGACCAAGTGATCAAGGTTACCATCACCATTAGCAGGATAAGTCCTCAGCAGGCACCTCCTGATGTGAGGCATCTTAGACTGGCACTGTATCAGTTCTATGGAATTTCTGCAAATAATGAATGGCTTAAGTTTGATTGGAGGATAAAATCAAATTCAGTTCATTCATAAAAAAGAAACTGTCGGGCTTCCCTGGTGGCGCAGTGGTTGAGGGTCGTGTCCCGGTCTGGGAAAATCCCACATGCCGCGGAGTGGCTGGACCCGTGAGCCATGGCCACTGAGCCTGCACATCCGGAGCCTGTGCTCCGCAATGGGAGAGGCCACAACAGTGAGAGGCCCGCATACCACAATAAAAAAAAAAAATTAAAAAAAAAAGAAACTGTCAAGGTCATACAAGAAGAAGGGAACTGGAAACAGTTACACATTAAAGAATGGAATGACATGTCAAATAGATGCCACACATGATATTGGATTGGCCCTAGAACCAGAAAGAAAAAAGAAACATTGTCTACATGGATATAAATAAAAAACAGTTCAAGAAATGTGAATAAGGTCTGTGAATTTAATGGTAGTATTGCATCAAGGTTGATCTCCTGTTGTCATCAAGGTAGGTTGACCATCTGCCCTACTATGCCCAGGACCAACCAGATTTTACCACAGAAAGTTCAGTATCATAGAAAAACTTTCCCTAGTCACAAAAAGTCACAAAAGTACACTTGCTTTTGAGGATAGGTGCAGAAGTTTGAGGGAAAATTACAAAACCCATACTATAGACAGAATATGATGCTTTTGTATGAAATGAATACAGCATAGATTATCTCCCTTCCATAGTCAAGGCTGCTGCTTTTACCCTGGCCACTGATATTAAAAATTATGATTTGTGAGTCTCAAGTATAAATTATTCATTGTTACACCACTCTGAATGATGTGACTTAAGTGTGCAAAGTACATAGGTTGTAATCATTACAGTAACAGTTTACCATTAGCAAGATCAAGATGGCAGAGTTGGAAGACCCTGAGTTCAGGTGCTCCCATGAATACACCAAAACTACAACTATATATAGTACAACTCTCTCTGAAAACAAATAGAAGACTAGTAGAACAGTTCTTCTGCAACTAAGGATATAAAGAAAAAAACACACTGAAATGGATAGGAAGGGAAGAGAAGTGATCAACTCAGGACCCACATCTCTGGCAGGCAACCCAAAAGAAGGGGATATCACAAACTTGGAGATCTTCACTAAGAAGGAGGCGTTCAAACCCCACATTAGGTACCCTAGCCCTGCAGTCTTAATGGGTTTTGAAAGCCAACAATGCTTACAACCAGGAGAGCGAGAAGGTTGTAGGAAACTGAGACTCCACCCCTAAAGGGTACGTTCACAAACTTACTAGCTCTGAGTCCCAGCACAGAGGCAGCAGGTTGAAAAGCACCTGGCACTTTAGCTGGCCTGCCAAAACTGTCCAAGCACACCTCCAGCCAGCACTTGGTTTCAGCTCCAAAACCTTTCCAAGTCAGCAGCCACCAGAGTACCCCAGGAGAAGCCCCAGCCTACCTCAGGCTCCAGCTCTAGAACCCTGGCTCTATGCTGACTCCACCAAGGAAGCAGCCACCAGCTTGCCCCAAGAGAAGCAGCAGCCCACGCCACACTCTGGCTCCAACACCATCACCAAGGTGGTAACCTCTACCATACCCTGGTAGAAGCCCTGGGCCACACTGGAATCCAGCTCTAGCCCCTCTGGCTTCAGCCCACCTCTGTCAAGATGGCAGCCCCCAGTGTACCCTGTGAGAAGCCCTGGCCCCTACTTGTGTTGTCTCCAACTCCCCCACCAAAGCCACCGGGCACATGCAGTCTGCAAGGTTGCTCCTACACAAGGACATACTTCCAAGACTGGCATAGTCTTGAAATAGTTTTGCCTAATTTCACAAAGACAAAGTGAGAAAGTCAAACAAAATAAGAAGACAGAGGAATATGTCCCAAACAAGAAGAACAAGATGAAACTCAGAAAAAAAAAAAATTAATGAAATGGAGATAAGTAATTTATCTGAAAAAGAGTATTCATAAAAATGCTCACCAAACTTGGGGGGAAGAATAGAGGAACAAAGTGAGAACTTCATCAAAGAGTTAGAAAATACATACCAAAAATATAGGGAAAATCAGAGCTAAAGAATACAATGAACGAAATTAAAACTGCACTAGAGGGAATCAACAGAAGATTAGGTGATACAGAAGAATGCATGAGTGAACTAAAGACAGAATAGTGAAAATTACCCAGTCAAAGCAGCAAAGAGAAAAAGGAATTTTAAAAAATACGGTTAGTTTAAGGGACCTCTGAGACAACATCAAGTGTACTAATGTTTGCATTATAGGGATCCCAGAATAAGAAGAGGGAAAGAGCAGAAAACATATTTGGTAAAATAATGGTTGAAAACTTTCCTAACCTGGGGAAGGAAACATACCCATGTCCAGGAAAAACAGAGAGTCCCAAACAAGACGAACCCAAAAGAGATCCACCCCAAGACATATTATAATAAAATGGCAAATGTTAGATATAAAGAGAGAATTTTAAAGATAGCAAGAGAAAAACAAAGAATCATGTACAAGGGAACCTCCTATAAGGCTATAGGCTGATTTTTCAGCAGAAACTTTGCAGTCTAGAAGGAAGTGTCGTGATATATTTAAAGTGCTGAAAGGAAAAATTCCACAACCAAGGATACTCTACCCAGCAAGGTTATCATACAGAATTGAAGAAGAGAGAAAGAGTTTCCCAGACAAGCAAAAACTAAGAGTTCACTGCCACTCCACCAGCCTGACAAAAAAATGTTAAAAGGCCTTCTCTAAGTGAAAAAGAAAAGGCTATACCAAGAAATAATAAAATATGTGAAGAAAAAAAATCTCACTGGTAAAGGTAAATAGGTAGTAAAGGCACTGGATCAACCACTTAAAAAGACAGTATGATGGTTAAAACACAAAAGTCATAAAATCAATAATAACTATAATAAGTAGTTAAGGGAAGAGAGTAAATGAAGAAGAACAGATGAACAAGTGGGATTTATTCCAGGGATGTGAGAATGGCTCAGTACCCATAAATTAATCAATGTGATAAACCACATTAACAAAAGGATGGATAAAAATTTCATGATCATCTCAATAGGCACAGGAAAAGCATTTGACAAAATTCACATCCATTCATGATAAAACTCTTATTAAAGTTGTCATAAAGGGAACATACCTCAACATAATAAAGGCTATTTATGACAAACCCACAGCTAACATCATACTCAGTGGTGAAAAGGTAAAAGCTTTTCCTCTTGGATCAGGAACAAGACAAGGATGCCCAATCTTGCCACTTCTACTTAACATAGAATTTATTAGAGGTCCTCGCCACAGCAAGCAGAAAAAAGAAAGAAAGAAAAGGAATTCAAACTAGAAGAGAAGTAAAATTGTCACTATTTGTAGATGACTTAGTACTATATATAGAAAATCCTAAAGACTCCACACACAAAAAAACTATGAGGACTAATAAATGAATTCAGGAAAGTTGTAGGATACAAAAATCACCATACAGAAATCTCTTGCATTTCTGTACACTAATAATGAAGTATCATAAATAAAAACAAAGAAAACAATCCTGTTTACAATCACATCAAAAAGGACAAAATAGCTAGCAAAAAATTTAACCAAGGATGTGAAAAACCTATATTCTGAAAACTGTAAGACACTGAAAACTGAAGATGATAAAAATAATGGAAATATATCCTGTGTTCATGGAAGAATTATTATTGTATCTAATACTAATTGTGTCAGTATTAGTATCTATACTACCCAAAGAAATCTGTAGAGTCAATGCAAACCCTATCAAAATTTCAGTGGCAGAACTACGGTAAATAATTCTAAAATTTGCATGGAACCACAAAAGATCCCAAATAGCCAAAGAAATCTTGAGAAAAAAACCCAAAAAAACAAAGCTGCAGGCATCACACTCCCTGACTTCAAAGTATACTACTAAGCTCTAAGCTAAAACATTCAAAACAGTATGGTACTGGCATAGAAATAGACAGAAATCAATGGAACAGAATACAGAGCCCAGAAATAAACCCATACACCGAGGGTCAATTAATCTTCGATAAGGAGGCAAGAATACAAAATGGGAAAAAACTATCTCTTCAGCAAGTGGTGCTGGGAAAGGAGGACAGCTGTATGTAAATCAAAGAAGTTAGAATACACCCTAATTCCATGCACAAAAGTAAACTCAAAATGGCTTAAAGACTTAACCATAAGATATGACACCCTCCACATATGGTCAATTAATCTAAGATGAAGGAGGCAAGAATATACAATGGGGAAAAGATAGTGTCTTCAATAAGTGGTGCTGGGAAAACTGGACAGTTACATGTAAAAGAATGAAACTAGACCATATTCCACACAATATACAAAAATATACTCAAAATGCATTAAAGACCTAAATGTAAGACTTGAAACAATAAAACTTCTAAAAGAAAATGAAGGCAGGATGCTCTTTAACATAGGTCTTAGCAATGTTTTTTTGACTCTGATCCTTCAGGCTAGGGAAAAAAAAGAAAATAAACAAATGGGACCTAATCAAACTAAAAAGCTCTTGCACAGCAAAGGAAACCATAAACAAAACAAAAACGTATCTTCCTGAATGGGAAAAGATATTTGCAAATAATATGTCTGATAAAGGGTTGATATCCAAAATATTCAAATTTCTTATATAACTCGATAGCAAAAAAAATCAAATAATCTAATTACAAAATGGTCAGAGGACCTAAATAGGCATTTTTCCAAAGAAGCCATACAGACGGCCAACAGGCACATGAAAAGATGTGACATCACAAATAATTAAGGAAATGCAAATCAAAACCACAATGAAATATCACTAAACACCTGTCAAAAGACAAGAAATAACAAGTACTCACGAAGATGTGAAAAACAAGAAATCCTCATATACTATTAGTGGGAGTGTAAATTGGTACATCCACTATGGAAAACAGTATGGAGGCTCCTCAAAAAATTAAATAGAACTATCATATGATCCAGCAATTCCACTTATGGGTATTTATCCAAAGAAATAAAAACACTAATTCAAAAAGATATATGCACCCCAATGTTTATAGTAGCATTATTTACACTAAGCAAGATTTGGAAGCAACCTGAATGCCTATCAATAGATGAATGGATAAAGGAGATGTGATATATATATATACAAAATGGAATATAACTCAGCCATAAAAAAGAAGGAAATCTTGCTATTTGTGACAACATGAATGTACCAGGAGGGTATTATGCTGAGTGAGGGAAGTCAGACTGAGAAAGACAAATACTGCATGTTTTCACTTATATGTGGAATCTAAAATGCAAAATAGATGAATGAATATAACAAAACAGAAACAGACTCAGAGATACAAAGAACAAACCAATTGTTGCCAGATGGAGGGGGCTGAGGGGCTGGGCAAAATAGGTGAATGGGATTAAAAGGTATAAACTACTAGTCATAAAATAAATAAGGCACAGGGATGTAATGTACAGCACAGGGAATATAGTCAATAATATTATAATTACTGTGGTATAAAATCAGTAAGAACATCGAATCACTATATTGTACACCTGAAACTAATATAATATTGTATGTGAACTATACACTACTCAATACCGATAAATAAATATATAAATAAACACATTCACTTCAAAAATTATCCCATAACTCTGAATTATACTATGAAATCAACACATATCAACCATTGAACAACTGCTTTCTTGTTTACCAAGTAACACTTTTATCTTCATTATTTCTATTAAAATTTTGTTATTTCCTTTTGTTTTTGAAAAAGCAGTATGTGACAGAAATTATAATATAAATCAGCACTTAAGAAAATAAAAACCAACCATAGTGACACTAAAAATATTTCATCTTTGACACTGCTGTGGATTAACTGTTGAACTTTTTTATCCAGATAGTCTAGTTTACTATTAACATTGTGATTATTAGGATCAAGTTTTCTAAGGGTTACTATAAGGAAAATGAGAATGATTACAATATCAATGCCATCATGATATAAATATCACCAAGAAAGAGGACTAATCTGTTGTGTATTTTAAGACAGAAGAACACATACAAATGGATTAGGGAGGTGAGTAAGCTAAAGAGAGCACACTGCACAATATATAGAAATTAACTGGGGACTAAGCATAGTGGAGCAAGAGCTGTGAAAGTACATATGAATACTGAGTATGTCCTTAGCATTGGGAGTGCAGCATCTTAACCACTGGACCACCAGGGAAGTCCCTGAATACTGAGTCTAATGAGTATAGGATAAGACAGGCAAGTTTTTCTAAACCAATCAAAAGTTTGTATCTACCAAAAGGTCACTAATGCTTAATTGGAAATAGCAGCACTGAATTAACTTGGGCATACATTAACAAATTACTGCATGGTTTCCTTAACTGATCTATGAAACTATATAAATTTACATTACCTGTATCAGACTACATTGTCCTGTGGGTGAACAAAAAAGAGATTTTGATAACAGATGTATTAGCCCTTTACAGTGAAGAGCTGATTCTGTCAGATCATACCAAGGACCATCCTTTCTAGACTAAGTGATGCATGGAATCATAGCAACAACAAAAAATGCCCCTACTCCCAGCTCTCAAGTACTTTGATTTTTATAATGGATTATCAAAGTATAGTCTTGAAATCTGTTAAGATTTTAAGGCAACTTGAAAAAACATATAACAAAGAATCATTAATATCTGCCCAAATAAAAGTCAGACTTTGTTCACCTATTTGTATATTCAGCAGACAGTTCAAACATAAATTTTGGCAAATTATTTTCAGTCTATAACCTCCTTACCAAAGAAAATGATATTTTCTTTTGAATATCTTTCATACCTTGCACATAACACTGTTAAAATGGGTGTGATTTTCCCGCCTGTGATATTGAAGCTTTCATAATTTTTTTGTCATTTTCAGTTTTCTCAAAACATTCAGAAGCACTTTATGAGACTTTCATTTTATAGAAATTGAAGAAGACAGTCTCCCTAGACATGTGCCTACACAATGGCTATCATTGTCAGAAATATTTTTTAAGTTAAGATGTTGGCCAATTGTGCCATCATACTTTCAAAATCTGAGACAAGAAGAACGTTCTTCTCTAATGTGGAAATACACTGTGAATGAGAATCATTAAAAGATTTCAGTAAAACAAAAATTTATGTTCTGTTTCTCCAAAATTATTTGTTGATATTTAAAGAGGTTATAAAGAGGAGAAAATTATGGACTGACTGAATCTTAGTTGTTCAATGTTATGTGTAGGTTATGACAAAACTATATAGCCAAAAAAAAAAAAAAGCCTCAATTTTTAAATATAAGATTGCTTCAGAACTCAAAAAAGCCACCAAAAAAGGTGCAGGCAATTTTAAAAGGATTTTCTCAATTTCTTTACTAAAAATATAACTCATTTGAAATCCACCTTCAATTTCACAATTCAAATCATCTCTATGCTTTAAAACCATTTTCTCTAAGAAAGAGAGGTTTATCTTATGAGCTTCAGAGTGTAGACATGGGTAGTCTATATGATGAATTTATAGATGCAAAAGACATGACTGAAAAACAGATGATCTACCAGGAAAAGCTTGTAGATACACAGAGGTTGGACATTTTTAAAGAGCTGGAAGCTAATTCCTACCAGTCTAAAAACCTGCTGTTACTAATAAGTAAAATTCTAAGTATTAACCTTACCTCACACCATATGCAAAACTTAACACAAGATCTCTCAAAGACCTAAATATAAGAAGTAAAACTATAAAACTCTTAGAAGGACATATAGTGGTATATAATCATGATCTTGAATTTGGCAATGGATTCAGATATGACACCCAAATCACAAGAAACAACTAAAAAATGGATAAATTTGACTTGATAAAATTTAAACTTTTGTACATCAAAGGCTCTTATCAAGAGAGTAAAAGGTAACTCACAAGAATGGGAGGGAAAATTTGCAAATCATATATCTGACAAGGTCTGGTATCCAGAATAAATAAGTCTTAAACTCAACAACAGAAAAATCTAGTTTAGAAATAAAAAAAAGAATTTGAGTTGACATCTTTTTCCAAAGAAAATTACAAAAATGGCCAACAAATACATGAAAAGATGTGTAATATCATTAGTCACTAGGAAAATGCAAATCAAAACCACAATGAGATACCACCTCACACCCACTAGCATGGCAACAATAATAATAATCGTACTGAAAGTAAAACATGGTGGCACGAATGTGGAGACACTGGAAGCACTGGACATTGCTGGTAGAAATTTAAAATGGTTCAGCCACTGTGGAAAACAGTTTAGTGTTTCCTCAAAAAGCTAAACACAAAATTATCACATGATCTAGCAATTCTAATCCTAGGTTCACTAGCAAAAAATTAAAAAATAGGTATTCAAGCAAAAACATATACACAAATCTGTATAGCAGCACTATTTACAATGGGCAAAAAGTGGAAACAATCCACATGGCCATCAACAGATGAATGTATAAACAAGATGCAGTGTATCTAAACAATGGAATAGTAGTCAGTCATAAAAAATGAATAAAGTGCTGATATCTACCACAACATAGATGAGCCCTGAAACATTAAGTGAAAGAAATCAGACACAAAGTTCACATTATACAATTCCATTTATGTGATATATCCCAGAATAGATAAATCTATGGGGACAAAAAGCAGATTAGTGGTTGCCAGGGGCTTGGGGGAAGAAGGAATGGTGAGGGACTGCTTAATGGGTAGAGGGTTACCTTTTGGAATGTTGAAAATATTTTAGAACCAGAGATAGATTATGGTCATACAACATCATGAACGTATACTTTAAAATGGTAATTTTGTGTTATGTGAATTTTTCTTCAATAAAAATGTTTTTTTAAAAAATTAACATTAGTTCAAAAATTCTAAGTATTCCATGATCAAATGCTTCTGTTGAGAGTATACTTAGCTTGATGTCATCACATTGGACTAACATAGGGGTGAGTGTAATATAGGCTTGACCAAAGTGGAGCTACAAGCCAAAGTGAATGTTATGTTTGATGGTATTCAGTTCTACCACCATATAAAAGAGTGAAAATATCCTACTGTACTATGTGAAGGAAAAAAAAGTCATTGTTATTTTTATTAAGTATTAGATGATGCCTATTTAATTAGCCTTATTGTTTTTACATTCTCCTTTTAAAAACACATTTACCTATTTTAAGAATATCCAATAATATAGCCTACAAACTATAAATATCAAATAAATATTTTTAAAATTAGGTTAAATAAATTGCTGTATCAGAAGACAGAAGGAAACATGCTAAAATATTGTTATATTTTTCTTTCTTTATAATTGGTTTAATTAGTAATACCAATTACTACTAACTGCCACTGTTAATTAGCCCTATTTAAATAATAGCATTTATGTAACAAAAAGTAAATACAGAATAAAACATAATTTCAAATAAACACCTATTTTTCCTATATTTATGTTAAAATAACAATATGCATGTATATACTACTGATTATACATTATATAAAAAATTTTGATCTTGTATGGTTGTGTCCTGGGTTGACCTAAAAAGTTGGTTATCCTATTCAGAGGGTTTTATGGAGTAATGAAAAAAGTATACTCCTTTAGGGGAAATTCGCACTTGAGGATTTAGGAGTAAAGAAGCATTACATCTACAGCTTGCTCTCAAATGGTTGAAAGACTAATGATAATGGGTATGGATATAGATACAGATGATATAGATACAGACACAAATACATGCAATTAAACATTTTCAACAAAAAAATAAATTGGAAAAAAATCACTCGTAAGTTACTTTAATTCTTTAGACATTATACACTAGCAAAATTATTTTAACTCTATGTCCTTTGTGTTCTTGCATAAGCAAACATATATATGAAACTCTTTGAATTTTAATCATTATAAATAAATAATCTTACTATGCCCCTCAAAAACGTTTGGTGAAAAAATATACTCTTAGCTACTCTAGGACAAAATAGGATCACATCATATTCGAATTTAGCATCCGCTGGCACAGAGCCTGGCACAGTGCTGCTGTGAAGACAGATGGCCAATAAGCAGCAGATGACGGGAGAGAAGAGGGACACATGAGACAGGACCGGAGCTGATCTGCCTATCCACTGTGTGGCATTAGGCAGGCTACTGGACATTTCCGTGTCCCCATTTATTCTCTGTAAAGCAGCAAAATCAGATTCTATGATCCCATCCAGCTTTAAATAGTTATTTCTTTAATTCCATGGACAAGTAACATAAATATGATCATTTGACTCTGTGAGGCATGTGCTGAAGTTAAAACAAGTAAAGGGGCAATCTTTTCTTTATGATTTACATTGCCATGTTCTGACATACCAACAAAAGGACTGAGTATGTGAAGAGAGAAACCACAGATGTTTGGATGTTCACATTGGCTTATTATCAAGATGCTGAGCCTGACTGCTTTGAAGTGAAAAGCAAACGAAAGATCTCTGGAGGATGAAGCTTCCCTTGAGATTTCTCAAATGTATTCGGTTCTGGCAGGGCCACTCAGCCCTCCAGAGCATTATTCTCTTACAACCAAAACAATTGCCCATATTTTGAAGTGAAATTCTGAATAATTTTTTGTTCTAATTATTCAAATAGCTCCACATACTTCAGTTTAAATGTCCTTTAATAAAACTGCCCTTAAATTTTCCTGAAAATTGTATAGATAGAAGGACATTTAGATAGAGATATGCATATATACATAGTTTTCTCAGGGAAAATATAGTATACTTATTTCCAAATTGTCTTATTATCTTACTTTTTATTTATCCATGAAGAATGTACAATATAAGTTTTAAAAAGATGCAGGTGGACAAGTAAGGTATATTTCAACTTAGTTCTTGTTTTCTTTAAACATAATTCAACCAATAGTCAAATCTATTCTTAGTACCTCATCAATTTTATAAAGCTGACTTGATTGATAGTGTATTACACTTGAATTCATCCATAGGAATGGTGAAAAACAGATTTTATATTCATACTATTTTATTAATACATTGATATTTATTTTCATGTTGCTATCATTTAATTATGGCTCATATCTCACTGGGATCCCCAGGGAGGTGCAAAATCTCCTCCAGTTTTAGGAGCATCAGGAGGCCAAGAAGATGTAGAAAGGATTTCTCTTAGGGGCTTTGAACTTTGTAGGTCCATATTTTAACAGTTGTGTCCCAAAAAAGAATAACTAATTCTATAAGACATTAATAGGCATTCAGAAAATAAAATCATTTCGTGGTCAAATTTAGGTAGTACAGCATCCTAGATTCCCTTCTTGGAAATCCACAATACCCAGCTGCATTTTAAAGTTCTGAGAAGTCCCCAAGTGAAATAAATCAGTAAAAAAAAAAAGGGGGGGACCTGAGTCAGCTTTTTAAGTTTATCAGGCTTCCTCCTGCCTGTCAGCCCTGGTCCTCCCTTACTGCCTGGGGATCCACTGTACTCTAAACCCAGCTCTGGCCCAGTCTACCTTTGAGCACCTTTGGGAGGTTGTGGGTTGCCCAGAATTTTCTGTAGACCCTCATAGTCTATAGACTCTAGCCTCTATGGTGATTCCTTAAAGAAAACATAAAAATCATTTAATTACTAGAACAAATTATTATTGATGTCCTCCAGGCTTTAAAATGATTCTTAGTCTATTTCTTACTCAACCTTCCTCTGCTGAAAATTTAGCAGGGCTGTCTTAAAATATCCCTAAATCCTAATATCAAATAATCACTGGTTGAAGGGAGGGGAGATCCTTAAAATCTGAAAACTTATCTGGATACAGGTACATTCTAGCATTAAAATCAGGTTCAGTCTGATGTATGCTCTTCTACTAATCCCTTAAATTGAATTTAACTTTGCCTTCTCTACTTTTTTTTAATGTGAAACTGAACTACATTCATGAAAGTGTTTCAACCTGGGAAGGTTGTATACTCAGGAGGAAGTTCACTTGTATCTTCTATACATAAGTTACCTTCTTTTGGGCTTTAATCACCCACCACATTTGTTGTTGTTGTTTTCATTTCTGTTTCTTGGTGTAGTGTTCATTTTGGGTGATGAGGTAAATATTTAAAAAATATGAACCTTGATGTTTTAAGGATAAAGTGCAACAGTGGAAATGGAAAAAGAAAAATAACATTCTCTGTACCCATCTCTCAGGCACCTGATCTGTGTTTTCTCATTTAACACTCAACAATCCTATGAGTTGGGCACTATATTCTCCAAGTTGAAGATGAGGATCTAAGTTCCAGATTTTCTTTTTTCAAAAAAGAAGATGATCAGCAACTATATTCTCTAAATTTCCCCAATATATCAATAGGCTATAAAATGGTTTGGTGAAATATAATATTCAAATATTAAGTAACTGACACTAATAAAATCATTATTTATTTGAAGTTAACTCATTTGTTTACTTTTTTGTGAAATTCTGATCCTTCCTTTTGCCCTTTGATACTACATTTACATTATACTTCGAATCTGAAATAACAATTGGTTATATAATTTAAATCATAATTTCCATAATATTTACTTACTCCTTATTCAGGACGGATCAGTAATTTTGGTAAGGACCTCCCAGATTATCTGAGAGGAAAGTCTGATAATGTCCTCTAACTGTTCTATTCATTTAAATAGAGTACTGTCTATCATTTAAAAAGGAAGCAAAATAATCCCAGATATCCATGCTACATAATGATAAATGATCTAGCATTAAGAAAAGCTGGGTATGAGGTGAGTTTATTTCCAGAGGGTTCATGCCAATCACCCAACTGACTTGATCAATACCATTCAGTATGATACAGTACAATTCCAACTGGAAACCCACAATAAATAAATGGTTGTTGAAATCAAAGCTGGCCAAATTCTTGCCAACCAGTTAATTGTATTTAAGTGCTCAACGTTTAAACACTCACACGGATTTACAGGTTTACAGAAGCAAATGTAAACTTTCTAGTTCTAAATTCATTGAACAAGCAAGGCGCTGTGAAAGTAAATTACCACTAACCCCATCAATAAAGTCAAGTTCCAGACACCCTACACTATATGTCAACATATCAAAACTAATAGTAATGATAGCAATTTAACAAATGGTTTGAACTGATCTTTCAGTGATTGCTTCAATAAAGCTCCTACTTCTTTTTTTTTTTAATCTTTATTGGAGTATAATTGCTTTACAATGGTGTGTTAGTTTCTGTTTTATAACAAAGTGAATCAGCTATACATATACATATATCCCCATATCTCCTCCCTCTTGCGTCTCCCTCCCACCCTCCCTATCCCACCACTCTAGGTGGTCACAAAGCACCAACCTGATCTCCCTGTGCTATGCAGCTGCTTCTCACTAGCTATCTATTTTACATTTGGTGGTGTGTATATGTCCATGCCACTCTCTCACTTCGTCCCAGCTTACCCTTCCCCCTCCCCTTGTCCTCAAGTCCATTCTCTACGTCTGCGTCTTTATTCCTGTCCTGCCCCTAGGTTCTTCAGAACCATTTTTTTTTTTTTTAGATTCCATATATATGTATTAGCACACGGTATTTGTTTTTCTCTTTCTGACTTAACTTCATTCTGTATGACAGACTCTAGGTCCATCCACCTCACTACAAACAACTCAATTTCGTTTCTTTTTATGGCTGAGTAATATTCCATTGTGTATATGTGCCACATCTTCTTTATCCATTCATCTGTCGATGGACACTTAGGTTGCTTCCATGTCCTGGCTATTGTAAATAGAGCTGCAGTGAACATCGTGGTACATGACTCTTTGAATTATGGTTTTCTCAGGGTATATGCCCAGTAGTGAGATTGCTGGGTCATATGGTAGTTCTATTTTTACTTTTTTAAGGAACCTCCATACTGTTCTCCGTAGTGGCTGTATCAATTTACATTCCCACCAACAGTGCAAGAGGGTTCCCTTTTCTCCACACCCTCTCCAGCATTTATTGTTTGTAGATTCTTTGATGATAGCCATTCTGACTGGTGTGAGGTGATACCTCATTGTGGTTTTGATTTGCATCTCTCTAGTGAATAGTTATGTTGAGCATCATTTCATGTGTTTGTTGGCAATCTGTATATCTTCTTTGGAGAAATGTCTATTTAGGTCTTCTGCCCATTTTTGGATTGGGTTATTTATTTTTTTGATATTGAGCTGTATGAGCTGCTTGTAAATTTTGGAGATTAATCCTTTGTCAGTTGCTTTGTTTGCAAATATTTTCTCCCATTCTGAGGGTTCTCTTTTCATCTTGTTTATAGTTTCCTTTGCTGTGCAAAAGCTTTTACGTTTTATTAGGTCCCATTTGTTTATTTTTGTTTTTATTTCCATTTCTCTAGTAGGTTGGTCAAAAAGGATCTTTCTGTGGTGCATTTCTTTGCTAAAATTTTAGTAATCTGCTCTTCTATTTATCAAAGGGAGTAATTTAAAAGTAACTGTAGCCTGAAATTTGAGCAGAAGAAGTAAACAAAAATTTTCCCCTTGTCTGTAAGGTTTTTATTTGAAAAAGACCAGTGAATGGAATGCATCGATGCTCCATATTGACTACGGATATAATATACCCCTCTCCTGAAAAATGAAGAATGCAAATGAATGGAAACTGGCTTTACAAAGGAAATGAATAGGTATTCCAAATCCTTATAAATTTCTTGTTTCTTCAGCATACATAACTAGATTTTATGCCATATCTGAAACATTTTAGAACTATGTAATGCATCGGTAAGAGCTACTAATTATTGAGAGGTAATTACGTGACAGATACTGAGATAAATGCTTTACATACATTGAAAAAACTTTAAACAGTATAATATGATGCCTATGAGGGAGGTCTTGGTAACCCCATTTCACAGATTATGGAAATGAGATTTTAAACATTTAGTAAGTTGTCCACAATAACACTGTTGAAGAATGAATGGTTCAAGGATAATCCAATGTAACCACTGGAACTACTACACTCTACTGCCTTTCTGATTCTCCTTATTATGAAGCATAAATTTTCTATATAAATGGCAGCGTTTCTTTGCCTGCTGTTGTGTAGTGTAGACTCAGTCTTCTAAAGAAACAGTGTGAGTACAGTTGTATGAGAGGCAGGATGCTTTAGAAATACCCAGCCACCTGGAAAACCATAACAAATATGACTTGGTAATCAGCTGTTTCCCAGAGCTGTGATGTCTCACATGTCAGAAGTGGTAAGCACTTCCCAGAGCTCTGACAAAATTACACCCAAATGAAATTTCTTCCTCACCAGGGAAACTCGAGAACAATGAATAACACTGGTACAGCATTTACAAATCACAATCCTGAATGCACAGGGATTTTTTTTTTCCTCTCTAAACAACCACCAATAAACAAATCCTTAGACTTGCCTATGGGGAGTGATGTGAATGCAATCCTTACAGCAAATGCTATGGTCACAACAGTAATTACAGAAAAAAAAATGACTTGATACTTCGATCCAAGGAATCAGACACTAGACCAATCTAAGTCTTGCGATGGAAACCCAGGTGCAGATTTACGTATGTGCACAGAAATGACTTTACTTCAGCTCCCTTTTGAGTCCTCTGCCACTGTGCTGAGTTCAGACTTCTACAGGGAGTAATCATGTCTAAGTCTCTGGTATGTCACTTCTCTGCATGGCTCTTGGACATGCACAAAAGTATTGCAGATGCCAGCTGTGCTCCAGGCTGCAGTATGCTGATCAGAAATTCTTTCCTGTCACTAAAGAATAAACCTGAATTGAGACTCAAAGAGGGAAAAGGGAAAATGCTCTCACTCCTCTGGGGTTTTAGCAGTGGCCATAGGCTTCAATAGTAAAAATATGGGAAAATAAAGCTGAATTATCATAGAATCTGTATAGTTTTTCACCCCAATTTTAATGTAGTCAGTTGGCTCAGTTAATGATACATATCTTTCAACATACTTAGTTGGCACTACATGGCACATGAACTATGGTTAAATTACCTGTATTTGATCATGTAATTTGGCAGGATTCCAATGAATATTTTTTGGAATGAATGAATGGATCACTGATATAACTAAACATACATTTTACAAGTTGAAGTAACATCTTTCCTTTACGCCATAATTATGGGAATGCAAACTGAAAGTAAATACATATATTTACTTTTACTCAGACCCTTTGACCCTACTCAAGTGAGAAAACCTCCCCAATTCCTAAGAAATTAGTAGAATGCCTTTAATTTAAGTGGAGCTTCCCTCTTCCTGGGATTCTAGAAGCATAGGATTGGAGCTGGAGTGAGACTTTTCCTGTTCAAGTGACACACTCCACAGCAACAGGAAATATTCAAATGTAAACACTGAAGAAGGAAGGATATTGACTATAATTAACTGTAAAATTACTAGGAAAGGAGAAAAAGGGTGAATTTCAATGGCAAATAACTTAAATATTCTCAAAATTTTGGCACGTTATGTATATGAAAATAGAGATAACCGATTCCTTCTATAAAGTATCACTTCACTAAATTTAGCCTAGCGATGTGATCAAGACATCTAGATTTTTTCCCCTTAAAGGAGTATGGAGAAAGTTGGAGGGGATAGATAAAATATAATCGACAAAATGTTGATAGTGTTTTGTAACTCATGGGGGTTTATTGCACAGGTTTCTATGTATGTGGTGGTACCTTACAGAAAAGCAAACAGAATGTATTTTCTCTACAAGTAAAAACCATTCTTATCTTTTCTAATGTTTTCTCATTCCTATTCACTCTCATTCTTTATGTTTGTTTCATTTTAAAGATTCATATTGTACCTCTAGAAATTATTAGATTGTTTTTACTATGTTACTTGAAATAATATTTATGTACTGGTAGATTATAAATAACATATTAAGTATGCCTAACAGAATGTCTAGAACATTGTAGTTGACAAATGTTATAGATATTATTTTTATTAACTTCTATAATAGATTTAAAGGATTTTTAAAGAAGATATGAGTATGACATCACCAAAATAAAAATAAGTTTTTTCAAGTTCCCAAAAGTTATGGGTGTATAAAATCTCCTATCAATTTACCCTTACTGCATCAAAGACTGCATCTTGATTCCTGCAGTTTGTGACAAAAAATTAACTTGTGAAACCAACAAATAATCAAGATGGTATCACCTAATATGCAAATAGCTAAAAATTCTGTTACATTCTAATGATGTTTGGATTCACCTAAAGGTTAGATCTCTTTATCACTATTTCTTAATTATTTAGGGAATAAGGGGGAAACATTTGGCATCATTTATACAAACTACAGAAATTTGGCAGAATATGAAAATAATAAAATAATTCAAGGCTTTTATTAAAATTTATTCATAACTCTAAGGTGGTGACATTAGGAAATGGATAATTTAACCCTTGTGTAAATTATGCAATTGAGTATAAAATTGCAATGTTTCTAATGTAGAAACATAACTAAGAAATAAAACTGATCACTTTCATTGTTCCCAATGAATTTTTTTAAATACACTTAAACTAAGGTTTTAAATAATTCATTTTACCTATGTGATTTCAGAATAAAGTCTTTAACTGAGAGATACATGAAGGAATAGGAACAAGATAAATATAATTAAAATTATTCAAAAAAAAGGAAAGGCATTAAGGATTCTCAATGACAGTTGGTCACTAGTGAAAAAAATCCTGGTGGGCTAGAATTGCAAAATTCCTTTCCTGGCAATGAAATGAGTTCCTCATATAAATTGTACCTCAGCATTCTGGGAGTAGCACCTTTCCAGTTTCTTCTGTTGCCATGGTTTGCCCTCTTAGAGATTATTTCTTCTCCTTCATCCCTTGGGGACATATAAGAAATGGATGTTTGGGCTTCCCTGGTGGCGCAGTGCTTGAGAGTCCACCTGCCAATGCAGGGCACATGGGTTCGTGCCCCAGTCCGGGAAGATCCCACATGCTGCGGAGTGGCTGGGCCCATGAGCCATGGCCACTGAGCCTGCGCGTCCGGAGCCTGTGCTCCGCAAAGGGAGAGGCCACAACAACGAGAGGCCCGCCCACCCCACGAAAAAAAAAAAAAAAAAAAAAAAAAAAAAAAAGAAATGGATATTAGAGAGTGGATTCTCCCTAGAGGCTGTCTATTTTCTCCTTGCTCGTCGTTGGAAACTTGAAGGTTGCTTTTGAAATTGAAAAAACACAGGGTTTTTTTTTATGGTTTCTTTGGTAACATGACTATCTCAAAATATATTAAGCATCTGATCTATTTGCTTGCAGTTGGTGCCATATGCCAATAACCATATCCAAACTTCTTTTCTGGACTTAGCAATTATGTTAACTCTGTCTTATTTTACTGGCTTACTTGATTGGCTTTAACACCTAATTCTCTGGGCACAGAGGTAGCCATAGATTTTTTAATGCTGTGAAGCCCCAAATTTGTGGACCTTTCCATATCTTTCTCTCTCTGTCTACACACCTAAAAATTCTTGCCTGTGACAGATGGTCGGTTTTTATATAATACTTTGTTAAATACAGCTAGAAACAGGTATGATATGCCAACATTATGGCTCTATATAACAATTTCCCTCAAAGCTGTAGGCACTGTAGAACATTTTCCTTCCAGGTCACTGTAGATGACAATTTTACAAATGTTTGGCCAAAGCCTCACAGGTCCTAACTTGCAGCATCATTTCCCTACATCTGTTACCTAACCACTAAACCAAAGCCACATATTTTAAGGATCTATTATGTGGCACTTATTCCTGGGATCAAATACTGTGTCAGGCAGGGTTCAGTGCAGGAACCATAAGCCATGGCTATGTTTTAAGCATAAAGAAGAACACAGAGAAATAGGCTCTTATAAAGCCTTATAGGAAATAAAGAAGCATGTTCAAGCCTGAGCCTCTTAAAAAGATTCCAAGCATAGAGAACAGGCTCATCAGGGGAGCTACTTCCTTTGAAACCACCACTGGGGACTGTTCATTATGGCCTACATCTGCCACCACTGCTGTAGCATCCTGAACAAGACAAAGCTAAAGACTCAGCATAAATCAGGGAATATGGAGTCAAATCAAGAAGCCAATGCAACCCCCACTGTTTCTTGACACCTAGGAAACTAGAATTAAATACTGAAATCTGCGTCAGGATAACGATTACTTTACTAGCTGATTCACAAGGCGCTATAGCACTATATGAATAGCATCTTTCTCTAACTTGTACTTTTCAAATCTACATGACGGATTTCCTTTGCACAATTTAATTCACACCAAGAACACTAACTCCAAGGGAGTGTGGAAAGAAAATTCAAAAAGATACTACCATGGCCAAAACGAGGTAATAAAGGATAGAAGCCAACTGTGTGGTAATGGCTGTGATAGGAAGAATTCTCCATCCCCTAGTTATTCCCTCAAATGTTAATCTAGTTACTGCTGAGAAGGGATTTTGCATATGTAATTAAGATTCCGATCCTTTTAAAAAATGTTTTTATTGAATATATTTGACTTATAATATTGTGTAAATATAAGGTGTACAACATGTTAATTTGGTACATTTATATATTGTTATATGATTCCCATTGTAGTGATAATTAGCACCTCTAGCATATTACATAATTATCCTTTCTTTATAGTGGTTGGAATAATTAAGTTCTAGTCTCTCAGCAAACTTGGTGATTATAGTATACTGTCATTGTCTATATTCACTATACAGTATTGTTCATTAGTTCTGTAGGGATTATCTACTATTCATTGCAAACTTGGACCTTAAACAGTGTCTGTCTTATCCCCCTAGCCCACATCTCCTGGTAGTCACCATTTTATTCTCTGATTTTAAGTTTGGCTTCTTTAGATCCACATATAAGTGGTATCCTATAGTACTTCTGTTTCTCCATCTGACTTATCTCACTAAGTATAATGTATGTGCTCAAGGTCCATCCATGTTGTGACAAATGCCAGGATGTCCTTTCTCATGGCTGAATAATATTGCATTCTGTGTGTGTGTGGAGGGGTGTGTGTGGGTGTGTGTGTAACTCCTTTATCCATTCACCTGTTGATGGATCCAACCACTATAGAAAACAATATGGATAGTAGGATACAAGATTAACATTCAAAGATTGGTTGCATTTCTTTACACTAGCAATAAAATGTCAGAAAGGGAATGCAAAACACCAATACCTTTTAAAATAGCACCAAAAAAATAAAATACCTAGGAATAAACCTGACAAAGGAGGTGAAAGATTTATATGCTGAGAACTATAAAACATTACTAAAGGAAACTAAAGAAGATTCAAAGAAATGGGAAGATATCCCATGCTCTTGGATTGGAAGAATTAATATTGTTAAAATGGCAATACTACCCAAAACAATCTACTGATTTAATGTGATCCCTATCAAAATACCCATGACATTTTTCACAGACCTAGAACAAATTATCCAAAATTTATATGGAACCGTAAACGACCCAGAATTGCCAAAGCAATCCTGAGGAAAAAGCAAAACAAAGCAGGAGGCATAACCCCTCCAGATGTCAGACGATACTACAAAGCTACAATAATGAAAACAGTGTAGTATTGGTACAAAAACAGACATACAGATCAATGGAAGAGAACAGAGAGCTCAGAAATAAACCCACACACCTACGGTCAATTAATCTTCAACAAAGGAGGCAAGAATATAAAATGGGAAAAAGTCTCTTCAGCAAGTGGTGCTGGGAAAGTTGGATAGCTTGTAAAATCAATGAAGGTAGAACACACCCTCACACCATGCACAAAAATAAACTCAGAATGGCTTAAACACAAGACATGACACAATAAAGCTCCTAGAAGAGAGCATAGGCAAAACATTCTCTGACATAAATCATACAAATGTTTTCTTAGGTCAGCCTCCCAAGGCAATAGAAATAAAAACAAAAATAAACAAATGGGATCTAATCAAACTTACAAGCTTTTACACAGCAAAGGAAACCATAAAAAAAAAAATGAGAAAACCTACTGAATGAGAGAGTATATTTGCAAATGATGCAACACACAAGGGCTTAATGTTCAAAATATACAAACAGCTCATACAACTCAACAACAAAAAATCAAACAACCCAATCAAAAAATGGGCATAGCACAGGGAGATCAGCTCAGTGCTTTGTGACCACCTAGATGGGTGGGATAGGGAGGGTGGGAGGGAGACACAAGAGGGAAGAGATACGGGTATATATGTACATGTAGAGCTGATTCACTTTGTTATAAAGCAGAAACTAACACACCATTGTAAAGCAATTATACTTCAATAAAGATGTTAAAATAAATAAATAAATAAAAATTTTAAAAAATGGGCAGACGACCTTAATAGACACTTCTCCAAAGAAGACAGACAGATGGCCAGTAGGCACATGAAAAGATGCTCAACATCACGAATTATTAGAAAAATTCAAATCAAAACTACAGTGAGATATCACCTCACACTGATAAGACTGGCCATCATTAAAGAGTCTACAAATAACAAATGCTGGAAAGGGTGTGGAGAAAAGAGAACCCTCTTGCACTGTTGGTGGGAATATCAGTTGGTACAGGCACTATGGAAAACAGTGTGTAGGTTCCTCAGAAAACTAAAAATAGAATTACCATTACCATATGATCCAGCAATCCCTCTCCTGGGCATATACCCATACAAAACTATAATTCAAAAAGACACATGCACCCCTATGTTCATAGCAGCATTATTCACTATAGCCAAAACACAGAAATAACCTAAATGTCCATTGAGAGATGAATGGATAAAGAAAATGTGGTACACACACACACACACACACATATATATATATATATATATATATATATATATATATATATGATGGAATACTACTCAGCCATAAAAAAAGAATGAAATAATGCCATTTGGAGCAACATGGATACAACTAGAGATTATCGTACTAAGTGAAATAAGTCAGAAATAGAAAGACAAATACCATATGATATCACTTATATGTGGAATATAAAATATGGCACAATGAACCTCTCTACAAAACAGAAACAGACTCACAGACATAGAGAACAGACTTGTGGTTGCCAAGGGGGGAGTGGGATGAGGGAGGGAAGGACTGGGAGTTTGGGATTAGCAGATGTAAACTATCATATAGAGAACGGATAAACAACAAGGTCCTACTGTATAACACAGGGAACTATATTCAGTATCCTGTGATAAACCATAATGGAAAAGAATATGAAAAAAGGATGTCTCTTTGTGTATAACTGAGTCACTTTGTTGTACAGCAGAGATTGGCACAACATTGTAAATCAATTATACTTTGACTAAAAAAAAGAAAAAAAATAGAGAGACTCCTCAAACAATTAAAAATAAATCTGCCATATGATCCAGCAATTCCACTTCTGGATATATACCCAAAGGAAATGAAAACAGGATTTAGCAGAGATATATGCACTCCCATGTTTATTACATCGTTATTCACAATAGCCAAGATATGAAAACAAGATTATGGTTCTGAAAAGATACATTATCCTGAATTATCCAGGTAAGTCCAATCTAATCATATGAACCCTTAAAGGCAGAGAAAATTCTCTGACTGGAGGCAGAAGAGATGCGGCAGAAGAGGAAGTCAGAGAGATACAAAGCTTGAGAAGGACTCAACCTTTGAAGATGGAGGAATGAGGCCAACCACCAAGGAACACAGGGGCCTCTAGAAGCTGAGAAAGACCTTAGGCCAGCATCCGGCAAGGAAATGGCAACCTCAGTCCTATGGCCACTCTGTGGGTCTGAATTCTGTGAACAATTTGTATGAACTTGGAAGCAAATTCATGCCTAGAGCCTTCAGAAAGGAATGCAGCCCTGCTGCTCCCTTGATATTGGCTACGGGAGACTCTTAGCAGAAAACCAGATGAGTCACTCTGTGCCTGAACTATTTTTTACACCACTTTATTAAGGTATGATTGACATGCAAGAAGATGTGCATATTTCATGTATACAACTCAATGATTTGGGGGTAAGTATACACCTGTGAAACTACCACCATGTGCCTTAAATTCTGACATACCAAATAGTGAAATAAAAAATGTGCTGTTTTTGCTCAATACATGGTAATTTGTTACGACAGCAATAAAAAACTAACACACTAACAGGCCATTAACACACTACACTACACACACACAAACACACACACACACACACACACACAGACTCTAAAAAAGGTCAGGGTAGAGGATTCAGAGAATAGATAAGTCAATTCTGCCCAGAGTTCTCAGAGAAGATTCCACAAAGAAGATGGGACGGTCTATCTAAGGCTTAAATAAATATAGTAGGGTAGAGAAGGAAAGAAATTTTATGAGTGACAGAAATGGCCTAAGTTAGGAGTCATTCAAGAAACTACAAATCAGGGCTTCCCCAGTGGCGCAGTGGTTGAGAGTCCGCCTGCCGATGCAGGGGACGCGGGTTCGTGCCCTGGTCCAGGAGGATCCTGCGTGCCGCGGAGCGGCTGGGCCCGTGAGCCATGGCCGCTGGGCCTGCAGTGGTGAGAGGCCCGCATACCGCAAAAAAAAAAAGAAACTACAAATCAGATCCATTTTTTTGGAGAAGGGGATGGCAGAGCTGATGTTGAAGGACAAAATTGGGAGGAAAAACTGAGACCAGCATGTGGAAGGGCTAAGTCAAGAGCTTAACAAATTTCAGAAAAAAGATTCACATCACAGAATAAATCCCAAATGAGAAACGTTGAGACAAAGCAGTGTATTGCTATAAAATAAAGTACTATTCAAGTTTTTACCAAGATGTTTCAGCTGGTCCATCCAGTTTGCCCTATTATCTCTGCATTTTCCTTCCAACCTGTGGAAATCTTCACCCCAGGAAACCAGCCTCTTAACATTTCTGTACGTAAATTTGCTGCTGATGTATGCCTATCTATGTCTTATAGTTGCTTAGTCTTATTTACGATTATGTCTATACAATAATGTAAATGAACCAAAAGGAATGAGGACATTATGTGAGAAAGCTCACTATGCCTACATATGCCTGCCAGAGATCAGAAGAGGAAAAATATGTTTTCCTTAATTTGCATAGTCACACTTCTAACACATGGGCGCTACCTTTTCCCATAACAAATCGCTTGCATATTACACAATAACTTTCTATCACTCAGTTATTTAATTCCACTATCCATTCAGTAGTAGTCAGATTTTATTTAAGTATATCTGATTAGTATTTATCCTTTTAAAATCACCAGATTCCCTGACCCCACTTTCAACAACAAATAGTTTTTAATTTCCCACTGAAGTATGTCAATATGACTAGAACACACACATTTGAAGTACATTCATTTTTGCTTGCCAGCATAGAAGGCTGGTTCTGGATAAGCATCTGTAAACTGAGAAATACAATCACAAAAATAAACAAACACATGCAAAGCCTTTTAGCAGGTTCGTAGATGCCTGTGGAGCTGCCATCCTCAGATGATGCATCCAGCTCATTTCATGCCTCCAACTGGAACAGCGTTGAAGAAAAATGCAAGGAAATTAAGTTCCAGTTTTGGTACATGCTACCAACAAACTCTGTATATTTCCTTCTTTCCTCCGCAGAATGGCAGCATTTCATGCTAACATGAGACATCAAATTTCTCATTTAAAGTTAGATTTTCAAACACTGTATCTCAAACAATTCACTTGCTATAACTTCAAATACATTCAAATTGGGAGAATCAGCTTCAGGTGTGTGAATATGAACATTTATATTTTAAAGCAGACATTTAGTACTTTCGCTTATTATTTTAATTTGGCCTCATATTTGGACTATTTTAAAGCTTTTTTAATGTAAATTAAAACTTTTTTAGAAAGACATCTACTGTCACAATAAGTTTTAATATATCAAAGGTACAGCTAATAGATCTAACAGAAAAGCCAACAACAATATTCATCTAAAGTTTCAAATGTTGTACCTATTTTTAAATTTGGTAAACTTCTAGAGATATCAGAAACTTATTTTCTCCTCTGGAAAAAAGATCTAGTATTTTAAACAGAGGAGGAAAAAACCCTAGACGATTTCATTATACAATGTCAATTTCCCTGCCTCTTTTAGACCTGGGATAAGAGAATTTAGACTAACTTTTCTAATCAGTCTCTCTTGCTCCCACTTGGAAACTTCCCCTCCTCTCACCTAAAAACCCTAGCAATGTTTTAAACACAGAAGACAAAAAAAAAAAAAAAAAAAAGAAAGAAAAAAAACCAAATGGTTTTATTTTAATTTGGCTTATGTTGTCACACAGAATTGATTAGCTTTCTTGTAGTTACATAGAAAGTTTAGCGCTCCCAGTCCAGGCAAGAAGGATGTGCTGATATTCAAAGCTACTGAGGATCTCTGTGCAGATGACTTAAACCACAGTATAAACACACGGCTCGTCATTATCTGGCATTTCTCCCAGTTGCCTTCTTTACCAGTATTTTGTGAGCATTTCTAAATACTGACCTATGTCTAAAATGTGCTTGAAGATGAAACCTTATTTTATTTCTTCTAATATCTGGGATATTCCAACCCAAATTAATATATCCCTGGAGGGCCTCACCAATAGAACATCAAAATATTAAGAAGCAAACTTATGAAGTAGACATCAACAATGAATTGTCATGTAACCAAAAGCTGAGGGTTTTCTCAAAAATTAGTGGGGTTTTTTTCTGGTAGACCCAAAATCATCAAATTCTGTACAACTTCAGAAAGTGTTAGCACAGTTGAAATTATAGATCTTTGGCTGAAAAGTATTTACTTATAATCTATGCAATTAAAACCTGATGATTAGGTCTATCTCTGGATTTTTTTCTTTATTGTAATTTATTGAAAATATTTCTTCACTCAAACAATAAAAAATGAAGGTTTGAAGATGGCAACATGTGCTCTAATTTAGAAACTTAAGAATTTGGGGGTGTTTCTGGAAAGTGTTTGTGCTCTTTGTTCCCTTATAATAACTTCATGCTAAATAGGTTATCACAGTTAATTACTTTGACATGGCTTCTGTTTGTGAATTGGAAAGAGGATAAAACAGATAAACTTCAGAGAACTTCAAATACTTGGAGGTACAGTTTAAAAGAAATGGGGTCGATATGAATTAAGAAGGTAGATATGTTTAGAAACTGGAAATACTCAGGTGTACTGACTTACAGAACAATCTACGTATGAAATCTCCTTAATCATACACGTCCCAGACCATTAATTACTATTATATGTAATTATTACAAAAAAGAGATTCTCACTTTTCCTAACATTTTGGAAATTTGACAGTAACTATATGTTTCTCCTGTAATGAGAAGCCTTAGAATGTATTTGTTATCAAATCTCAAAGGAAACTAAAACTAAAAATGGTTCTAATCTAAGGAAAGACTAAAAACGCAAATTCTTGATGTGAATATGGTTTTCTTAAATTTATAATCAGAACCCATTAGAAGTCCTTCAGACACAGGTGAGACAGTTCCTAGAGAACAGGAGGAGCAGAAGGCTCATTCTGTTATCTCAGCCTTCATCATCCACAGAAATTTCTAAGTTGGCAGAGCAGATGCACAGGTTAATAAAGACATTACAGAAAAGATTTTCAACATGAGATTCTCAGACGGTTATACGAACCCTGCTGCTCTGAGCCCCAGGTCTGAGAAGTGGGTCATATGCTCTTGCTTAAGTTCACCAGCTCAGTAGTATTTGAGAATAGACCACCTGTTAGGTGGGTAATGTACCCCAGCGGGAGGTCTGCACTAGCACCGAAAGGTTATCATGAAACTTATCCCTCGTTTGCCCTCTTTCTATATTTTATCAGCAGTAGAAATGTTGGAAGATGGTAGAAACATATAGCACTTTTCCTCTTGGGTAAGCATTTTAGAGTTTGAGAGCCCTAGATTCTTCTCACAGAAGTGACCGTGAGCTGTCAGGAACTAGCTTTCAAGCACAGCAGGAATCTTGATAAACAGAAGGAATAATATCTCCATATGCAACTCTGAATACTGAGAATAAAGGGAAGATAACAGCAAATGAAGGATATTATTGAAAACACAGTTTAAAGTGGAACCTTTGAATGTTTTCCTCCCTTGGAAGGTTGTAACGATTTGCTCCAAAATACACACAAGCAAACATTGTTTTTATTGTGTTCTTATGAATTTGTGATAAGGTGCCAGGGTCTGAACATATGAAAAAGCGAAGATGATAACCGCAAAGATTAGTATCCTGAGGAAAATGAAACAGTAGGTGTTTAGGTGCATATGAAAGCGTCTCAATAAATTTCTTGTATCTGAAGCTTGTGATCTTTTATTTGATAAATAAAAACCAAGACAGTGAATAATTTGATTAGACTTTGTAATATATTTACCTTATTGACAATAACCTATCTAAATTCAAAGGCTATCTAGAAGTTGAGACAGTAGTTGGTATTTCTGCGATGCAGTAGCTAAAATTTCAACAAAAACGCAGATGTCTGAAACAAGGGTACAGAGACTCTGCAATGTTTTCTATTTAAAATGCACTTCTTGGGCCCTCCCAAACAAAACTTCTTATGCTCTTAGCCTCCCCCAACTGGATATACTTCAGGGATCAAGGCTCTACTCAGTGACCTCTCTGCACCTCAATTGCTTCTGCATCCCTCTTTGATATGCCTTTCTCTTAGAGAATAAAACATTTGAGTCCACCACCTACCTTAGGTGTGATTCCAGGAAGCAAACTCTGAGAACTGGAGGTGCGTGTAAGTGATTTATTAAGGGCAGGCTCCCAAAAAAATCTGTACAAGGAAGGGGTGTGGTGTAGGACAGTGAAGGAGAAGACCCCAAGCTAGGGCAGGTTTTCAGAAAAAGGCCCAACCTAATCATTATCAGACTTCCCAACAGTAATACTTACTGCTAAAATACAACAGAATAATTAGTTCTGAGAGAAAACGATTTTAAACCAAAAGTTCTTTCCATTACCAAGTGTGGTAACTACTTCCATGTCCACCAACAGATAGCCTGAAAACACACCCAGTTAAAAAAAAAAAAAATTCTGTGATGAGTATATCAGCTAACATTGGAACTGTTTCAGTAGAGCTCTCTGGTTGTAAAGGTCTCTGGTGCAGAGGTCTCTGGTTGAAAAAATACATGTAGCCATGAACTTGTTAACATATCTATACTTTCTGAGAAACTTCGTGCTGAAAACTAACATAGCCTCCCGTTTGCCCCTGGAATACCTGAAAGATACAAATGCAAAATTTCCCAGGAAGGACACATCTTCACAGTAGGCCACAAAAGGTTTCTATGGATCAAACTCACAATCCACAAATAACCAACCACAACTTAGTAGTTAAAAAACATATTATGCTTATGATTCTGTGTGTCAGAAATTCCAGCATGGCACAGAAGAAATGGCTTCCCTTTAATATAAAATGACTAGAGCCTCAGATAGGAAAACCGAACAGCTAGGGGTGACGATGTCTGGGGTTTGGAATCATGGAGCTGCATCTCCTCTCCCATGTCTGGTGACTGATCCCAGACGTCCCTTCACATGGTTCCTCATTCTCTGGGCTTCCTTCCAGAATAACAGTGTGATGGTGGTCAGACTTCTTACGTGGTGGATCAGACCTTCAACATAGGGGGGCCCTGTACACAAGGAGAAAGCTACACTGCCTTTTCTGACCTAGAGTGTTAGTTTGGGTCCTTTGAAGAACAGCATCAAGATGGGAATTAGTTGTGCAAGAGATTTATTGGGTCATACAGCAGTGAAGGAAAAAGAGGAGAAAGCCAGAGGAGGCAATGAGCATTTTCAGACAGCAATGCAGGTCTGACTCTTATGAAGGAGGGAGAGAAGGGAGAAGTTTTGATAGGCAGAGTCTGACTGCAGGACAATCCAGGAAGGTATTAGACAAGCTGATGGGAAGTCTTTAAGCCAAAGATGCAAGTCAAAGGAGTCCCACATCTGGTAGGAACTGGCCTGCCTTAGTGTCCCTACTATATTCAGTCACTGACTGGAAGCAGCCCATGGGAAGCATCATCTCAACATGAAGGCTGGGGTGGATGCAGAGGGCAGAGACTGAGTTTGTCTTTCATTTAGGCTCCCCACAGCAAATAAATCTGGCAGACACATCTGCATGTGGCCAAAACTAGCCTCACAAGTTATGCACATTCTGCTGCAATGCATTGGTTACAAGCAAGCCATTTAAGTTTGCCCAGATTTTAGAGGAAGAAGCATAAACCCCATCTCTCAACGGGAGGAGTGTCAAAGATTTTACAGCCATTTAAAAACAAATAACTACCGCAACTATCTAAGTAAAAAATAACAATAATGTTTAAAATGTATAAAGCAAAAAAGCATTATGAACAAATGTTTAAGAAATATGAAGGAAATATGATCTAACATGCAAGATGAATTATTAAACTTCTTTTCCACTGGGAAATAAGACCTGTGTTTGGGAAAGAGTCTAATAGGGTACCAGACTTTTTCATTATAAAATGTTTATTACTATTTAATTTTTGAATCATTTGCCCTTATTACTTCAATATAACTAAACAAAAATGAACAAGTAAAGCTTACATTCCCATCCTTAAAACCTTTCTGTGCTTTTCCTCTTGCCAATAAGATCAAGTCTAAACATTTAGTATATAAGATCCTTCAGGATCTGACTTAGCTTTCCAGACTTCATAATACTCAGCATCAAGTAGTCTTTTGGTAAGTTCAGCTGTGGTAACAAAGTCCTAAGTCTCAGCTTGCAACACAGCTCAGTGGCTATCCTGTTTCTCAGGATCTAGGCTGAGAAACAGCCCTACTCAGGACATGCTGTTCTCTTGACAAAGGCAAATGAACAAGAAAACTGGCAAAACCAACAGGGGCTATTAAAGATTCTGCCAGAAGCTGCATGCTGTCACTTCTGCTCATATTTCTCTGACTGAACCAAGTCAATGACTAATTTTGATATTAAGAGGAGACAAGGAGGTGGGACATACGCCTCCCTTAGCAAGTCCGGCAACAGGTGGGATGCCAATTGCAATCTACCACATGCAATTTCTGTCATGGTAGGGGCTATACACACTTTAGATTTATTTCAATTTCTAGAACACACCCAACAATATTTCCTTCCTGGCACTGAAATCCTATGATTTGAGAAATTTGTTAGGTCATAGAGGTTAAGCCCAGCAGTAAGCACTGTGGTAAAATTTCTGTATCCAACTGAGTTCACATCTTGATTGTCATATTTGCTTTTAATTAGCAATTTTCCAGAATTATGGGATCTCTGATTTTGGAAATAGCCACAGTCAGTGTTAAGGATGGAGGTGGGGAGGAATATGTGTGAAACAGATGTCCTAGTCTGCTTGGACTGCTATAACAAAATACCATAGACTGTGAGTCTTTTAAACAACAAAAATTTTATTTTCTCATAGTTCTGGAGGCTGGAAAATCCAAGATCAAGGTTCTGGCAGGGATCAGATTCTGGTGAGTACTCTCTTCCTGGCTTACAGATGGCCTCTTTAGCCTCACATGGCTTTTCCTCTGAGCATGCTCAAGTCCTATTAGATTAGGACCCCGCCCTGATGACTTCATTTAACTTTATGAATCTCCTAAAGACCCTATCTCCAAACACAGTCACAATGAGGGTTAGGGCTGCAACAAGCACTAGGAATAAGTAAGAAATCAGAAGAGAATTCATGAAAGACTCAGATTAGTGCTCTAGCAAACAGATGTAAAGTTGGGAGAAGCTGAAGGGCTATGTCTTGAAAGCATATCTGAGAATGGAAAGAACTTTGTAAATAGAAAATGCCTCTCAACACAACTCAAAGAAATGTGCATAGTGGAAATGTACCAGAGGCTAGCCTAGCGTTCTTGACATACAAGTGTCACTTGCCAGCTAACTTCTTGCTTCCATTGCCTCATTATGAAGGAAATGGAAATAAAATATAAAGCTATATCAGTACAATCATTTTTCACCTAGTACGTGTGAACTCATGTCAAGTTGTCATGTCAGAGAGCAGAAAAAGGAAATAGTAATATGTAAAAATAAATGTTAAAATGGAAAAATGCTATGAAATATTAATAAAAATAAAACTGCCTTTGGGATCATGGTCTACATGAAGGGATTTCTTCGTACCCTTGCCCTTTTCCTTTGCTCTTTTATATGTATTTTCTTCAGCTCCAAAATATAATATGAACTTACCTATTCTCTCCCCTGAGTAATTAGCCTTTAAAATACATGCAGCTAGCTGGAAATACGTGTGATTCATTTGAAGTGGTTAGTTCTTCAGAATTCTATCCTTAATCCTACATAGTATTCTATCCTTAATCCTACACAGTATCATTATTTGGATAATAATTCACTTTGTAAGATGTAAGCCAAATTCTAAGTTCAGCTCTGAGATTTTTAACAAAAAATTAAAACAGAAAAAGTGCTCATGCAAGGAACTTTTCTCTAGGTCACCTCACCCTATGATTGTACTGTCATCCAGACAAGGGCTATTTCACTGTAAGAAATAAAATCCCCACTCTCACTTTATAACTGTCCCCAGTGACCAGTTGCTCCTGTGGTTTCCTTCACATGTAAGCCTTAGTACCGACAATCTGGTCACTTCTTGGGAGTCCATAATACCCCCAGGACAGAGTAAAAGGCCTGGCACCGTTCCATTTCACATAATTGCACTCCCCCTATTTAGCATTCCCTTACATTTTCAATTAAATATAACACTTCAGTCTATCAAATCCCTATGTACCAATGTATGGTTGCTATGTTCTAGTTTGTTCTTCACTTTCATGACAGGTAGTTTGCAAAGTCTGTGAATTTGCAGTGTTAAAGATTCTATGTAAATGCAAACTACTATCAATTCCATCACAGATCTGACTTTGCCCATTATGAAGGACCTACACACCCTCAGTGCCTTTCCCATGATGTTGGTAGTTTGCCTGGAATGGTATTTGGGTATTGTCCAAAAGTTTGTTGTCAAGTGACCTTTGCTGTTTAAGGGGAAAGATAAAAAATTTTACACCAAAGAAACAGAATCTAGATGGATTGGTGGTAACAGGAAGTGAATGATGAAAGCACATCACATAACACTGGAAGAGGCCATAAAGCCGCATAAAAGCCACCTGCTTTCTAGGCGATTATTTCAGATAATAAAATCACACTAGCTCACTGGTGAATTTACTCATATGCTTTCAATTCAAAGGAAATAACTATGGATCTAACATAAAAATCTCAGCAATGGATTTCTGGTTTCAAAGAATAATAGCACTTAATCATATGAAGACCTTTGTAAAGATCTTACACTTTATTTTGAACACCTACACTTTACAATGCATACCAACCCTTTTCTCAACTTAATTCTCCCAACAACCTTTCGTAGTAGTACATGGGTCATCACTGACTACAGTGGCTAGCAATAATTTTGCTCTCTTTATGGTGTTTTAATATTACTTAGTTTGTAACCAAATACATAGAATGCAAATATAACATTCTATTTTGCTCTTCATGAAATGTCTGAAGATCTTCTCCTTCCAGCAAAACCATAAAGTTCTTAAGCTTTATATCTATACTTTATAGTCTAATGGAACTTAGGACACAAAGTACACATTACATGAATGCTTACAGGTGAGAAATATCTGGCCCTGAGAGTTAACTGATTTGAGTGATCATAGCCAGGTAATGGAAATACCAAATCTAATTGTAAGTTTTCTGACTCAGTGTACAGTTGGCTTTTCTACTCATTGCAGAATTACTCCGTTGGGAGATTTGCCCTGAGCATCCTCAGCTGCCCTTGGCCCACCTTTCTGGATGGGATATATCACGAAGTAGATCATGCCATTTCCACCCACTGTGGTCTTATTCATCTAAGAATCAATCTGTGTTGTCTTTTTTTTTTTAATTAAGGGTTAGAAGTACGTAAATCCACAGCATCAAATCCTATTAGTACATTAAATCCACAGCACCAAAAGGGCTTTTCTAGCTGGTTAGGAAATCTACTCAAATATAGGCATGGAAAAAAAAAGCATACTTAGGTTTTAAGCAGAATATAATCAGTAACCACAAGCTGCATCTGAGTGCTGATCATTTACAGCACTTTAGTCCCTGGGCCAGTTACTAGATTGCAAGTCACATTTCCTCTTTGCACAGAACAGTGCCTGGGAAAGAGTAAGTGGTCAGTACACGTTTAGTCTTTTCAATGGCATTATTTTTTAGAATCATAAACTTTCTAATATGCTTAAGTATTCATTCAAGGGGCTGTAATATGAAAATAATAGAGAAAATGTGGGAGCTTGAGTATCTCCTTTTAGGAAGACCACAGGGATATTGCAATTTCAGAGAAGAATTTGAGTTTGGTGGCAGCTGGGACCATGAAGAGCCTACCAGGAAAAAAAGTTCAGAATGGTGGAAGTTAGTTTCCAAAGGGCCGGTATTCTTGAGGATGTATGAGGATGCAGCACATTAGAAAAGGTAGCTTTTAGGCATCAAACCCTCTATTAAGCACTTCACATACATTACTTTGCATGGTCCTTGAAGCAAGCCCAAGGAGTAGGCACTGCTATCTCTTCTATAAAGCTTGAATGTATATTTCAGGAAAAAAAATCACAAACAGGTCTTTCTTACCTGAAAATATTTGACTTGACAGTTTATACTGTTGCTGATGAAAGACAGGACAACATGAAGATGAGAGTATAGGAGAATGCTGACGAATGGAGGAGTTTGAGGTACAATGTATAAGGGAGAAAACTGAGATGGAATGACATGCAGGATTAAGTATCTTCCAAGGTTCAAATGGCTCAGCTCAAGGCACCAGATCTGCTAAGGCCAAAACTGTGGAACACTGTCCAGGAATTCCTATGAATGTTGGTGAGTTGCTTTGGTTTTCCTTAATGAGGATGGGGGACAACTAACTTAAGGAAGTCCAAATTGGGTAGGGTCCTAGGAAGTTTTGGGCTTCTTGTGTTGTACTGCGTGAAGCTTGAAAAGACCCAAACTCTGAAGATTCCTCATCATAGATACAGAAAGGGATGTAGAGCTTTGGCTACAATCTCCAATGCAGTGGTTTCAACACTGGCTGTTTTAACCCTTGAATCACCTGGAGACTTAAAAATATTAATAAAAGCTGTTATCTGGACTTCAGTCTCAAAAGATTCCAACTTTAACTCGTCTAAAGTCTATTACTACTTATCTAGAGCTCAGTTTTTGTTTGTTTTTCATTGTTGTTGTTGTTTTAAATTCCTCCTGGTGATTAGTGTCTGAATTTAAGTTTGAGACCCACTGATAATCCATCCCCTCATCATTAATGGAGGAGGTAAATTCATATCTTAGAGACAGAAAAAGAGCATGAATATAGTCATTGAAGAATAAAATTGAAAACTGATCATTTTAAATAGACTCAAAACTACATTAAAAACCTAGAAAGTTGAACAATCAATTCTGCATTCCAAAGAACTACAAGAGGCTAAGCATCACAATTTAAAAAGGAAATGGATCTATATGGCACGTTTAAGATGAAAATTCTAATTTGGGACCAAAATACAAGCAGTTTTCTTCACCTGTAAAGTCTAGAAGAATTAGACAAAAGTGAAACCAAAGGCACATAACCAAAGGAGGAAAATCTAGTCTACTAAAATATTGATATTTTCCTTTGTTTTCTTGTATTCTTTGATTAGAAAAACTTTCATCTTTTGGAATGGAAATTCATCTTTGGAATGGAAAAATAGTTACTTGTCACTAAAAGAGGGACTTAGCAACTAGTTTAGAAAAAGCAAATTAATTTTCAAAGCATACACTTATTTTTTACTGTACATCAAACTATCCTTGAAGCCTAAAATTCCTTTCAGTATTGTTAATAAGACATAAAAGGCACAAATCTAGCCATGTTTTGGGAAGGTTTGCATCTTTTGTTGTTGTTGTTTGGTTTCTGTTTTGTTTCGGGGGGGCTGTTTATTTGTTTGTTTTGAATTGTAAGTCAGAAATAATTAGATTTTGCATTCTGCTAAGATCATCAAAGCTTGCCTACTTGGTTTTTGGAGGTTCAGAGCCCAAGCAATACGGAAGGCCTTAGTAACAATGTACTTATATTTGCAACTATATTAAATTCAGTGCAGCCCTGGAAATTAATATGCTCTGCCTGACAAGAGAAAAGCTCAACCAAGATACGTGCAGACACTTGGCTTTGTTCACTGTGAGAAGCTCTACTAACCAAGCATTCGCCAGCTTTATTAATTCTTCCTGACTGTTGGGTCTTCCTGATTGTTTATTTGTTTGTTGCCATTAGCAGATTTCTTTTATAAATTCTCTCAGTGTTGCCATATGTTGCTTCCTACCATCAGTCAGGGGTGGACTGGAGCAGCCAGTAAAGCAAATTGAATTATGGCAGAATCGAGGAAGAGTGTAGCCATTTCTTTCTTACTGAAATACAATTTGGTTCTTCAGCTGGCAATATGGAATTAGGGAAAATTGCTCAATGAAATAACTATGGCACCATCCAAATGGACAGAGCTTTACTGCTAACTTTTTATAGAAGTTAAAGAATAAAACATTTTATAGCTCACATGACAAAATTATAGTAGTCATTTTGGATGTGTTTATTTTTTAATTCAACATTGTAAGTAATCTACACATATTTCCTTTTTGAGTATTTTTCTGAGTAAAACTTTAGATACCTAGATTGTTCTGTTGTTGCTGATTGTTTTAATATGAAACTAGCACAATTTAAATTTCTCCCTACAACCAGAAGAAATCTATTGAAAGATCTTCAACAACATTCATGGTAACACAAGAAACACTTATTTATACTAAAAGTATACAGACAGTGTTTGAAAAGAAATAGGTTACAAGGTAGAAAAATTAGAAAGTATAAATAAATAAATAAACTGTATGTCTGTCTGAATATATAACATGTTTCTACTGTGAAGGTGCATTCATTGTTTGAATTTTAAATTCTAGATCTCTAGAGAAAAAAACATTGTGGAAAAAGAGATTAGGTTTTAGTCCTTATTCTGCCCTAAACTTGGTGTATTTTATTAGCCAAGTTACATAATCCATCTATCTCAGTTTCTCACTTTAATTAGTTAATATTTACTGTGTACTTAATAATGCCAGCAGAGAGAATATCAGGTGGTCTCAGGGCAGAATATGTTTGAAAAATATCAAGGAGGTAAGTGTGGGTAGAGAGGAGCAATCAAAGGGAAGTGATGACAGAGAAGAACAAGAGGTAATAAGTACACCAAACTGGGATTTTACTGTGAATTGAGAGGGAAGATATTGGACTGATATAACAGAAGAACGATTCCATTTTTAAGGTGTATCTCTGTTTACAGTGCGAGAAATAGTGGTGAAGGAGGGATAAAGCAAAAGAGGCATGGAAACAAGTTATGCTCTATTTCAACTGAAGAAGAGAGCAATTATGGTACCTTGGTGCAAAGAAGCAGAGCAGAAGCAGAAGAAAGGAGACAGATTTGAAGTATATTTTGAAAGTAGAACTATAAGAATTTGCTGATATATTGAGTGGATTGTAAGGAAAAGAGGAAAGTCAAGGATACTCCCTGGGTATTTGGTCTCAGGAACTAGAAATGTTCAATTACCAATTATGAGATGATAAAATGAGAGAAGCAACATTAGGACTTTGGTTTTAAAGTCATTCATTATACATCAAAATGAATCCTTTGGACAGTCAGCTTTAAAGTCTGGAACTTACAGAATAGTCTGGCTTTGAGATATAAATTTGGAATTCATCACCATGTAGATAGAATTTACATCCATAAAAGAGGATAATACAATTTAGATAGTGAGTCTATAGAAGAAGTTCAAGAACTAAACCACAGAGCATTCTAAGGGTGAAAAGAAAGTTTGAGGAGGAGAGAAGAGACCAGCAAAGGGGACACTACAGGAACACGTGGTGAGGTGGGGTAGGAGCCTATAGAATGATGACTTCAGGGCCAAGTGAAGGAGGTATATCAAGAAAAAGAGGCTGATCAGTTGCTCCAAATTCTGACAATTGGATGAGTAGCATGGGGGCAGGGATTAGACTAGACAATCCTGGATTAGATTCGATGTGGCAATTTTGAGGTTATTGGTGACTTGGAGAAAGCTGTTTCAGTAGAATGGTAAAGATAAAAGTCTGATTAGACTAAATCCAAAGGAAAATGAGTGAAGACGAAGTAGAGAAAGAGAATATAAATTACCTTTGGAGGAATTTCTCTCCATAGAGAAGTAGAGAAATGGAAGCAATTGATGAAGAGGATTTCGGACTGATGAGAAGGTGACTGGGTTGTTTTTGTTTAGGTGTAGAAGTTATTATAGGATATCTGTATACTGGAAAAAAGGAACTAATGAATCAAGAGAAAGATGGAAGAACTGCAGGAGCAATGTCCTTGAGTAGGTGAGAGTATATGATTCCTACTATACATGTGCAGGCATGGATCACTGTCAATAGCATAAATCATTCATCCAAGGTAATAACATCCAAGTGTGTATGTGCTCAGATACCTGAGGGAAGATAGGTGTGGTGACAAAGCTTACCAAAGGTCCCTTCTTATTGTTTCAAAACTTCTCAATAATCTAGAAGATGAAGCCATCAGCTGGTAATGAAGAGAAGATAATTGGTAGGAGTTATGAAGAGAAAAGTTGAAATGCCAGCTAAAACCATAATACTCAAAGAGTAGAATTCGTAGGGCTGAATACTGGAAAAGAGGAATCAACAGGCAAAGACCTCTATACATATGCACAGAGCGATCGAATCTTTCTCTGAATATCAGTCTGTACATATGTAAAGGGAAATTCCATGATGCTGAATGAAGAACAACTTTTAGGGAAAAAACAATTATAGGAGAGCTGTGAGCTAAATAATTAGCAGAACACACTAAAATCCAATGAGTGGTCAAGCTTTAACTAGCAGGCATGTAGAAACCTTGGTGACTACATGATGGCAGCCGTTGAACCCACAGGAAGGCCATGCCTTAGCTGTGGGGCTAATTTAGCCCAAGTGTAAAGGTTATAACAGATCATCTCTTAATAGGTTAAAAAATGTTAAAGGAATCAAACTTGCACCCAAACTGCCTAACTCAAGGCAAGAACAAAGTCCAAGACTCTTTAAAGAAAACAACAAACTACACATTTGACAATGTAAAGTACACAATGACAATACCAAAAACACCAGATACGCAAAGAAAAAAAAAAAAAAAAAAAGGAAAAAAAAATGACCCATAAGAGCAGGGGGGGGGGGGGGGGAGGGGGAGAGAAAGAGCCAGAAATGACAAAGATAATCAGTTAAGGCAAAGAGGAAATATAAACTAAATAACAGATGAGATAAGTAGAAAATACCGACTAAGATGGTAGATTTAAACCTGGAAATATCAATAATTACATGAAAAGTAAATAATCTAAATATATCAATTAAAAGGTAGGTCTTTTCAGATCAGATAAGAGCAAGACAAAATTATTTGCTGTCTAAAAAGAGATACATCTTAAATTAAAAAAAGAGAGAGAACTTAAAAGTAAAGTAATAAAAAGAGATATAACATGCACATATTAATCAAAAGAAATATGAGTGGTGAGATGAATATCAGAAAGAAACTTCTGGACAAGAAATAATACCAGGAATAAAGAGGGACATTCCTTAATGATAACAGGATTAATTCACACAGAAGACATTGCAATCCTAAATGTTCAAAATACATGAAGCAAAAACTGAAAGAACTGACAGGAGTAATAGACAAATCCACAATTGTAGTTGAAGATGTTAACAGACCTCTCAGCAGCTAATACTGATAGCACAAGTAGACAAAAATAAAGAAAGAGAAAACCATAAACTACGCCATCAACCAACTGAACCTAATTGACTTTTATGAAACACCCACCCACAGTAATAGTGAGTGGCATAATGGTCCCCCAATTCATGTCCACCTGGAACCTCAGAATGTAAACTTATTTGGAATAAGAGTCTTTGCAGATGTAATTAAGATAAGGATCTTGAAATGAGATCATCCTGGATTAGGGCAGCCCTAAATCCAATGACACTGTCCCTATAATGACTGAAAAGGAGAAGACACAGAGAAGATGATGTAGAGATAGAGGTACAGAGTGGAAAGATGCTTCCACAAGCCAAGGAATATCAAAGATTGTTGGCAACTACCAAAAACTAAGAGCGAGGCATGGAATGGCTTCTTCCTCAGAGCATCCAGAAAAAACAAACCCTACCAACACTTGATTTCAGACTTCTGGCCTTCCCGAATGGTGAGAGAATAAATTTCTGTTGCTTTAAGCCATCCAGTTTGTGGTAATTTGTTACAACAACCCAACTACAGTGTAAGACACATTCTTTCCAAGTGCAAATGTATCTTTCAACAGAATTTAAAAGTCTTGATAATTACCAAATATTGAGATAATATAGAGAGAATTGCCCAGAATGCAGACTGCAACAAAATTAAATTAGAAATCAGCTACAACCATAAACAAGATGAAAAGACAATACTCAGAGTGGGAGAAAATATTTGCAAATGAAGCAACTGACAAAGGATCAATCTCCAAAATATACAAGCAGCGCATGCGGCTCAATATCAAAAAAAAACAAACAACCCAATTCAAAAATGGGCAGAAGACCTAAATAGACATTTCTCCAAAGAAGACATATAGATGGCCAAGAGGCACATGAAAAGAGGCTCACCATCACTAATCATTAGACAAATGCAAGTCAAAACTACAATGAGGTTATCACCTCACACCAGTCAGAATGGCCATCACCAAAAAACCTACAAACAATAAGTACCGGAGAGGGTGTGGAGAAAAGGGAACCCTCTTGCACTGTTGGTGGGAATGTAAACTGATACAACCACTAGTTTCTTAAGTAACCTCCATACTGTTCCTTAAGAAACAGTATGGAGGTTACTTAAGAAACTAAAAATAGAACTCCGATATAACCCAGCAACCCCACTACTGGGCATATGCCCAGAGAAAACCATAGTTCAAAAAGATACATGCACCTCAATGTTCACTGCAGCATTATTTACTATAGCCAGGACATGGAAGCAACCTAAATGTCCATCAACAGAGGAATGAATAAAGAAGATGTGGTATATATACATGATGGAATGTTACTCAGCCATTAAAAGGAACAAAATTGGGTCATTTGTAGAGACATGGATGGACCTAGAGACTGTCATACAGAGTGAAGTTAAGTCAGAAAGAGAAAAACAAATATTGTATACTAACACATATATGTGGAATCTAAAAAAATGGTAGAGATGATCTTATTTGCAAAGCAGAAACAGAGACACAGATGTAGAGAACAAACGTATGGATACCAAGGGGGAAGGGGGAGGTGGGATGAATTGGGGGATAAGGATTGACATATATACAGTATTAGTATTATGCATAAAATAGATAACTAATGAGAACCTAAAAATAAATAAATAAATAAATAAGATCCATTAAAAAAGAGAAAGGAAAATCTTGAGCAAATATGAACCACTGTTATAGTTGCTCTTTGTAACTGCAAGTCCCTTGAGCTCAGGGTCTTGATGGATAGAAGGAAAATGAATAACAACAACAAAATCAGCTACAGAAAGATATTTTGAAAATTTGCAAATATTTTGAAATTAAACATTAAATTTGTACATGAATCATAGGTCCAGGAAGAAATCACAAGGCAAATAAGAAAATACCTTGAACTGAGTGAAAATAAAAACGCAACAATATCAAAATCTGTGGGAGGCAGTTACAACAGCAATTAGAGTTATGTTTTGTTTTAAATGCTTCTACCAGATATTGAGAGAGAACTAAAATCAATGATTTAAGAACATGTGGAGGGCTTCCCTGGTGGCGCAGTGGTTGAGAGTCCACCTGCCGATGCAGGGGACATGGGTTTGTGCCCTGGTCCGGGAGGATCCCACATGCCACGGAGCAGCTGGGCCCGTGAGCCATGGCCGCTGAGCCTACGCATCCGGAGCCTGTGCTCCGCAAGGGGAGAGGCCACAACAGTGAGAGGCCCGCGTACCGCAAAAAAAAAAAAAAAAGAACACATGGAACCAGAAGAATATGAACAAATTAAATCCAAACAAGTAGAAAGAACAAAAAATAAAAATAAGAGATGTTAATAAAATAGAAAACAAAAACACAAAGAGAAAAAATAGTGAAAAGATCAATAAAACCAAAATGTAATTCTCTGAAAATATTAAAAACATTTATATACCTCAGTTAGAATCAACAACAACAAAAAACATGGATTACTAATAACAGGAATATAAGAAGAGATTCACAGATCCTACAGACATTACCAGAAAGAGGGAAAATTATGAACAATTAATGCCAATAAATTCAACAAGCTACATGAAATTTACAAACTACTTGCAAGACAAAAATTACCAGAACTGACTCAAAATGAAATAGAAAATCTGAATGGCTGTATTATTTATCAGTAGAATTTTCTAATGAAAAATGCATGCAAAGAAAGCCCTCAGACCTACATGAATTCTTTAAAATATTGTTAGGAAGTAATAATAAATTTCATACAAACTCGTACATCAACATGTAAATGGACACAGTGTAGATCAATCGTAAAATAGAATACTACTCAGCAGTACAAATGGACAAACTACTAACCCTGCAAAAAGACACATGATGCATCTAAAAGTGTTATACTGAGTTTAACCAGACCCAAAGAGAGTATATTATATGATTTTATGTTTGAAACTCTAAAAATGTGACAGAAGAAATTGAACTTGATGATTAGCAATTCACCTTGAACTTTAAATTCTATTAATTGATGGAAATTGTTATTAATTTTCCATCTATTTACATTTTTAATTTCTTGCTAGGCTGTATTTATTTACCTTAAAATAATCCTACTATTTTGTTATACCATTCCACTCCTAACTAGTGAATGTCTTTCTTTTCTTTCTATATAAAGTCCTAACTGTAGAAACCAACCCATTTTTACTAAATTAAGCCATTATAATATACATGAATAAAAAATACCAAGAAATGAGAAATTGTGCATTAAGAAATAGATTTTTCAGATTAAGCTTTTCTATGCATATTATTTTTCTGCCCATTTGCAAGTATTCTCATATGTCATGTTTCCTTACATGACACCTACATTTGAGACTTACATATTATATATATATTATTATAAAATAACATTGTATTCCTTTGGACTTCTTTTTCCTAATAGAAGCTAAGTAAGAGTAGATGTGATATTTGAATTTTATTTAAGTCTGTTTAGTGAAAAATTTAAGAGCGTGTAACCATTTTTCACATCTCTTCAACATGTTTTGGGTTGAAAGAAAAAGTTGGCATTATGTTCTGAGCTATTTAGGTCTCTTATTAAATACACAATAAATTAGAAGAATCTTAATGTAAACATGAGTTCAGTCTCTGTTCAGGTATCCATTCCTACATCTAGAGAGACTAAAAATTTCTTCCAGAATAGGTTTTCTACTCATTTTTCACACTGATTGTCTCCAGACCCAGGAAGAATTAAAAGTTACAGGTTTCACCTGTACATACACTTTTAAACAATGTATCCAAGTTTTGCTGAGCTTTGGAAAGTATGCTGAAGGTTTGTTTTGTGTTCAGGGCAAAGGTTGACTTCTTCCTTATTACAAAATATTTTGCTACCTCAATCTTTCCATGAAACAAGAGACAGAAATTCCCTCCTGAAAGTCACTGCCTTGCAGGAATACGGAATTACAAGTCAAACAAGAAGGCCTCAGGAGAAACAAAGTTAATAGCAAGTGACCTTATTTGCATCCACATTCTATCAAACAATTCTAGGTTTGTTGGCTTAGTGAGAAAATGATTTTTCCTTTAAATCCTCACAGTATGTTCTTTCTACTATTCTTCCTAATCTCACCATGTTAAAATATGTCCTGTTGGTGGAATCCTGAACAAATACAGTGTTTATATTAAAAGACAGAAGTATCTATAATTGATCTCACATATGCAAATCTGTTTATTATAATAAATGATAGCTTAAAATTTGGCAGACACTGACCTCTAATATGAGATAATATAAAGACAATAGTCCAGGAAGACTATGACCATTTCTCTTTAGGATTCATAAGTAAAAAGGTAAGTGATCAGTATTAATTGTGAATAATACAAGCATTCCCCAAAACAGAGAATTCAAAATAAAGGGAATAAGCATACATTTATTCTTATTTAAGCACACAAAAAATATCAGATTGCATGCATTATTAAGCATGCAAAAATAAATCTTCTGAGAGAATCTAGGCTTAAAAATTCTTGTTTGGAATCATTATTGATACATTCATCTCTGTACTTTGAATAAGAGATCAATGCTAATAATTAATTTTGGTAAACTTCAGACAATATATTTACTTTGCATGAATGAGAGCTGATAAGATTCCACATACTTCCTATAGAAAGCTCAGTTATCTTCTTTGAACTTAAAAAAAATCAACGACTGACTTCAATATATGGAAAAATAACATATAAGATTTAAAAGCCATATCCATATAGAATACATGAGTGTGAACTAATGTGTATATTGTGCATATGCCTGTTTACAAGGAAACAACTTCATAGAGAACAGTGTACACACCTTAGCCATCTATTCCTCAATTTTAGTATTAATTTTGTAAATAAATTTTAATGAATATTAATGTAATCTCAATCACGTCTTTTTTTTTTTTTTTTTTTTTGCGGTTCACGGGCCTCCCACCGCTGCGGCCCCTCCCGTTGCGGAGCACAGGCTCCGGACGCGCAGGCTCAGCAGCCATGGCTCATGGGCCCAGCCGCTCCGCGGCATGTGGGACCCTCCCCGACCGGGGGCACGAACCTGTGTCCCCTGCACCGGCAGGCGGACTCTCAAGCACTGCGCCACCAGGGAAGCCCTCAATCACATCTTTCTGATGCATTACCAATATCTGAGTTCCTTGCCTATGGAAAGTACCAACATTTGAATACCTGTTCTATAGAAAGTACTTACTAGAGGCTGGGGATACAAAGATAATTAGAGAATATGCCTGCTCTCAAAATTCATAACATAATGAGCCTTACTAAATTTGAAGTATTAGAAAGATGGAATTAAACAATTTCAATCTCTAAAAGGAAAAGATATTAAGGCTTCTTATATCTCTCTCCAAAGTTTATTAAGAAATGATCCGCATTTTAATTTATTTCCTAAATGCTATTTTAAAATTGATTTATTATTCTTATTAGAGTAATACATACATGCACATAATTTTAAATCCTATGGGCTTAAAAGCCAGTGGTTTCCTTCTCTACTGCTCGCTCTCCGTTACTCTCACCTAAAGAACCACCATTAACTGTTTACATGTTTTCATTTGTCTGATGGCTATTTTCAAGTCTCTAAAATAATATGCTGATACAGCCCTGTCTTGATGTTCCATTGTTAGAGAGATTTTTAAAAGAAAGACGTTCACAATCGTTATCTTTTCTGTCATAATTTTACAACATTAGGGATAAAATTTATATTCTGCTGCATAACTAGATCTTCTTTGTTCCTTAGTTGGTTTTAAATGTTGAAAACTCAATAAATCAGAATATGCATTGTTACAAATATATAAATAATATTCAATGTAGTGTCAAGCAGTATGCTACGACTACATATTTTTCCTGAAATTTTTTAGTATTTTGTATTTCTGCTCTTACCATATTTATATAGTGATTTAAGTAGCTTAGTTATACAATACTTTATATGGATTATTTTTAATATTTGCTTTTTCTCCAAAAATAGCATCTCAAACTTTTCTGAGATCATGAGGTTTTTTTTTTTTTTTTTTTTAATTTTTTTTTTTCCTTTTTTAATTTTTTCTTTTTCACTAGGGCTGGTTTTCTGATTAGCTTTTTTTTTTTTTTTTTGCGGTACGCGGGGCTCTCACTGTTGTGGCCTCTCCCGTTGTGGAGCACAGGCTCCGGACGCACAGGCTCAGTGGCCATGGCTCACGGGCCCAGCCGCTCCGCTGTTTGTGGGAATCCTCCCGGACCGGGCACGAACCCGCGTCCCCTGCATCGGCAGGCGGACTCTCAACCACTGCGCCACCAGGGAAGCCCCTTTCTGATTATCTTGATGTTTACTTTTGCTTCAACTATTTCATAGACTTTTTTTTAATCCACCCATATTTAAGAATGAGGCAATAAAAAGGCTGCTGGTATCTCTCACTATCTGAGTGGGTACTGCTGACTGGCAGGAAATGTTTAGGATTAGATGTTAGACAGGTAATCCCAAAGGGAATACAGAAGGCAGCAATACCCACTAGGTGAAACATCATGTCATAGTTGCTTATGTTTTTTGCAAGAAATATCTTTTTTTATATATGTGGGTTTGAATTATTATTTGCTTGTTGAGCATGTACGTATCTGGCCTCCCTTCCCTTCATATGCAGTGTTTGGAGCGTCAACTATTTTGTCATGTACCCTCAATTAGTCTTCTCTTTCCCGCCTAACTTCTCACGGCTGCTCCCCATCATCCATCTGATTCAGGAACCCGTGTTGATTTTGCTAAGCAGGCCTCACATTCTAGCTGCACTTTCTCACTTCCATTTCTACCTTCAATCACTCCTCTTGCATATGTCTTCTGCTGTTCTACTGTTACACTTTAAACCTCCTTTATTCTCATTTTAATGCAGTTTCAGGAAGGAGAGGCTGTGTTTGTTCTGCAAGTGACCACTTAGATGACCTAGAACAAGACATACAACTTATATGGGCTTCTAATTTTCCATCTATAAAACGGAAGGGGGTTCAGGTATTTGACTTAAATTAGCATTTCCCTCACTATGTTCCTCGGAATACTCGTTCCATTAAGTATTAATAGATATTTTATGATTAAATATTAGATGCTGCATAACATATCCACCCTTCGTGATTTACATACACTTTGGTGTAATAAAATCTGGGAAAACCCAGCAAAGGAGCTTGTTTAACATTTTGTTACACAGCATTACTCATCATGGAAATCTATAATTAATGAAGAACGTACAATATCTCAGATAATTAATGGTCTTTACTAATTTTATATATAATGATTTGTGTATCTTTTAGAAAATGATAAAAGTCTTGGAATGGAAAATCTTCTTCACAGCTTTGATTGTTTAGAAATTACTGTAAAAACACCTGCAAAAAGAATCGATTGACAGAAGTACTAAAAAAAAAAAAGACATCACAAATGGAATCGATTTTCTGTTGACATTTGTAAAACATTAAGGCTCTTTCGTACAAATTTAGTCAAAAGTTTAGGCCCTGCTAAACATTCTAGGCCATTGTGCAAATCTATACCGGCAATAAGAAAATAGTTTAACAGCGATGACCTAATAATTTCAATGTTTATAGGAGAGTAAAGCAATCAAAATTCTCTTAAAAACACAGTATGAGTAGTTTAAATAATAACAGAATACTGATTTTCTTGGTGTTTTCAACTTGTCTTTATGACTGTGACTTCTAAAAATACTGTATATTCAGAAATTCAACTCTGAGCTATTTTAAAGCTGAAATCAGAGTATTTTGGAGGAAAAAAAGGACAGTTTTCTTTGACTGGGAAACACAGAGTTAATTCTAGCTTCTCTCCTTATTTCAGTCAGTTCCTATACAGATCTTGTATAAACTTACACTTGTCCATCTTGTCTCCCCTCTTCTGTAAAGCCCTCCTCAGATTACACACTTTAACAGAGATACCACTTTTCTGAACTCTCATTATCTATAACTTTCACTGCACAATTTAGCAGTTGATGTGACTGAACACAATTTGACTGTAGTGAGTTTATATTGTTTTATCATTTATTGATTCAGTGTGCATTTCCTTATCCTCCCTATTTAAACTGTGATTTCTTAAAAGCACGTACCCTTGATCTTATTCAACACCTACCTAGGGACGAACCCATTATAATTAACCAAGATGTTTATTGATTATCTGAGTGTAAAAGTGGAAATCAAGACAGCTGTTTTTAAGCCAAAATGTTAATCATATGAAATAGATATTTCTAACAACAAATAGAAATGTAACATTGTTATAAATGGAATATATTTTCATGCTTTTGGAATTTTCTTTCATTTCTTAATTGTCAAATTTTGTACAACCACATATTGGTATTAGCCTTTTGGCATATATGATTGACATTATTCTATATAGTATCTTTCAATGTTTAGCCCATACTTGTTTCTATAACTGAAAATCTCTCTTGGTTAAATGGGAAAACTAATAAAAACAATTCAAATACAACGGGAATGCTACAAATCTTTACCAAATATATCAACAATTATTATGTAATAGATACAGAACTAGATACAGTGTAGGATTAAAATTTAATAATATCCTTTTCTTCAAAGATAATGAGAGTAAAATAAAATAAATAAAAACTATAAATAATTCTATTATATTAATTTTAACATACAGGTAGCCTTTAACATAAAAATAATAGAAGAATGCCAAGGAGAAAGGTCATAGGGAATGCCTTATAAGAAGGTAACAATTAAACTAGGCTTTGAAAAGCTATGAAGAACCTGTAGTATACTCTCAGAATTTTTTTCATTTATTCAACAAGTACTTAATGCACCCCTACTATGAACCAGAGATATTTTTAATAGCAGCAAATCTTCGACTTTCAAGATTCAATATGGTTCATTAAACTTTTCAAAATCACCAGACCCTACATAGTGATGAGTTTAGGTAATATCATGTACGATCTAAAAGTGCATGTGAAGTTAAAGTAATAAAATGAGTTTTGATTATAGCTTGTAAAATAACCCCAAAGAAAGTTTTAAAATGTGCTACATTGTCTTGCTTGATTGCAACAGTTTTTTTTTTAGATCAAAGTGAAAGTTTTATTCCAGAAGACAGGAAGGCTTGAAGGAGAGGATTGCAACAATTTTTTGAAGGAAGAAAGGATTGTTTTAAAGGACAACTTAGATTAGAAAAAATTCTTAGATGAAAAATAATTATTTTTCATAAATTATAGCCACACAAAATATCCTCAGACTAAAAACAGTACGAACTGAAGTCTAAGGTAAGCTGAGGTCAAGACTGCAATGTCACAGAACGTTTAGACAGAACTTGTTTCTTTCTCCTCATTGATTACGATAATTATCAATATTCCATACCTCATACATCTAGTATGAGGCTTAAGTTGATCAGACCTATTAAGTAATTTGTGTTTTGAAGATAAACTTGATCAGCTTAATGAGTATGAAATATATATACTGCCAGGAATTAATTAGCTTGATTACTGCTTTCTAAAGTATATTCCTAGGAATCCTAGTCCAAAGAAATGTTCCTACAGTCAGAATAAATTTCAAGCTACAGACTCAAATGTGCAAGGAATGCGATTTTCTATACTTTTCTTTCACTGAGCATAATTTCTAAGTTGGGTTTCCATTCCAGCCTGTTGTGGAAATACAATTTCAGTCACTCAAAGCCCCTGGGGGACAGGCAGTATCTTGTCTGAGTTGTCACTGTCCATGAAAGCGGCATCTTCCGAGGTGTCCTTTTTCTTTTCTCACGTCTGATGGTTAGGCCACGCGGCCACCCCCACATGGCCTCGTTATGTCCTGTTCAGGGCTGCCAGCTCTTAGTGCTGGGTCCATGTTGCTCTTAATCATGTAGGAAACAAACTTCTCTGGAGCTTTCATGGAGCTAGGACACGGATTCTCCTTGCTTTTATTTCTCAGCTTTCTCTGTTTCCCCTACCACACTTTCTCCTCTCTATCCAGTTCAAAAAACAAACTTTAGAGAGTTTCTGAAGAAGATACATAATCATAGTGGCTGTCTGAAAATTCTGAATCCAAAACCCTTTCCGATTTGGCATTCTTCAAACTTATTACAGGACACTTAAAAAAAATACCTAGTAGTATTCAGCAGAACAAATGTTCCCTGGAACACAGCTTGAGAAACACCTGCATTAACCCTTGAAATAATTTAGTAGCAGTAAAAGTGCTATTAAAACTTTTTACTGCTGTTTAGAAATAAGAAAGAAAACTGTTTTATGGTATAAACAAAGTTCCCAAATTGTTCTGACATGCAATAATATCTACTTTTAAATTCTATTATTTTATGCTTTGTTTTTGAAAGAAATATTTAAAATGGGTACTCAGTGAACAGCATAGGACACTTTATCTTAAATCCAAATTATGTAATTTTGAAATAGCTTCCTTGTTTCAGGGAAATAGCTACAGTCTTCACTATGAATCTGACACCATTAATAGATAATGAATGTCCTTTGTAACATTCTCTAGAGAAAGAGCAGTTTGCCTGCCATGTAATGTCATACTTAGGAGTTTCATTAGGCTTACATAAAGCCTTACTAGTTAGATCTCAAAAGTCTTACTAGTTAGATCTCAAAAGCCTAAGATCTTTTCAAGATTTTTCTTTTTTAGGGCTAGTTCACAATTACTTTAATGTATATTTTTTAGTTTTTAATAATGTGTTTATAAATTTTCTTACAAAAATTAAAAGGCAGATAAGTATATATTTATCATTAAAAAGGATTCCTACATGTTCTGAAATCAGCATCTTGTTTAGTTTCATGTCCAAATCAATGTTCCTTGGGAAATGGTATATAAATTTATGACTGATGATATCATGATTATCTTACATATTTAACTCTGCATCCACAAGCAAAAGAAATTATGTATGTTAAAATTCACTTTTATCTGTATATTTGAAATTTTCCTGATTTATTTAAGCCTTTTTTTTTTTAAGATGGTCATATTTGTAAGTGTGGTAGAAGTAAGTCATGATGAGGAGGTGAGAATGCCTTTATTTGTAATCAGACAGTTAATGATGTTTGAATATGTTAATACTTAATTCTTCAGGACCAAGAATCTCTGCAACAACAACAAAATAAAGATTAGGGCGGGGGAGAATGAATACATGCATGTGTATGGCTGAGACGCTTTGCTGTGTACCTGAAACTCTCACAACATTGTTCATTGGCTATACTCCAGTATAAAATAAAATGTTTAAAAAAGAAAGGATGGGCTTCCCTGGTGGCGCAGTGGTTGAGAGTCTGCCTGCTAATGCAGGACACACGGGTTCGAGCCCTGGTCTGGGAGGATCCCACATGCCGCGGAGCGGCTGGGCCCGTGAGCCATGACTGCTGAGCCTGCGCGTCTGGAGCCTGTGCTCCGCAACAAGAGAGGCCGCGATAGTGAGAGGCCCACGCACCATGATGAAGAGTGGCCCCCGCTTGCCACAACTAGAGAAAGCCCTGGCACAGAAACGAAGACCCAATACAGCAAAAATAAAATAAATTAATAAAAAAGAAAGGATTAGGGCAAGTAATGTAAATACTGGGATTATGTAAATCAAGGCAAATTCTTAGATTAAATGGCAGAATAAGTATTTTTCATGTCATGAAAGTTATGGAAACTTTCAAAATTTAACCTTTACACAATTGATGTATACTGTAATCATTTGATTCTTACTAGTTAACTCTGCTTTTAAAGATAGGATTTCAACATGCAAATATCATTACATAATTTTTATTAAATAAATTGATTTAAAATATAGGAAAACTAGAATCTATAATCCCTGTGAATTTGTTGTTCCCAGACACAGGGCTAATGAAGTGTGAAATTGTGATATTCACAAACAGTTTGAAAGTCACTCTCATTGGTGACTAAGGAGAAAAGAAGGTCAGAAATCATGCTCTACCTCTGATTGGCTATTTGCCATTTGGCAAGGAATTTAATTATGTGCTTCAAATTAACCCATTTATAATAAATGCCTGTCTTCTAAAGAAATGTTATGACTCTATTAATATAAAACTGTTGCAACATGTTGCATTCAAGGTACTCCTAAAGTGTTAATGTCTGTATATTAATCTGAACTTTTGTTTTATCATTAAACTATCAGCCTGCTATGTGCTAAAGTCTATTGGAGGTCTTAAAAATTATGAGGTAATTAAAAATTAAAAGGTATGTCTATATTTGACCAACTTCAGCCCTATAATAACAGGGGATTTGGGGATAATGGTCTTGGTTAGTATTTGGTTTGCCACTAGTGTAAGCCACTGGATACTTTTAGAAATAGCATAGGAAAGCAGAAACAAACATAATCTCTACTATTCTAAAATGACAAGATCAATACCAATTTGAATGATCATGCAGAAATCTTCCTTGGATAGCTGTCCATCTCTGCATTGATGATCAAGCAGTAACTCAGGAGTAATGTAGAATATAATTCTCACATCACAAGAACTCTCAGAATGCAAACTGAGTGCCTTAATGTCCCTCAGTGTTGGTAACAAAGCTGGGTATGCAGAGGCAAAGAGGAACAGAGTCCCCAGTATGCCAGTTAATTTTTAGTCTCCAATGTCACCCAGCTAATTTTATAATCTCACTGGTGCAGTGTGGATTTTCCTCCACTGAATTTTATTTAGGTGCCAAAGTTCTATCAGCATGGTGACATGCTCTGATTATGCGAAGATCAAAAGTAAAGGATGGTGTTTATCACTAACAGAAAAATCTTGGGAGCTTAAAAAACGAGAGAATATTATTATATAAGAATTATCATTTATTCATGTACTTATTCACAGTTGCTATTAGAAAATAAATTTTATTAAATATGACAATATTTTCAGACCCTTAGTTTTATGTTTTGAGATTGTTGTTTATATATTATAAATTTGGATGCTTTTAATTAGGTTCACATCAATGGGCTTTTGCATGGATTAATTTGTTTTGGATAATGAGGAACATCCTCTGTGTAGCAAGACTAGAATTCAAAAACATTGCACTTTAATACTCAACCCAGTGATCAAAGTGTACCAGGGATCGTTTAAATGGTTTTTAATTTTTATCATAGATTTAAATACATATAGATCCTAATCTCTACAATCTGCCTTGAGCAAATGATAGTCATAGTATAGTAAGAATAACTTGTAAAATAAAACTTGTGTTCAAGTTATCTTGATGCACACATAAACCCAGAGAATTAGAAAACTGAAATAATATTATAAATGAAAACAAAAACTCTCCCTTTTGCCTGGACATGATGTATGGCATTCTTTTTAACAAAATTTATTGTGGTTTTTATAATTATAAAATCCATGTTCAAATATGGTACAATGGGAAAACATTTTTTTAAAATTTAAATAACACAAACGTCACTCATAATTATGCCACCCAGAGATGACTATTTTGAACTCTTGAGTTAACTATTCATTAGACCCTTCAGAACTCTAAGACTGACAAGATAAATGTTAGCTATTTGGCAGCCCCAGAAAAAGTGGGATGTTTGACACACTGATCAACTCTTTTCCTCCTCGGAAGAAGCTGAGAGCTGGATTTTTCATCCACTCACTCTCTGTGCAGAGGGAAGAATCTACTGATCCAAGCTGCCATCTCCTTTCTCCTCCAGGTGGCTAGACTGTGCCAGTACCTACAGAGCTCCAAGACTGGAAAGACAGAATCCAGCCCTCTGGGGACACCCCTCAGAAAAGTTGAGGTGCTGGATGCACAAATTAACCCTTTTCCACACCTGGGAAAATCTGGGAACTAGTGGGTTTCTCCTTGATTATATGGTTTTGTGCCAGGGGTAGGGATTCTGGAGTGTCCCAAATCTCACCACTAGCTTCACTGAGTCTGGTTTCACATTCTCCTAGGAGCAGGAAACTTTTAATTCATTTCTGGGGTTCTCACCAAGAGAATTTGTCCATGAGTTGTTGCTGAATCTTTCTGTTTGTTGGGGAAAAAAAGAGTCCAGGGTTTCCTGCTCTGCATCTTGCTGATGTCAATTCCATTGGTTTCTCTATTATCATACATTCGAGCTTTTAGTAATATGTTTGTTTTGAAGAAAAGTAATTTGAATTTAAATGTTCAATTTATTAAAATATATTCATTTAAATAAGTAGGAATCACAAAACTATAGTAGGAAAAGTGAATAAGATCATAAGTAAGATTCTTCAACATTGCAGGAAGCTCTCTTCTCAACTATTTCCTTCTAATTCATAAATTTTAAAATGATACTTTTCCCTATCCCTTGTTTCCAGATTTTGTGTGAACATATAAATAACAATAATATTGATAATAATGATTATAACAGGTAAATAGCATGTAGTGAAAGTTTATTATGTACTATTACACTATTAATCAGTGTTGTCACCTTTCCTATCTATTTGATAACACCTTTGGAATACACATGAATTGCTATGAAAGAAACTGCTGAAGAAGGAGTTTAAAGAATTCTATTTAACTCCCATGAAATTGGGATTATATCTTCGATTTCAAAACTATATATAATTATATGTTTATATAATTATAATATACAATCATAATATAATTATAATATATAATTTTTCTACATTTTCCCTACATTTTCTAGTATCATAATTATTAAATAATGACCAGCCAGAGTAAAAGGAACACTGTTCATAAGATGAATTTTGCTAGTTCCACAATATAATACCTGAACATATGTACCTTTACTTTAGAAGGCCTTGGATTACATAGATGATAATATCATAATTGCTCATTTCTATTAACTTAAAACAGTATATTTCCATGTAATATACAAAGGTATTCCCATCCGTTTTTCCATTTGATCATCACAAAATTAAAACTAGCATTTATCTATGAATAATCAATCTATGCAGTTGGTTAAAATGAATAATTACTTTCTGACAAGAGGCTGTTTTTTATCAGAATAGTTTCAATCTGACTCTTCATTTTACTAAGAATTTCTAAAATCATAACACCTCATTGTGGTCTTTATCACTAATCTAGTTCAAATGTCTTCCTAACTCAATAATCCTGTCTGCAGTAGTTCTAATATTTGAACTTTCTTCCAGTTTCCAAAATTCTGTTAATGATTCTTTAAGAACAGCAGATGCATGATATGGCTTTGAAAAGGACCACATGGGAATAATGCCTTCAAAATTCTTTGCATAATTATATATTAAAATTTATTTCCTTTGCTTTCAGTTCCATGCTCTTCCAGTGATATAGGCAAATTGAGTTTTGCATTCTGATTCTCACTTAGAGAAAACAACTCACTTCTTGGCACCTGATTAATTACCAGGCCTATCTTTCATCTTGATTGTCCCTCATAGACACCCTGCTCTGTGTTCTGCACATCCAGTCAATGACCTCATGTTGGCTGTGTGCACATTTTAAAACCTGAGTCAAGTGCATTTGGTAAGGTTTCATAAGCACATGTCTTGTCAGTATTTAAAATTAACATATCGAAATTTAAAGTTTCAAAATGTGCCATCACTTACCCCATTTCTTTCAAACATTCAATTCTCCATAATGACACAATCCAGCCAAAAAACCTCAAAACCTCTTTAGCTTCTTCTCTTTCCTTCATTCCCATGCTAGCAGTTTTCAGTTTCCCTTTATATTGCTACAAAGCTTCTTTCTAGCCATTCTCCCTGAAAGAACCCCACATGCTCCTGCCTTCACCCCTAGGCCCTTTGAATAGCATCAAGGCGACCTCTAGCAGCTAGACCTTCTTTAGAGCAACTCTTCTATATCCTCTGCCAAAACACTCACAGAATCATAGAAAAACGCAGTTTTAAAGCTTTAGAGGGTCAAAGAGATTTAACCCATGGCTTTTCCCATATTTTCCTAAATCCAAACTCTGATTGTGTCTCCCTTAATATCTGGCTCAAAATTCTCAATTACTGGGGGCTTCCCTGGTGGCGAAGTGGTTGAGAGTCCGCCTGCCGATGCAGGGGACATGGGTTCGTGCCCCGGTCCAGGAGGATCCCACATGCCGCGGAGCGGCTGGGCCCGTGAGCCACGGCCGCTGAGCCTGCGCGTCCGGAGCCTGTGCTCCACGACGGGAGAGGCCACAACAATGAGAGGCCCGCGTACCGCAAAAAAAAAAAAAAAATTCTCAATTACTTTCTTTAACATAACAAATTAAGTTCAAACATTTGACCTTACTATGCAAACTTGTAACCATCTGCAGTCAGTTCATCTTTCCAGCTTTAGCTCTTCCCATTCCCCTCCATGATTTGTATACCCCAGCCCACCCATCTCACCCCTTTCTAGTCATGTACTAATATATTATTCTCTTCCATCTTCCATATATTAAGATTTGATTCTTACCTATCCTTAGTTCATGCTTATTTCATTTCTGTAGCTAAAGAGAATTTCAACCTTTGAGTTAGTTATTTCTATGTGCATATAACATAGAAATATAACATCAGTATCTCAGGTACCATTTACTGGTATAGGTATCATTTAGTCTTTCTTCCCTATCAAGATAGTAATCTCCTTGAGGAAGTGTATTATTTACATTAGCCTCATTTTTTCCCTTTTATAGAGCACCTCCAATTGAGCTTTACGTATAGGAGCTTTCAATAAATTTTTGATGAGTGAGTGAATCAAATCAAGGGATAGCATTTACTCATCCTCCAGTTCATCCTTTGGAATCTTTTGAGACATATGAGATGAGCTCACGAATTTCCTAGCCACAGGAAAAAAATATTAGCTGACACTTTTTCATGGATCCCTATGGTTTTTTTTGTTTGTTTGATTTTGTTTTTTTTTGCAGTACGCGGGCCTCTCACTGTTGTGGCCTCTCCCGTTGCGGAGCACAGGCTCCAGGACGCGCAGGCTCAGCGGCCATGGCTCACGGGCCCAGCTGCTCCGTGGCATGTGGGCTCTTCCCGGACCGGGGCACGAACCCGTGTCCCCTGCACCAGCAGGCAGACTCTCAACCACTGCGCCACTAGGGAAGCCCTGCTTTTGTGTTTTAATCTTCTTGCCTTTTTCCACAGAAAAATCCCACCTCATGCTTTTTTTTCCTTTAGCATAAAAATCATGAACTTTTGTGAAAATTAAAACAAACCTTATCATTGTCTGAGTTGTCTCAGTTTTTATATTTTTGTTAAAGAACATGTTATTTACAACTTTATTGAGTTAATTATTTTACAGAAGCATATACAATTTTATTAGTTTTATCAGTAGTTTCATTCTAGGGTCTTGTTTATTAACTATTTAGTTTAGTTTCAAATTAAGGTAAAATAAATCCATATGTACTAAGGCTTCATATATTCCTTCCTCTTTTAGCTATGATATGATATGAAAATTTTACTTAGAAGACAAATTTCAAATTCCAGGCTCATGAACAAAAGAAGCTTACTTCACATTTTTTTAATACAAAGAATGCCAAATTGTGTGAAAGAGTTCAAAAATTAAAATTAACATATCTGGAGAGTATGCAGTAAACATGGCTGAGCAATATGATATACAGTTGACCCTTGAACAACTTGAGGGCTAGGGGTGCTGGCCCCCACGCAGTCGAAAATAGATATAGATATAGATACAGATATACAGCCCTCCTTCAATATCCATGGTTTCAAATCTGCAGATTCAGCCAATCAAAAAACATGTAATACTGTAATACATATTTACTGAAAAAAACCTTCCTATAAGCACAGCTCAAACTCGTGTTGTTCAATGGTCAACATTATATAACATATATAAATTTAGATTTATTTCCGTCTTAATACCTACATAATTTCAAAACGTCCTTGAGTACATAGTACAAATCTACAACTGAAGTCCAACTTTTTTAGCAAAACCATAGTTCTAAATTTCTGAACTTTTAACATGAAAAAATATATTATTTTGAGATATGTTTTATTGAATGCTGGATTTTTGTTTATGTAATGTTATCTAGTTTGATAATTTAGGTTGTAATGCAAAACTATTTGTTCTTCCTTCTTTCATCCAACAAGCATTTAAGTACCAATTCTGTCCCAGATTCTGTGTGTGGCACTGAGGACAGGAAATTAAGTAAGGCACATTTCAGCCATCAAAGCTCTTACAGCTTAGCAGAGGGACATGTGTGTAAATAAGGACAATCTTGTTTTATATCCTCCCTATGAATCCTTATTAGTGTGTATCATGTATAACAGGGGAAGATGTTAAACTGAACCATATGAAAATGTGGTTTTGTAATTCAAGAGTGATTGAATTTCAGCAATTTCACATGGTTCCATTTATAAAAAGAAATGGCAATTCTAAATTAAGAGAATGATGATGAGGAATAAAACAAGTCTTGGATAATGAGTCCAAATTCTCTAGACCAGGTGAAATGCAGATTGCATCAGTCCTGGGCTTGCTTCCCCTCAGATCCATTTCATCCTTCCTCTGCTCTGTGCCACTGAGGGACTGGCCCATTTAAGTTGCAGTTTGACCAATTAAGATTCTGTCTGAAGACTGGAAGGTAGCACTTTTCTGTTTCTGGAAGTGTCTTTGGGCGTGTCTATGTTTTTTCAATGGCTGCAGCTGCTAATGGGAAGACCCACCACTATTTCTGCTTCTTCTGAGTGACTTCAAACATTTAGGCTCTGTTAATATCATCTCCCTTCTTTGTCCCTCTAATTTAGGATTTACAGTGTCCTTCTGTTGTGACTATCTTAGTTGTCCTATTGTCCTGCCCAGTTCCTTAGTTATTTTTTAAATCATTTGTCTTAAATTATCTGAGATTTACATATAAAGAATATTTTCTGTTTTATGTATAGATCTGACTGATACAAAATTAAGGGGCACATGTGCTCATATCTCTCTTATTTCTGACTACTCTACAAAGATATTTCTTTCCTCTAGGAACAATATGTGATTCACCTCTATCTTAGGAAAGATAAAGGCTATCCCTGAACAGCCTCCTCAGTTCCTTCAGAGAAAACATGATTAATCCTATAGATCAGCTAATGATTTTTCTGCCCTTAAATGAGCTTCCTTTATCCCACCAACACCTACACCTTTCTAGCAACTGGAAAACCTTAACCTTTCTAGCAACTGGAAAACCTTAACCTTAGCCAAGATACCTCATGCCAAGTAAACCTCTAACCTCTTCATGATGCTGTTTGGCTAGGATTAAGGATTGAGCAAAATCTTTTATATCTAGCAGACTACAAAATTATCGGTACTGCTTGCTAGAAAATACAGATACTAGCATCTCTACCCAGAGATTCTGACTCAGAGTCTGAGTGTGGCAAATGAATCTATATTTCAGAGAAGTATCCAAGAATATTCAGATAAAGGTTTTCCATGGACCGTGATGCTTGGGCGCACCAAGGAAAATAAACAACTAGAGACATCTGGACATTTGGGTTGGAATATTTGGCCTTCTTATTCAATGCCAGTGCAATATTTTCCCTGAGTTATCCTTTCTCCTAAAAAACTGTAGGCCTAGAAACTTTGGAATAATCACATTTACTAAAGAACTCCTTAGGCCAGAACCAGACTCCTACACTGCCTATGTCCTTTTGACAAAAAAGCCTAATGATGACTTCAAGGGCATGGCCAAGCATGTTAGATAGATAGATAGATAGATACCTATATAATACCATTTTACATATACTATATATCTATATAATACTAACATATATATATATATACATACTTATCTGCTGAAGTGAGATTCAGGTGGATCAATTCACACATGGCTAATATAACAGACACAGTAGAAAACATGAATCTATGACGGTTTATTTTTATTTCTTTAAAGAAAAAAAATAAGTGCCCTGCATGCCCTGTCCAAGAGTTTTAATGGGGTATAAATCTAACATGATTTCATTGGATCAGAAAGCTCAAGTTCAATAATCATTAATATTCTTTACTCTTTTTATTAAGCTATAGCGAATCACTCTGAATGATGCAACACTCAGTGATAAAATAAATCAAAAGTTATATCTCCTAGTATTTGTCTTTTCCTTCAGTAATTGTTCCACAAATTAGAAATAAAGATTACATTAAGCATAATTTCTTTGTCATCATTAGACAGTAAAAATAAGCTTACATAACCAGATTTACCAATAATATGTGAGTAAAGACTGGGTATTGGTTTGGCTGAAATCTCAAGTTTTCTACTGCACAGGGAAAAGTCAGTGATGTCTAGTTTGTAAGAGGCACCATAAGGCAAAGAAAGACAAGTCACAGACTGAGATAAAGAACAAGTCAATAATAAATATAAGCAACCAATTTGTAATACGAAAAAGATTTGAAGTAACATTTCATAAAAAATGATGCACAAATGTCCAATAACTGCATGAAAAAGTGCCCAATGTCATCAAGGAGAAGCAAATTAAAACTACAGTAAGATACCACTCCACATACCTCAGAGTGACTAAAAATAAAGAGACCGACAACTTCAGTGTTGGCAAGGATGTGGAGAAACTGGAGCTCTCATGCACTGTTGGTGAAAATGTAAACTGGTACAATGGTATTGGGAATTTTATGACAGTTTCTTGTAAAACTAAATGTTAAATTATCCTATCATCCAACAATCCAACTCCTGGGAATTTACTTAAGAGAAATGACAATGTGTGTTCACAAAAAACATTGAATAAGAATGTTTACTGCAGTTTTATTCCTAAAAGACTCAAGCAGGGAAAAAAAACATCAGTAGGAGAATTGATATTCAATGGAATGTCACTCACTAATAAAAAGGAGCTAATATAAAAACATGAATAAATCTCAAAAAAATATGTGGAGGAAAAAAGCTAAAGATAAAATTAAAATATTAAAAGAATTTTAAAATATTTTAAAAGATAAATATAAAATATTTTATATTTTAAAATAAATAGCTAAAGATAAAATATAAAATATTTTGATCCATAATTAAAAAATAATATCCCGGACACAAAAAACTAATCTATGATTTTAAAAAATCAGAAAGGTGATTGCAGTTAGGATTAAATGACCTAAAAGAATATTCTGGCAACATTCTATATATTGATATGGCTGTGTTACAGAAGTATATGCAATTTTCTTACAAAAATCACATCTAAACTGTGAGCATGCTAAAATCCAGTTAATCAATTTCACATTCAAGTATTTGAGGGAAAAACATACCATTATTGGCAATTTACTCTGAAACAAAAAAGTAATAATAATAGTTACTGATGGACAGATAGAAGTAAGGACAAATGAACAGATAAATGATGTTTTTAAAACCTGCCCTGAAACGATAGGTTGTAAGTGTTGGATATACACATATTAACTGTAACATTCTTTAAAATTTGCTGTACATTAGAAAATTTTTATAATAAAATTTTTAGCAAAATGAATATAGGTTTTGAACAGACTTTGCAAAATAAAATATGCAAAATAAGCATATGTAAAGATATTCACCATCATTAGTCATCAGAAAAATGTTAATTAAAACAGTGAGGGACTTCCCTGGTGGTGCAGTGGATAAGACTCCGTGCTCCCAATTCAGGGGAACTGGGTTTGATCTCTGGTCAGGGAACTAGATCCCACATGCATGCCACAACTAAGAGTTCACATGCCACAACTAAAGAGCCCATGTGACGCAAGTAAGGAGCCAGCAAGCCACAACTAAGGAGCCTGCATGCCGCAACTAAGACTCAGCACAACCAAATAAATAAACAAATAAATAAATATTAAGGGAAAAAAACCCAATGAAATACCACTACACAGCTACAGGGATGGTTAAAATTAAAAAGACTGATGACAGGAAGTGATGGTAAGGTTGTGGAGTAACAGGAACATTTATACTTTGATGGTGGGAATATAAAATTGTACAACCCCTTTCGATAACAATTTGGCAGTTTCTTACACCATACAACCCCAAAATTCTATTTCAAACTATTAGACCAAGATAAATTAAAACAGATATCCATATAAAGACCTGTGTATGAATCTTAATAGTAAGTTTATTCATAATTAAAGCCCCAAACTCGAAACAAACCAGATGTCTAGCTACTAGTGAAGGGATAAACATATCGTGGTATATCCATGCAACTCAATGACACTGAGCAATAATGCAGAGTGAATTAGTGATACTGGCAACATCATGGATGAATCCAAAATCATTATGCCAAACAAAAGAAGCCAAATCAAAGGAGTACATTTATATGAAAGTCTAGAAGAGCAAACTAATGTGAGCTTTAGAAAACAGAAAAGGAGTGCAAAGAAGATGAATTAAGTTTCTGAGATGTTGGAAACGTTCTGTATCTTCTTGGCAGTGGTGAGTATATACACAGGTGAGTGTACTTGTCAAAACTCACAAAACTATAAACTTAAAATGATAGTATTTAATTGTAAGTAAATTATACCTCAATGTAGTTAGTTAAATATAAAAACAAGAATTGCTGTTATTAGCTCGGCTGTGGAAGATGTACAGAATTCCATGCTTGAAGACATAGTGGTAAAAGCAGAGGCCAGTGTCTCCTGAAGTATGAAGGAGAAGACCAGCCAGCCACTACAGTCTTAGCTCATTATTCTCTCCCTCCCCAGGGCATTAGAGGTGTGCTTCACATAGAAATGGTCTCTATCATCACTGAGGGGAGGCAGAAAGGACAGTAAGAAGAGGAAATAGAAAAGCCAATGTCATAAGGCTTGACATTGGGCCTGGTCCTAGAAGAGGAGTTATTTAGAGTGTCCATCTGTCCCGATTTACCCAGGGTCATTTCCTGTTTATTACTCTTGTCCTGGTGCAATTATTAATAGAGCTCCCTTTAACCCTGGAAGGGTGTTCCAGTTTAGCATCTAGATATTACAGTCACCCAAGCTTTGCCAAACACTCAAAACTGATGGCTTAGAATCTGGATTAACACGGAAAATCAGCTAGCTAGTCTTTCTCAAGTTTTCACTACTTCTTCATATTTTTAACTCCTGTGCTTCACCCCCTTCTCTAAAATTGGAAGCACTTTTATAGACCATTTGTAGAATGTTGCAACCTGTTTCCATCTTTGGTCAAATCTACCTATCAGGTTTAAACGCCAGAACCACACACTGAAAACAGATACGAGCCTGTATCCTTTGTCCTAACCTAGCACTTGGAAGTCACACTACATGTTACAACTTCTTCTTTCCATCTTCTCTAACTGAACACCACATTGGAAAGTAGAACGGAAACTTAGTTTTTTAATAAGCTATAAAATGTTTTAGACATACCTATTAATTTTTTTACTGTTTAGCAAGGACTTTGATTATAATACTAGAGTTTAATTTCAAAATACTCCTTAAGGTATTTATATGAATTTACTCCAAAAATTAGTTCATTCAGCACAAACTCTGCAAGCCAGAGGGGAGTGGAAGGACGTATTTAAAGTGATGAAATGGAAAAACCTACAACCAAGATTACCCTACCCAGCAAGGATATCATTCAGATTCGATGGAGAAACTAAAACCTTTACAGACAAGCAAAAGCTAAGAGAATTCAGCACTACCAAACCAGCTTTACAAAAAATGCTAAAGGAATTTCTCTAGACAGGAAACACAAGTGAAGGAAAAGACCTACAATAACAAACCCAAAACAATTAAGAAAATGGTAATAGGAACAGACATATTGATACTTACCTTAAATGTAAATGGATTAAATGCTCCAACCAAAAGACAAAGACTGGCTGAATGGATACAAAAATAAGACCCGTATATATGCTGTCTACAAGAGACCCAATTCAGACCTAGGGACACAGACAGACTGAAAGTGAGGGGATGGAAAAGATATTCCATGCAAACGGAAATCAAAAGAAAGCTGGAGTAACATTTCCCATATCAGACAAAATAGACTTTAAAATAAAGTCTATCACAAGAGACAAAGAAGGACACTACATAATGATCAAGGGATCAATCCAAGAAGAAGGAAGCTATAACAATAGTAAATATTTATGCACCCAACATAGGAGCACCTCAATACATAAGACAATGCTAACAGCCATAAAAGGGGAAATTGAAAGTAACACAATCATAATAGAGGACTTTAATACCCCACTTTAACCAATGGACAGATCATCCAAAATGAAAATAAAGAAGGAAACACAAGCTTTAAATGATACATTAAACAAGATGAACTTAATTGATATTTTTAGGACATTCCACCCAAAAACAACAGAACACACTTTCTTCTCAAGTGCTCATGGAAAATTCTCCAGGATAGATCATATCTCTGGTCACAAATCAACCCTTGATGAATTTAAGAAAATTGAAATCATATTAAGCATCTTTTCCAACCACAACGCTATGAGATTAGATATCATTCACAGGTAAAATCTGTAAAAAATACAAACACATGGAGGCTAAACAGTGTACACTACTTAACAACCAAGAGATCACTGAAGAAATCAAAAAATACCTAGAAACAAATGACAATGAAAACACGATGACCCAAAACCTATGGGATGCAGCAAAAGCAGTTCTAAGAGGGAAGTTTATAGCAATACAATCCTACCTTAAGAAACAAAAAACATCTCAGATAAACAACCTAATCTTACACCTAACACAATTAGAGAAAGAAGAAAAAACCCACGAAGTTAGCTGAAGGACAGAAATCATAAAAATCAGATCAGAAATAAATGAAAAAGAAATGAAGGAAACGACAGCAAAGATCAATAAAACTAAAAGCTGGTTCTTTGAGAAGATAAACAAAATTGATAAACCATTAGCCAGAGTCATCAAGAAAAAAAAGGGAGAACACTCAAATCAATAGAATTAGAAATGAAAAAGAAGTAACAACTGACACTTCAGAAATATGAAGGATCATGAGAGATTATTACAAGCAACTCTATGTCGATAAAATGGACAACCTGGAAGAAATGGACAAATTCTTAGAAAAGCACAACCTTCCAAGACTGAACCAGGAAGAAATAGCAAATATAAACAGACCAATCACAAGCACTGAAATTGAGGCTGTGATTAAAAATCTTCCAACAAACAAAAGCCCAGGACCAGATGGCTTCGCAGGCGAATTCTATCAAACATTTAGAGAAGAGCTAACACCTATCCTTCTCAAACTCTTCCAAAATACAGCAGAGGGAGGAACACTGTGAAACTCATTCTACAAGGCCACCATCATCCTAATTTCAAAACCCGACAAACATGTCACAAAGAAAGAAAATTAGAGGCCAATATCACTGATGAACATAGATGCAAAAATCCTCAACAAAATACTACCAAACAGAATCCAACAGCACACTAAAAGGATCGTACTCCATGATCAAGTGGGGTTCATCCCAGGAATGCAAGAATTTTTCAATATACGCAAATCAATCAATGTGATACAAACTGAAGAATAAAAACTATATGATCACCTCAATACATGCAGAAAAAGCTTTCAACAAAATTCAACACCCATTTAAGATAAAAACCCTCCAGAAAGTAGGTATAGAGGGAACTTATCTCAACATAATAGAGGCTATATATGACAAACCCACAGCCAACATCATTCTCAATGGTGAAAAACTGAAACCATTTCCACTAAGACCAGGAACAATACAAGGTTGCCCACTCTCATCACTATTATTCGACATAGTTTTGGAAGTTTTAGTCACAGCAAACAGAGAAGAAAAAGAAATAAAAGGAATCCAAATCAGAAAAGAAGAAGTAAAGCTGTCACTGTTTGCAGATGACATGATACTATACATAGAGAATCCTAAAGATGCTACCAGAAAACTACTAGAGCTCGTCAATGAATTTGGTAAAGTAGCAGGATACAAAATTAATGCACAGAAATCTCTTGCATTCCTATACACTAATGATGAAAAACCTGAAATTGAAATTAAGGAAACACTCCCATTTACCATTACAACAAACAGAATAAAATAGCTGGGAATAAACCTACGTAAGGAGACTAAAGACCTGTATGCAGAAACCTGTAAGACACTGAGGAAAGAAATTAAAGATGATACAAACAGATGGAGAGATATACCATGTTATTGGATTGGAGGAATCAACATTGTGAAAATGACAATACTACCAAAGCAATCTACATATCCAATGCAATCCCTATCAAACTACCAATGGCATTTTTCACAGAAGTGGAACAAAAATTTCACAATTTGTATGGAAACACAAAAGACCCCGAATAGCAAAAGTAATCCTGAGAAAGAAAAACAGATCTGGAGGAATCAGGCTTCCTGACTTCAGGCTATACTACAAAGCTACAGTAATCAGGACAGCATGGTACTGGCACAAAAACAGAAATATAGATCAATGGAACAGGATAGAAAGCCCAGAGATAACCCCATGCATATATGGTCACCTTATTTTTTATAAAGGAGGCAAGAATATACTATGGAGAAAAGACAGCCTCTTCAATAAGTGGTGCTGGTAAAACTGGACAGCTACATGTAAAAGAATAAAATTTAGAACACTCCCTAACAGCACACACAAAAATAAACTCAAAATGGATTAAAGACCTAAATGTAAGGCCAGACACTATAAAAGTTTTAGAGGAAAACATAGGCAGAACACTCTGTGACATAAATCACAGCAAGTTCCTTTTCAACCCACCTCCTAGAGAAATGGAAATAAAAACAAAAACAAACAAATGGGACCTAATGAAACTTAAAAGCTTTTGCACTGCAAAGGAAGCCATAAACAAGAAGAAAAGACAACCCTCAGAATGGGAGAAAATATTTGCAAATGAAGCAACTGACAAAGGTTTAATCTCCAAAATTTACAAGCAGCTCATGCAGCTCAATATCCAAAAAACAAATAACCCAATCCAAAAATGGGCAGAAGAACTAAATAAACATTTCTCCAAAGAAAATATACAGACTGCCAACAAACACATGAAAGAATGCTCAACATCATTAATCATTAGAGAAATGCAAATCAAAACTACAATGAAATATCATCTCACACCAGTCAGAATGGCCATCATCAAAAAATCTAGAAACAATAAATGCTGGAGAGGGTGTGGAGAAAAGGGAACCCTCTTGCACTGTTGGTGGGAATGTGAATTATTACAACCACTATGGAGAACAGTATGGAGGTTCCTCAAAAAACTAAAAATAGAACTACCATATGACCCAGTATTCTCACTACTGGGCATATACCCTGAGAACACCATAGTTCAAAGAGTCATGTACCACAATATTCATTGCAGCTCTATTTGCAATAGCCAGGACATGGAAGCAACCTAAGTGTCCATCATCGGATGAATGGATAAAGAAGATGTGGCACATATGTACAGTGGAATATTACTCAGCTATAAAAAGAAACAAAATTGAGTTATTTGTAGTGAGGTGGATGGACCTAGAGTCTGTCATACAGAGTGAAGTAAGTCAGAAAGAGAAAAACAAATACCATATGCTAACACATATATATGGAATCTAAAATAAAAAATGGTTCTGAAGAACCTAGGGGCAGGACAGGCATAAAGACGCAGACGTAGAGAATGGACTTGAGGATACAGGGAGGGGGAAGGGTAAGGTGGGACGATGTGAGAGAGTGGCATGGACATATATACACTACCAAATGTAAAACAGCTAGTGGGAAGCAGCAGCATAGCACAGGGACATCAGCTCGGTGCTTTGTGACCATCTAGGGGGGTGGGATAGGGAGGGTGGGAGGGAGACGCAAGAGGGAGGAGATACAGGGATATATGTATAGCTGATTCACTTTGTTATAAAGCATAAACTAACACACCATTGTAAAGCAATTATACTCCAGTAAAGATGTTAAGAAAAAAAAAAGAGTTCATCCTGTCCTTTCCAGGTCCTAATAGATCGTGTATTTCCCAGCTATCAGAACATCCCCATCTCTCACATGTTTGTTTCCCCACTGTTGCTATCACTTACCCCCAGTATCCTATCCATGCCTGGCAGAGGTACAGGTGTGCAGTAATGGTTTGCAGGTTGTAATAAATTTTATACACATCTGACTGCATAAAGTGAAACAGAGAGAGAGACAAAGAGACAAAAAGAGAGATTGTAAGAAATTTTACTTCCTGAGGATGAAGTCCACGAAGCTGGGAATCTTTTATGGCACACTGAATATACTGAAGACAAACTTTACCTAATCAATAATACTGACTCAGGACAGCTCTGGCATTTGCTATACAATTCTCACTAAAGAAGAGTCACTACTTTGGAGTTCAGTGCACTTCCATAGTATATAAGAAACCAAATTTATTAAGAGAAATAGTTTACATTAAAAAGCCACATAAACAAAATAGCAACATATGCAGAGAGATAAGTGTAGATATAAGTACAGAAAGGATATACTTTTTGACCCATCATCTTTAAGCTGCAGAGCACATTAATGCTGATTCACCCTTCTTCTGCTCTAGGTACTACTTTTCTTGGAATATCAAACATAACTGCAAGTTAAACAATCTTTTACAAGAAAAACAGGAGCAATCATTGGAACGATCATATCATTTTGACATTGTATGTATTATTATTGCATTTAGTCACCAGCCCTGGTTGCTAAGGGGTGCAGGTGTCTTGTTTGTAGTGCACTTTCATAAGTCACTTTTTAATTACAAGTATGCAAGCCAACCACAATATTAAATTGCTGGAGGAAAAGAGAAAGCAAGGATGAAGCCTTATCTAATCTGCAAAATACCATGATTAAGTGTACTGTCTTTAGTAGGGTGCTATAGAATGTCAAGCAATGAAATTTCCCATCTGCATTTCACAGAGGAGAAATATTCAATAGCAACATTAACAGCAACACAAGTGTCAAGGAGCCAGAAGGAAATTTTAAAATGCTAGCTGCACTTTACAAGGGCTTCTTTCTTTCCCTGACATAAGAAAAACATTGATTGGAGTGAGGTGTTTTTTTAAATTTTATATAATTCATGCATAATTTAGAAGAAAATTCACATTAAATGATGCTCTTTATTTATAACTTTGGGTAATGTGTCCAATTTAGTCTTATTATTTGAGTAGCTGATTCAGAAAATAATCAAAAAGTAACACACAAACCTTTAAATTAAAACTCAATTGAGAATGAAAAATGATCCCATAACCCTGAAGTTTTTTTTTTCCTATAATGTATTATTGCTTCAATAAAAATCTGTGTTCTCCAACTGACCTATTTTTCCTTTGGCGGAAATTTTGTCTACTACATAAGCAAAATAAAATTAAGGCCTAGAAAAGGACTTTCTCATAGTTGGTCTTGTTTTTCCAAATATTTACTCTAAGACCAAGGTTTGATTACACAGACAACAACCAAAAAAAGCAGAAAGAAAGTGGTTTGCCCAACCAATAACAAAAGCTTGGATTTTTAAAACACTCCCCAGTTTACATAGCATTTTCACAAATATTACCACACAACTCCATTCCAGTATAGGGAATATCATTCCAATTTTATAAATGAAGCAACTGGGCAATGGAGAATTTAAGCGGGTGCCCACAATCACTAGCTAGTAAAGAAAAAAGCAAAGCGTCAAGCCCAGATCTTCTCTAAGACTGCATGGTTGCTATCATTGTTACAATCCATCTGTTGTTTGGGTCTTGTGGACTGAAATAAAAACACACATAGCAAGAACTGTGAGTTTCAGTTTTATCTGTAGACTTACTAAAGACTATGGCCCAGAAGACAGCCTCTCAAATAGCTGAGGAACTGCTCATAAGAGGCATATATGTGATTTTGACAAAGGGGGTACTTTGCCAAAACGTACCAACCAAGCAGTTATCTCCACAGAGGGCTGCTGCTGGTCACAAGGAACAGATATCTTAGTTAATGCTTTTAGTGCTTTTCTAAGTATAGGAAGATGCAAGATTCCAGATTCATAAAATTGTCTCCTGAAAATATCTATCTGAAGGCCCAATCTGCCAGTTTTACCAGAGCACAGAGTGCCTCATTGCTGATCTCCACCCTGAACTCCTTTCAGGGTGAGTTAAAGGTCAGTGCCTGCAGTGGCTAGTGACCAAATCCTGGTAGAACCAGGTGGCAAATGACATTTTTTAGTTGTCAGTTCAAACTCTCCACATCAGTTTGGAAGATAAGGCAAGTGTACTACAGATTACACAAACCAGCCATAATTTCAGCACAGCCTCAGCTTTTGATAATGCCATGAATATTTAGAATATCAGTAAAACTTAGAGATTTATCATAGTTTTTAAAATGTGTATGTGTGTGTGTGTTTTTATTGGAGTACATATTTCAGAACCGACCGTTTTATAAATAAGCTTGCTGTGCAGTGTTAGCCGTTTTTGGAGAAATTATTTAGAATCTTAGGTTTCTCACTTGAAAATAACAAAACCACCTGTTCAAGTTGTCAAATGTTCATTATAGTTTTTCTGCTTTTAAACGTCATCATAGTCGAGATTTCAATACCATATTGTCCATACTTTGTTGCAGTCCATCTCTTTCTGGTTTGTTCTATTAGGAAAGGTTAAAATTGGCATTTGTATAACTAAAAGCCTTCTTCAAAAGTGATAAAACTTCAACAGGTTTCTAATGACCCTATGATAACACATCAGGGCACTTGGAAATGGCTGCTTTCATAATAATCATGTTAATGCTTCTAAAACTAACCCCCCCCCCCCGTAAGGAATAAAAAAACCCTACATGTACACGTCTATGGACTTCTCTCTCATTTCAATCACCTGTATCTCGTGGCCTTTCTGTGATTACTCCCCTTACCACCCCACTCCCCCAAACAGCTTCTCTCTCTCCTTCCATGAAATGACGGATAAAACATGTGATTCTTTTCTCATTTCTGTGACTAGATCTTTAACTTTAAATTGCCTCTTCCCTATTCCATCTAAACCCCTGCCTCCCACTTAAATATGAAGACTCCCCATGGTTTTGCCTTGTTCCTTTATCTTGCTAAACTATTTGTCTTGAGAGAGAAGCAAACAGCAGTAGCAAAAAGAATTCAAGTCTTGCCCCAGGCAGACATGTTCAAATCTCCAGCCTACCACCTACAGACTGCGTAAATTTTAACAAGCCATTTGGTTTCTGGAGCACCACTTCTACCTCTGTAAATGGAGGAGGGTTGTGAATGATAATACCTGCTTCAAAGAGTTGTGAGAATTAATAAAATAAGATGTAAAGCACTAAGCAAAGTGGAACATAATAAAGGTTTAATAAATGGCAGTTAATTTTATCGTAAATGATCTGATTACCTCCCATTGCTTCTGATATTACAAATATAGAGTTGATTTCTAAATCCATATCTTTAGTAATTCTCAACATTTCTTTTAGAAGTCTTTCTCCTTTTCCAACTAACCTGGTCAAAAATGTTGGAACACTATTTCACTTTCTTCTCTCCATCTGATTCATTTTAGGCTGTGCATATATTTATGCTTCTGAAGAACATCTCTGAACATGCTGTTCACTCCACAGCATCCCATACCCATTCGTACTCTCTCCTTACTTAAATATTTTCAATGGTGTTGATTTTCTATTAAATAAAGTTAAAATTCCCTATACATTCATTCATTGATCCATCCATCTATTCATCCATCCATCCATCCATCCACTTTCCACTATGCCTTTGTTTATTCTATTCCTTTGTCTAGAATCTTTTATTGGGCTAAATAAATGTCCTTCACTGTTAAGTTTTGATTCAAAACTTCTGCTAACTCTATCTACTTCAATTAATTGTAAAGCCTCTTATATACATTTTACACCATATCCTAGGTATGTGCATTTGAGTCCAGACTCCTCTTTTAGGTGTTATATGTTATTACACTTATATTCTTATGTTCTTATATCCTTAAGAATATAATACTTATACCTAGAAAGCTTTAAAATACACGAGGTGACTGAATGTGTAGACTACACGCACACTAAAATAAATGCATGTTCACTCTCTCCCTGATTCATATTTACAAAGAAAATGGTTATTTGCACAATTTCTTAGATGATTAGTGTTGGGGAACTGGACCCTTTTCAGTGGTTCTCAAAAATATATTTTGCAACCAGTGTACATGGGAAGTTTCTTGTCTATATGCCTCAAAGTGTACATATTTTACTAGTTGACAATTAAAATGGCAGGGAATATTAGGACTTGGATGGGGGAAGAATTATTTTAAAAACCCTATTTTCTTTATTTATCTTCATGAATACTATTTCTATTTCCCATTCCATTCCATTGTCATTGTTAATACATGTTTCTTTACTGAAGCTCACATGTAAAATCAGGACATTTTGTAAATAGGCTTGCCTGTGTAGAGTCAGCCATGTTTAGGGAAGTTATTTAGGGTCTTGGATTGCTTTCCCAAGCACAAAACAACTTATTCAAGTTGAAAAAATGTTCAGTGGTGGTATCAACATTCATATGCCTCTACAATAATAGATAAGAACCATATGCCTAGATGTAATCGGGTATATTTTAAAATATTCTTAACTGCTGCTGAGTTTGGTGCATCCCCAAACTTTAGGCATAAGTCTTTCTAAATCACATGTAGATACTCCCATGGATTACTAACATGTCTAGGACCTCAGGACAGTTGGCAGAGAAAGGTCCTCCTCTGTACTGCTTTTATCCTTAGCATTATCTCTGATGACTGATTCTATCTCTTCAACCTACTTAGTTGTTAAGAGAGAATTAAGGGATAGCAGATATATGTCTTTACGAATCAATTAGAAGCTGTATGTCATCTACCCATTCAAATTACTCTTCACACACTCCCCATCAAGCTGAATCAACTTTAGAGTAATACTTTACTTAACAGCATGAAGCTTCTGAGAGCATCTTTTGGCTTTCCTCTGCAGTTTCACCAAGTTTTCCCATACCGCTCCCTCTCCTTTACATTTTCCTTTTTTTTTTTTTGTAATAAAATTCTCATTTTCTCTTTTACCTCAAATATTTTTAGCCATTGATGCAGATTAGGTGGGCCTTGAAATTTAAATACACTAAAATTCTATTCATCACAGACTAAAGATTTTTAAATAAAATGACTCAACTGGAGAACTCATCATAAATTGATTTTTAAAAAACCTATTTTTACCAATAATAGGAAAACTATTTTCAAGATTTTCCATAATTAGTCATTTGAATTTCCTCATACTATTTCGGCGTTCAGGAGCTTACTCATATATTTGAGTCTCTATTGCTATGGATTTATCAACCTTCTGTTTCCCATAAAAATGACTCAAAGTCTTTTTGGTACATTTCAAATATCTTGGAATGATTCCTCAGAAAGAACTGGTCTATTTCATTAACATAAGGAGAGTGGGAGCATTGTTGAATGAGGTAACACATACGAAGTGTATGTAATAAAATAAGAAGTACTGGGCCATCTAAAAGAACATTAATATTAAAGGGGAAGCAGAAGACAAGAAACCAAAAAAAGGAGAATATGAAATAAACAGCAATGTAGCCTTGTAAGGAGATGGAGTGGAATCTTAGAAAGAGAGAAAATTTTACTAAGTCATATGCCTCCTCTTTCAAAAATAACTTTCTTCAAATATATTCCAGTGTCATATGGATTTGACTATATTTCCTGCCAAAGTAGGAAACCAGTCTCTAAAAGAAGTAACAGGACGAGTCATTCTGGGTGTTATGTGCTTTGGGATGGAAACTGGCAACACCCTGGTAACATAAAGACCAACACAGTAAACAGTCTCATTTCATGAAAGGTGTGTTACGAATAAAAAATCAAACATTCATGACAGCCTGTGTCTTACTAACCAAGTTACATTAAAGACAGCATGACACAAACTTTTGAGTCATAATGTAATCAAAATAGATATAAAAATTCTATGAAAATTATTTTTTAAAAAACTAGGTTAAGTTTCTAGTCTTCTTTTGTTATTTTAGTTTTACAGTTTCTAAAATAAACTCTGCCGTTGATAATTTTCCTCACTCTATGTGCAGTTTAATTTCATTTTAATGGATACACTCACTCTATATATACACATATATACTCTAACAATATCCAACTTCACCTGGATTTTTTACTGTTTGTCCCCAGAATGTCCCAGAACTGAGATGTCTCCCATGAGGCCTCTACCTGTTGAACTCCTTTTCCTAAAAATTATTTAATAGAACATATGTCGGTTTTCTGCCCTTCCCTAATTTCTAGAAAAGCTCAGGCTAAGGATACTGGGTGACAGGAGTTGGAGATGGCCAGTCCACAGGTGAGAATATTTTCATCGCAACTAAAAGTGGAGAATAAAGCTAGAACAGAGAGACTTAGGGAGAAAGCACAGGGGAAATAGACTCTAGACCTCTATCACTACTAACACAATAGTGACTCACATGTATAGTATGTACCAGGCACTTTTATAACTGTTTACATATGTACTTAGTTAATTCACCCCAAAACCCTACAGAGTAGATAATAGAGTATTTCCCATTTTACAGATGAGGAAACTGAGGTGTACACTATTTACATAGCTTGCCAAGGTCAACACAGATTGGCAGATTCAAATACAGACATTCTAGTTTCATAGTTCATACTCTTAACCATGACAGTGTATTGCTTCCCAAGAGAAGAGACACTTTGACCTCAGCAGGACAGTCACAGGTTTTGGCTTTTACTCAGGGAAGTTGCCCACTCCTCCTCTTATTGATGTTTTTCTGGTCTTTCAGATTCCTGTGCACAGGCCACCAGGTGAATATAACCCAGTTCAAGTGTGAAATTGCATTAACATATAAATGATGCAAATTTTATACTACTTTGTACCTGTTACTATTTTGATTCAACAGGGAAAGCAGGCTGATGAGAAAGAACACAAAGATGTTTTTACTCAGGAATTATAAGAGTTAAGGCAAATTATATGAGAACACTGTAACTGTATTCATGAATCTCTCAGCTTTTCACAACTCAGTGGTCTTGTAGACAATTTCAGAACTGATTTTCTTCTGATAAGCACTCATACAGGTCTTCCAATGCACTTGTGCACCATCCTGCTTTGACTGGTCACTGCCTATTCCAGGCCAGTTAAAACTTTTACCCCGGGCTTCCCTGGTGGCGCAGTGGTTGGGAGTCCGCCTGCCGATGCAGGGGGCACGGGTTCATGCCCCGGTCCAGGAGGATCCCACACGCTGCGGAGCAGCTGGGCCCATGGGCCATGGCCGCTGGGCCTGCGCGTCCGGGGCCTGTGCTCCGCAACGGGAGAAGCCACAGCAGTGAGAGGCCCGCGCACCGCAGAAACAAAAAAAACAAAACTTTTACCCCTTGTCTTGTCATTAGTGTTTTTCAACATACTCCTCATTTCTCACTTTCACACCCCACACTTGTAGGTGGGGCAGCAGATTACAGTCAGAAGCAGATGTGAAAAATTGCAATGTTTTTATTCCTGAAAACGGACAAGGCCAAATGGACTTCGTTTTCTCAGTAGAAAAACAAAAAGTAGAAAATGAAAGCACAATTGAGTGTGCTCAATTTAACTTATTCAGGAATGTCTCTGAATGTTGTTTTATGAAATTTTGTCTTACTGAGGTAAGACAAGACAAAATGACTGCAAGTTTCTCTCTAGGACCCACCTTGAATTCTATAACACTGGAAAGCATACTTTGAATGTTTCTGAGTACAGAGACTCATTCACAGGTTGCACATCACCTTCAAATCCTTCCAAGGATCATCCTTGAAAGAGTAGATCTGAATGAGGGAGAAGGAGGTATGGTTCCTCAGTTTTCTCTCATTGTCTCCATATTCACATACATATTTTTAATTTGAATTTCTCTGAATTTATTTTCTTTATGTTCTCAAAATTATCCATCTATTTAACCTTTGGGCATTTGTTTATAAATCATGTTGCTAGAAAACTCTAAATTCCTGACCAAGGCATTTACGGCTAAAATCATCTCCTTTTCTTTCTTTTTGCATGGTCTTCTCATTTCTTTCTTGTTTTCTTTGATTTTAGATTCCCTTTCAATGCTCATTCCTCATTCTGTCTAATATAACTGATTCTAATTCTTCCTCACAGCAGATTTTCTTCATTTTTATTTCACTTTGGAGCAACATAATTTTGATGCTATAAACATGTCTTTAATATAGAATATCCTATAAGAGTCAAAACCTTTATCAAATACATCAAATAAATATACATATATTATAAATAACTGAAAATTCCAAGCAGTCAGTAAGACATGGAAGGTGACTCCATCATTTGACAAATACAAATGCTTGCTCTGAGCCCTAATGTCACCATCCTTGGCGATATTTTAAACACCTGCCTTAAGCCAGTGTTATGCTCTTTGACTAATGGACAGTAATGAGCTAGATTGAGAGATTAATACTAACCATGCAGCGGTTGCATTGAAAGTAATAGACACGGGGAGCACTATTATTTATGAGGTATAATTTTTGTTCCCACTAAATTTTAGATGTAAAGTTGCCATAGCTCATATTTCACAGTTTCTGTTTAAAAAGCAGAAACAAAACAAAAACAAAAAATAAAACAAAATTTAAAAAAACAACAGCAAAATATTAAAATTTGGTTAGCCAAAATAGAGCATTTCATATGCACTTTTTAAAGGTTAGTGACAGATATAAGAAAACAATCTTCTCTTCATATTAGCAATATAATACCAACAATATCTTGTTGCAACTTCTTATGGCTTATGTTTTATTTTCACTCTCATAACCACTGTTTCATTTTTCTCCCAAGAAGGTTTTTATTTTGTAATTGAGCAGGAATCTTTGGCACCTTCCCAGGACAGACCCTTCCCCTCATGTCCTCTGCCTGCCTCTTGTCTGTGGAAAAACTGTAGCCTCCCAGGCCTCCCCTGAGTCACAAAAGCCTGGCTCAAGAACCAGTGATTGAAAAGATGTGAACATGTAGTGACAAAAGTAGCAGTTGGGCCAGAAGAACTGGTAACAATTTAAACAATCAGCCATATGGCAGTCATAGAATCTTTAGTTCCTCTCTGAAATACATAGATAACAGTATCTGATACACCTTCCTGAATTGTTTTACAGATACCAAAGCCCCCACCAAATGGAAGAAGTTAACTACATGATGACCATGAGCACGTGGCCCTCAGACTGACTGGAGCCTGCAGATCAATGTTAACCCCTGTGACACCGCCCTGCTACCTCACTATCAATCAATCAGAGAATTGTGCAGGAGCTGATCACATACCCTGCAACTCCCCTCCCTCACCTAGCCTTTAGAAATGCTTCCCTGAAACCCATAGGTGAGTTCGGGCCTCTTGAGCATGAGCTGCCCTGTTCTCCTTGCTTGGCCCTTGCAATAAACCTTTCTCTGCTCCAAACTCCATTTTGGTTTGTTTGGCTTCACTGTCAGGCACATGAACTTGGGTTCAACAACAATTTTTACTCCAGATGCTGAAAATTATATTTAATTGCATCAAACAGTAATTTTTAGTTGTACTTTATTAAAACTTTAGCCTTATTCATAGACTACACACCTAAAGAAGAACCCAACTAAATATCTTTTGTGCTACACAGTAAGAAAAAAAAAAAATTATCCTACGGTGAATGTTTATTTCTATTCATATACCTAATGGAGTTCTCCATTTATGCATAGTATCTACAGATAAAGCCAAAAATATAGACAATTTGTGCCTTCTTAGGAACATTTTCACACTAGAATTCTAGAGCCCAAGGAATTACTCTTTGGTACTTCTATTCACCTGCCAGACATTTTCATATCTTCCTTATTCCAAAGCTTTGGGCTTTACTGAGTTGAGGAAAGTGGGAGCAGAGAACTTCCATAACAGACATAGAAAAAGAGAGAAAACAATCTAATTCTATTATTTTCATAGGATAATAGCATGTAAAAGTTTGACTGCAAGAAGTGTTTTTAAAAGGTTTGTTAAAGAAGGAAAGAGGGGCTTCCCTGGTGGCGCAGTGGTTGAGAGTCCGCCTGCCGATGCAGGGGACACGGGTTCATGCCTTGGTCCGGGAAGATCCCACATGCCACAGAGCGGCTGGGCCCGTGAGCCGTGGCCGCTGAGCCTGCGCGTCCGGAGCCTGTGCTCCGCAACAGGAGAGGCCACAACAGTGAGAGGCCCGGGTACCACAAAAAAAAAAAAAAAAAAGAACAAGTATCAAGACTTTTCATTTTTTAATAAACATGTCAAAATAGAAATCTGCCATGGAATCAGCATTTTTTACATTGTTGCCCTTAGAACTTGTATTAGAAATTTGGAATTTAAATATTTTTTAAATTGTGGGATTGTGTGGTGGATTTTTTTTCTCCAGGACATTTAAATTCCTCCAGCATCAAAAAGTGATTGTTTTCATATCTTTAAAAGCAACTGTAGGGGCTTCCCTGGTGGCGCAGTGGTTGAGAGTCCGCCTGCAGATGCAGGGGACGCGGGTTCGTGCCCCGGTCCGGGCGGATCCCACATGCCGCGGAGTGGCTGGGCCCGTGAGCCATGGCCGCTGCGCCTGCGCGTCCAGAGACTGTGCTCCGCAACGGGAGAGGCCGCAACAGTGAGAGGCCCGCGTACCGCAAAAAAAAAAAAATAAATAAAAAATAAAAGCAACTGTAGGCTTTACTATTTGGAATTCACTTTCAAACAAGAAAACTTATTCTACCCTGTTGCTGGCACCATAAGGTGAAAAGTGCTTCTCAGAAGTCGTCTCACCACTAAGGGGAATTTTTAATCAGGAAAAGTTGTCGTGCTACTCTAATACACTTTGAGTTAAGGCCTCAGTGTCACTGAAGCCTAAAATATCCCTGCAGTTCTACATATAGAAGTCTCTGTATAATGTAGTCCATCCCTAAAGAGGTATTATGCAAATGAATGCATTTAGTTAATACGTACTGTAAACAGATCACTACTTCTTTATTCCTTTCTAAATCACAGCAGAGATTAAAACTGTAATACTCATATTACCTAATAAATAGCTAAATCTTTAAAGCAGATCTGCAAAGAGCTTCAAGCCCAAGATAACACCTCTTAAATTTGGATTGGGCTTTTCCTCCAAAGGTCATAGCATCTTCTTACAGGCTTTCTCCCAAACTCCCAGAAAAACATTTCTCCTAGAAATATGATATCAAGTTACACTAGCTTTCTCTGATCACTCAGAGTATTGCACGTTTTATATTCTCATATTACCAAACTCCAACCCAGTACTCACTGACAAATGTAAGAGTGACAATCATAATCATACGGAACATATAAGTAGAAAAAATCAAACTCAAGGTGCAGAACGTAGTTGATTGGTCACTTCTGATTTAGTGGCCTCACAGTGAGTTTAATGTCAATTTCCATTAGAACTCATCCGTGTCACACTGACCAATTTTACCACCAGCAAACGATTTCAGGTGAGAATGAAAACTGAATAATGATCATTTCATTTGTCTTTAAAACCTTTATTGAATAAAGACAAGAAAGTAGGATGCTAGGGCTTTGGCTATGTAAGTTTAAAAGGTTGATTTTTATGAAGATATTTTTCAGCCATCATAAAAGCTGGATGGACAGCAAATCTTTTCCTCTCAATTATGCAAAAGCAATTGATCAAACAGTGCTGGTTTCATTAAACATGCCCACCATCCCCTTGGGATCACCTATTTTCTGCCAGAGAACTTTCATTCTCTTTGGAAAGAAGTAAAAAAGAACAAGGATAAGTGATGACTTTTAAATCAGCAAATTTGCTTTTGCTCTTCTGTCTTTAATTTGTTATTGAATTGAGGTAATACATTTCTTTATTGTTCAAGAACAGAGAGAACCAAAGGACCCCAGTGCAGTTTTGTAGTTGAAGCAGAAAAGTTTTGCAACTCTACACAGGGGAAAGAAGAGAGGAAACAGATAAATCTACACTGGTCACTCTCAGAGAAAGGGAGACTCAATCAAACGCATTACTGCTTACTTAGAGAGGAAAATAGGCCTCAGTGCAGCACTGAAAGGCAAGTTTTAAGTGTGAAGGTAAATGATCGGCTCAGAGCAGCGCAACAGCAGGTAAGTGAATGTTGTCAGAGGGTCTTCTGTATTCTTACTAATGGCCATTTTGACTTGCCATTGGTACCTACTAGGTCATTGTCCTTGAGGCGTGTAGTGGTCTGTAATGTCCAGAGAGGCAAGAGTTTTCCAACACCCAGCTTTCTCTGAGGCAGCTAGGTCAGATATATGAATTTCAGGAGAGAAGCAGAATATACCAGAAAATCTGAGATACAGCCTATGTGTTCATCAGTTTTCAAATGTCTGTTCCACTTGTGCCTTGTCCCTTTAATGACATTTTTCAATTTTATTTCTGCTGTTTTGTATAAATGTTTCGTTTTTATTTTATTAAAATTCTTTCTTTTTTCATTCGTCTTTTCTTATATCAATACTTCAAATTTTTCCAGTCCTTTTCCTCTTTTCTGTCCTTTGTGGCACAAAAGAAAAAAGGTAGAGCTCTGACATTTTACTTCCTACTGGAATTTTCTACAACATTTAATTTTATGCAGAAGCACAGGATTGTCTAAGTAACTAATGGGGTTAACGGCAGTAGCGAAGAAAATCAAGTCTATTATATAAGATATATTTCTGTTTCCATCAAAATTAACCAATTATTCCCCCCAAAATATATGATTAAGGTCCAGTCAGTATCGTCAGATTGTGTGTGTTGTAGTTTATAAAATTGCATTTTTACTCTGTATTTTACTTTCTAAAATATTTTCATTGCATATATTGATGGGCTATAACTAGGAACCATGGCAAATGTCTTAATCTATAAGACAATTGAAATAAAAATGTGATTACAAAAATGAAAATCAAACCCCCTGTACTGGGTTGAATGTTAGCCCCCCAAAAGATATGCTCAGATGCCAATGCCAGAATTTATTAATGTTAGCTATTTTGCAAATACGGTCTTTTTAGATGTAATTAAATTAAGGATCTTGAGAAGATATTCCTGGATTATATGGGTAGGTAGGGCCTAAATAGTATACAATGACACGTGTCCTTCTAAGAAACACACAGACAGGAGAGAAGACACAGGCACATGGAGGCAGAGACTGGAGTGATGTGGTCCGAAGCCAAGGAATACCTAGTCATGAGAGGGTGGAAGAGGCAAGGAAGCCTTCTCCCCTAGAGCCCTTAGGGTGGAGTGTGGCATGTTGATTTCAGATTTACAGCCTCCTGAATTGTGAGAGAATAAATTTTGTTGTTTTAAGCCACCCAATTTGTGGTAATTTCTTATGGCAGTCATAGGACAATAATACAATTTCCAAAAGATATATAATATCAAAACGCTCTGAATGAATTTTTAAGAGATACATATAATATATGGAGATCTTTTTATAGATTGAAATAAGCATGTTCATTTTATAGTTATTTATAGGTTTTTCTTGAAGCACGTTTGCACCCACATTATTTCCTTTGATGCTATATATACAAATTTTCTTCAAGTTCTATTTGTGATTATCTAGCCTCATTGCAATGAGTAAAATAGGGAAGCAGGTCTCTGTGGGAGTGGGAAATTTCCCACAGAAAACAGATATGCTTATTTCTCCTCAGAAAATAAGAATGAAATCATATTGAGGATATTTGCATTAATTTTGAGTTTATTACACCTTAAAATTTTTAGATGTGTCAGAAAGGAAATTTGATTTTGAGGCAATACATAATTGTGAATTGCTAATTATTTTTTAAAAATTGATCCAATGAGTAAAATAAAGCATTTTAACTCTGTCCTTGAGGCCTAACCCAATCCCAGCATTCCTGGCTCCCTTTACTGCTCACATTTTTTTCTTTTATTTGGTCCATTTATCATCTACTATTACTAATATGTGTCTGTTAACATTGCTAATCATTACATATTCTGTTAACTGTCAGTCAGCCCTACTTGAATACAAGCTCCAAGAGGGTGGAGATCTGTGTGTTCTGTCCCCTCATGGGTCACCTGGAACAACTCAAGGTCAGTGCTCAACATGTACTGAATAAACAGATAAATGATTTACTCCATTCTCCTCTGCCAAGGTCTAGGGAGAAATGAGCCCCAACCAATGCAGCTGAAGAGAGGGAGAAATGAAGATGATTGTTTCTGAAGATCAAGAACACATGAGGAAAAGAAAAAAAAAAAAAGAATGCAGAGGAGGGGAAATTAAAATTTGAGAAGACTTGTCACAGCCAGTGGGTGCTGGACACCAACATTTTTTTACTTTTTATTGAGGTATAGTTGATGTACATTATTATATAAATTTCAGAAGCACAGCATAATGATTCACAATTTTTAAAGGCTATACTCCATTTATAGTTATTATAAAATATTGACTACATCCCCTGTGTTGTATAATATATCCTTGTAGCTTGTTGATTTATACACAGTAGTTTGTACCTCTTCATCCCCTACCCTTATCTTTCCCCTCCCCCACTTCCCTCTCCCTACTGGTAATCACTAGGTTGTTCCCTATATCTGGGAGTCTGTTTCTTTTATGTTATACTCACTAGTTTGTTTTTTAGATCCCCCATATAAGTGATAGTTGATTGTCAAACCCTGCCTTGTGTGGCAGGTGCTGGCAGCTGGCTGGCAGGACCAGGTCATGAAGTGGCTGACTGCAGAACCCTAAGGGGGTTCTGGGGCTGGTGCTGGCATACTGGTAGGCAGATTCAGTGTTCAAGACTCTTGGGGGCTGCTCCCCACCCACTGGTGGGTGAAGCCAGGTCCTGGGGCTAGTGTCAGCCTACTGCCAGGCAAAGCCAGGTCCTGGAGTCTGGTTGCAGGGTCCAAGGGTCCTAGAGCTGGTATCAGATTGCTGGTGGGTGGGGCCAGTTGCTGACATAGTTGGGTGCAGGGCCAGGATGTCCTGAAGCTTGTGTGGGCCTGGCAGTGAGTAAGGGCAGGGCCCACCTGGGCCCAGTGCAGAATCTGGCCTGCTATTGGGTTGGCCAGGTCCACAGGCTGTGGGGCTGCAGTTTTCTTGTAGCTGGTGTCTGCCCCCTGGTGGGTGAGACTGGTCCCAAGACTAGAGCAGGCTCACTGGTGGGCAGGGCCAGGGCCCAGCCTGTCTCAGGGTAGGCTCTGGCCTGTTAGTGGGTGGGTTGGGTCCACAGTGGACACTTTTATCACAATGATTCAGTTATTATGATAGCCCCTTAAGAGTAAGCAGAACATTAAAATATTGGTGGCTGGAGTAAATCATGACCCCCACAAAGGTTGATAATACTGTGTTCAAAATCATCCACATCTTTTTTTCAAAGATTCTTAGAAAACCCAGAATGGGAAGGGGGAATGTGTAACTGCTGCTTTGCCTTTTGTTACTACTGTGTCCATAGTACCACCCCTCCCACTACAGGGCTCTTGCCTTTTTTTGAAGTGATGCCTTGAGTTGACTGATGTGTGAAATATAAGGGGGGATTGAGCTGGTCCTTATTTTCTCATTCAATTCCTAAAAGCATTCTGTAGTTTGTTCCTACAAAACTTTAGCTGAGGGGACAAATATCATTCCCATGTTACAGGTATGAAGCTGAGGTGAGCTATATAAGGGACTTACACAAGATTACCCAGGGAGGTAATTTCGTTGTGGGTCCACGAATTCTGAATTCTGACTTTTCAACTCTTTGTCTCCCCTGTATTATTCTTTTATCAGGATCTAACTTTTAACTCACTAATTCTGTGAGATGGATTCTATTGGTCCTTTATCCTTTCATTCAGAAATATAGTTGAACAGAGGATATAATCAGAGAATTTGGGTACCAGCATTCTTGGGTTTGAATTTAATTCTGACACTTAATAGTTATATGATTTTGAGAAAATTACACAGGCTCTCTCTCACTCCCTTTCCACATCTGTAAAATATGGATAATAATAGACCATTAGGGCTTCCCTGGTGGCGCAGTGGTTGAGAGTCTGCCTGCTGATGCAGGGGACGCGGGTTCGTGCCCTGGTCCGGGAAGATCCCACATGCCGCGGAGCAGCTGGGCCCGTGAGCCATGGCTGCTGAGCCTGCACATCCGGAGCCTGTGCTCCGCAACGGGAGAGGCCACAACAGTGAGAGGCCCGCGTACCGCAAAAAAATAATAATAATAATAGACCATTAGACTTTATTATTGTTTCCCAAGTCTTTGTTGTTTTAAAATTTATTCACGTATTTATCATCTTCTGTATTTATTACTTCCTGAATATCAAATCTTCCTTCTCAGATCACTTTCCTTCTGTCTGAAGCATGTTCTTTAAAATTTATTTTGCTGCGAATGTTCTGATGGCAATCTTTTAGTTTTTACTTGTCATCTCTTGCTCTTGAAGAAATATCCACTGCTCATGGAATACTGGTTTGAGAGATATTTTCTTTCAGCACATTGAAGATATGATGGCTCCATCTTCTGGTTTCCGCTACCACATATCTGAAGACAGCTGTCTAACCACTGCACCATTAGAGCAAATCTGCTTCACTCTGGCTCCTCCTAAGATCTCTTCTTGTTGGGCATTCTGCAGTTTCCCTATGTGTGTATAGGGGTGGGTATTTTTTGTTTATCTTCCTGGAGTTTTGTTGAGCTTCTTAAATTGGTAGTTTTGTGATTTCATCTGTGCTGGGTTTGTTTGGGTTTTTTTTACATTATATTTTCAAATAATTTCTCTGTCATATTATTTCTTCCCTACTTCTAGAACTAAAATTACATGTTTGTTAAATCTTCTTACTCTGTTCTTCATATATCAACACTTTTCCCATTTTATCTTTCTTTCCCCCTTTTTATTATATTCTTTCTTTCTGTCATCTAGTTCACTAATTCCATACTTAATCTGTGTAATAATTGTCCACTAAGTTCTGATTTCAATTACTCAGGTTTTAATTTCTAAAATAATTTTTATTGAGTTATTTTTCAAACATCCTTGATCATTCTTTATTGTTTCTTACTTGCTGCACATATTTTAAGCTTGGATTTTATGTCGTTAAGCATAACCTTCAGTCATTTAAAAGTCTCTGTGTATAATTCTATTACCAAAAATTTTCTGCATCAGTTTCTTTTGCCACTTGCTGGCTTTTGTTCATGGTGCCTTATTTCTTTCTATCCTTAGTTATTTTTGCTACTCCTCTTCCCGAGGCGGGGAGGGAGAGAGAGAGAGAGAGAGAGAGAGAGAGAGAGAGAGAGAGAGAGAG